>NC_089765.1:10275875-10288375 GCF_040412425.1 Macrobrachium rosenbergii | reverse complement strand
AAAAGGCGTATCGTCGTGACTCTCGAACAGGAAGAATTAGGTCAGTGTAGTTACACGTGTGCACTGATACTCCTGGCGGAGTCTAGGGGTCAGTCAGTCAGTCCTAAGTGAGACAGACGTCAGCTCATTGGTCTGATTCCACAGAGACCGTCATAGGACCCAGCGCTTGGCTTTTGGCCTAGGTATTATATTCCAGTTCCGAAATGGCATATAACAATGGGGACAGAGTACAAGTTATACTGTATCATTAACATTACAGTGTAATTGAGCTAAATTAGGGGCCAAGGCAAAGGCATTGTTGCCAAAACAGCATTCAAAACAGCTGTTTAAAAGGTGAGCTTTTGTAGCCGTGAAAATGAATAAATATCTCCCTAGATACATCCAGCGTTTGAATGAGGTCCTGTTAGTATTATATATATATATATATATATATTATATATATATATATATATATATATATATATATATATATATATATATATTATATATATATATATATATAGGTATATTATATATATACATATATATATATATATATATATATATATATATATATATATATATATATATAAATTAAGACAAAATATCAAGTATATTCCATCAAAGCTGGGATAACAGAGAATGCAAGAACATTGCTTTCTTTTCATGAAAATACACATTAGGATTATACATACCTGAATTTGACTTGAATGCATAAGCATATGCATACACACACACACACACACACGCACACTGAACGTGTTAGGCTTCAATAAGACGGGGATGGTCTAGATTCTAGATTCTTTAATGTACAGAGTACAACCTTTCGAAGACGTACAGTCTCCTTCTTCAGATACCGATGTACTTGCTGAACCCTAACGCGAGTAGTATTAATATACAGAATATATATATATATATATATATATATATATATATTATTAGCTATATATATGAGTATATATATTATTTGTGACTATACTAATTGATAGAGCCTAATGGAAAGAGGTTTATTCAGAAAAGTTAGCAGTTTCTTGGAGCTGCAAAACAGTCCACATTATCGGATACTTGATAATGTGGACTGTTTGTCCAAGAAAGCTTGTAATTTTTCTGAAATAAATACCCATTAGATACCATCCAGTTTGAATGAGGTCCTTTAGTAATTTACCAATGCAGAACAATTGTGGTATATAGATTATATATATATATATTTATATATATATATATATATATATAAGAGTTTATGAGAGAGATATAAAATTATATATATTTATATATATATATATATATATATATATATATATATATAATATATATATATATATATATATGAGAGAGAGAGAGAGAGAGCTAACGTCAGTGACAAAACACAGTGAACTGTGCCGTGTCAAGTTCAACGCTCAGATTCATGATGGGAATATGGCAATATACACACAGTGTATTCGCCCCCCCTCCTCCTTCCTGCTCGAGCGTAGTGCATCCATCCAGCCAAGCCAGTCGGCCATGTGGGGATCATGATGCGTTCTCGAGCCGTTGTAGACGTCATCTTTCCTCTGGCATCCAGACTTCGTACCAATGTTTGATTGCCCGTCGTCAGTACGACCTTTTTTCTTTTTATTATTTTTGGTTCCTAAACGTGACACAAAGGGAGTTGTCCATATCGAGAGTATAATTCAGTTTGTGGCAGTTTGTGTTTGTTATGTGAGCTGGATATGAATCCTCCGAGAGATTTTTAAAATTAAAATATTGATGATTAATCTTGCGTGTCGTGGTTTCCACGTGGTGGCAGAAAGTCGTTAAAATGGTTCCCATACAAACCTGATTACGCGGATGGGAAGGATTTGCGCACGCTTCGCAATGTGTGGGTCTGTTATACGGCTAATTATTACTGCTTTTGGTTTGGTTTTGTTGTCGGTAAAAAGTGATGTAGATCATCATGTATGCTTATGTACCAGGGAGTATTCATATGATTTTATATATAATAGAGTCAGTGGAAAAACAGCAACAGCTGCTATTGAAACAAACTCCATTCTTTGTTTATTTGAGGTGCATTCAACTTCCTCTGTATGGTATTTCATATTTGTGATTCTCATTTCCTGTACTCCTCTGTCCACCAGTATTAAGGCACCTCAAAACTACAGCTATAGCTCATCAGATGCCGCCAGTCTATCAAGACATTCACGCATGTCTAGTCATTTCTGCTCATGTTACGCCATCTCCAAGAGGCGGGGACGCAAGCATAGAAAAAAAAATTATAATTTTTATGTTATTTCATCGTTGTGTGTCTTAAGGAGGTACATGTACAACATCTCTTGAATTCAGGTGAATTGGTTTTATCTTCTACATCTCTTGAATTCATCTGGATTGGTTCGATTTTCTGTTCTCTCATGTTTAATTATTTATCAATTTTTTCTGGTACTTTTCCTCTCTGCAAGCTGATTTCCTCTTTGCAACCCTCTTGGGTCTGTAATTCTCGTTCTTCCATCGTACTGTCCACCCTCTCCTAACAATTGATTCATGGTGCAACTGCTTTGAGGTTTTCCTCCTGTTACACCTTTCCAACCTTTTTTTTTTACTGTCAATTCAAGTTTCAGCGCTGAATGGCCTTAGTTGCCCCAGTGCTTGGCATGTATGCCTGAAATCTGTAAATCAATCTTGGGTCTGTGGTCTGTAAATTGCCCATAAGGGTTTTCAATTGAAGACTTAAAGAAAGAAAGGTATTGCCACGACGTTGCAATGAGCAAAAAAAGTTAAGTATATCATAGTTTAATCCAGACCACTGAGCTGGATTGACAGCTCTCCTAGGGCTGGCCCGGAAGGATTAGATTTATTTGCGTGGCCAAGAACCAACTGGTTACCTAGCAACGGGACCTATGGCTCATTGTGGAATCCAACCACGTTATGACGAGAAATGAATTTATCACCAGAAATACTCAATTCTTCATTGGCCGGTCGGAGAGTCGAACGCTGGGCCAACAGCGTGCTGGCCGAGAGCTCTACCCACCCCTCCAGCGAGCAGACTTCCCCATTAGTATGTGGCAGCTTACACCTTATGCCCCTCGAGTCGTATGTACGTATGTATGAAAAGCGATGTTTAAAGCGATACAGGATGACAGTTCCTCTGATGGCGTTGAGATTCGCAGTCAGTAGCTGTGAGCACCGTGTGTATACACACATGTATACTCATGTCTTTGTCATTTCCTTCCCTCGTCCCAGAGCCGAAACCCTGCGTGGCTGCTCCACTTGTGAATCATCCCTCCTGCGTTTGATTGTAAGTCGGCATTCGTTGCTTTTGCTGCGCTCTTTCGTCGCTAATTACACCCGCAATTTGGAAGGGAGAAGCCTGACTAACAACCCGTAATGGGGCTCTTGCCCTTTCGCCAAGAACCCCCTCCGTTAAAAACAAAGAAGAAATTTATCCGGGTTTTATAATTCGCCGGTCCATCAGGTTAATGAAGAAGTTGAAAAATGGCTCGGAATGACGGGGTTGAGGAAGGGAGGAAGGAGATTTCGCCTCCCCCTCTTTCTCTCTTCTTCTTCTTCCGCCTCCGTGGATGATGAGAGTTTCTCACCCTCTCCTCCTCCTCCTCCTCATCCTCCTCCTCCTCCTCCTCCTCCTCCTCCTCCTCCTAATGCTCTGCGATGAGATGTGCTCATACTTACTTATTACTTTTTTTGGTTTCTTCCGTTGTTGCATCATCACCTAACGCCTCGGTCCAGCTGTTGGGATGGATGGTTCGAAAGAGGCGTTTCATCTCTAAAAGTCTGGCATGGAAAGGGTTTTTTTTTTTTCTCGGCAGGATTTGGAGCTAAAGAGAGTCATCTGTTACGATGTTTTTCACTGAGAGGAAAGTCATTTGTTGTGTGACTTTTTCATGTCAGTTTAAAGCCTACATACAGCCACTTCGTGTTGAACTTCTGCTTTTATTGAATTTGTAAAAGAAAAGCTATTGGGCCGGCTTTGTCTGTCCGTCCGCACTTTATTCTGTCTGCACTTTTTCTGTCCGCCCTCAGATCTTAAAAACTACACAGGCTAGAGTGCTGCGAGGTGGTCTGTTGATCATCCACCCTCCAGTCGTCAAACATACCAAATTGCAGCCCTCTAGCCTCAGTAGTTTCTACTTTATTTAAGGTTAAAGTTAGCCATAATCCTAGCAACTATATAGGACAGGCAACCGCCGGGCCGTGGTTAAGTTTGATCAGCCGCGGCTCATACATCATTATACCGAGACCACCGAACGATAGATCTATTTTCGGTGTCCTTGATTATGCGCTGTAGCGTCTGTACAGGAAACTCGATTGCACCGGAGACACATCGGCGCATTTTTTACCTTTTTTTTTTTCACGAAGTCTTGATACACGCAGGTGACTATAAGAAAGCTTTTTTTGAAAACAGTTCCTAACTACGTGTTATTATTAACAACATGTAGTTAGGACCGCTGTGTTAAAGGTGATAGTACCTGCATATTTGATATACTGTACGCTCCCATGTTTGTAATTTAGAGTGACAGCTCTTAGGAATCACTGTTTATAAAATCGTCATAGTTTTCAATCACTTTCCTTTTATGTTTTATTCAAACTGGGACCCCCCATGATGTAGTTTTGAAACTCCCGCAGAGTAATTTTGATATCAATATTGAGAATGACTGCTTCCCTCTCCTCTCTCGTTTACAAAGTGGATTGGCTTGAACTTGCGAATGCCGTTAAAGTACGTTGATTTATCTCCAGCCTCAAGTTCTTCAGAGATTCGTATTCTCTGACCCATGCATATTTCAGGTTGAGTAGGCTTATATAAACATAGATATCATATTATATATATATATATATATATATATATGTATGTATGTATGTATATATATATGTATGTATGTATGTGTATGTATGTATATATGTATATATGTATATATGTGTGAGTATGTGTGTAATTGTAACAGCCACAATGCCTTTTAACTTTCGAATTCTTTGTCGCGCTTTTTGACACATTTGTCACCACAAAAGCCTTAAGATCCAAGTGCAAGAAATATGAAGAAATTGTGATGTCTGGTAGTGGAAAACGAACCCGGGTTCCATAATCACAACTAGGTCACGTTGCCGACCTGACCACAATAATATAGGTGGTCGCACATGTACAGTTCGTGAAGGTGGAATGCATGCAGGAGAGGATGACTCTGGCAAACTTTTGGCTCACGAAATTGAAGTGAAATGGATTCCTGTCGTGTCCAAGAGCCGATTTTGTACCACGCTGGATGTACCGGTCTTACAGGTTTTTGTGTATGCATTACAGTTCCTTCCTCTCCGTAGGGGAGCAGGTGTGCCGCCAAAGTTAAGTATACGTTAGTTTTTACTTCAGACCACTGAGCTGATTAACAGCTCCTCCTAGGCTGGCCCGATTAGACTATTTAACGTGGCTAAGAACCAATTGGTTACTTAGCAACGGGACTTACAGCTTATCGTGGAATCCGAACCACACGATATGAGAAATGAATTTTTATTACCAGAAATAAATTCCTCTAACCCTTCATTAGCCGGCCGGAGAGTCAACTTAGCCCAGCGAAAGTTAGCCACAACTCTCACCACCGCCAAGGAAGAGCTTGTAGTGCTGCCAGGGGTGCACCTCATTTGGTACACTGTGGTGGCATTTACTTGAGGTTCTTTGCAGCGTCCCCTTCGACCCCTAGCTGCAACCTCCTTCATTCTTTTTACTGTACCTCCTTGCATATTCTCGTCCATCCGACTTTCCACCCTCTCGAACAATTGCATCAATTGCGAGGTTTTCTTCCCGTCACACCTTTCAAACCAGTTTCCCTTCCAGCGCTGAATTGACCTCACAGATCCCAGCGTTTGGCCTTTGGGGGTAATTTATATATTCCGGAAATTTTGCCGTTCAGTAAACCACAGTGGCAGTGATGAAGCGAGATCCGTAGCCGTTGTGTTTTCTTCAAACTCAAAAGGTCTGTGGAAAACGGAGAGTACTTTTGCGTGAATTCAAAGGAAATTGTCAAGTCAAGGCCTTCTTCCCTCCCAGCGAACCTAGTTCTCACCGTGAGGTGAGTAAACAGCACGGTGCTCAGTTTAGAAGACCTTCCTCTACAGTACTTGTAAATTCCCAACCCTCAACAAGACTGCCCCCTTTAATCTCTCTCTCTGTTGTGGGAGGCACCTAACATTTAAAGAAAAAAAAAATTCCTCCTGTTTTCCTGAATGTGCTGCATTCTTCGTCGTCTCCACTCCACACATTCTCGTATTCCCCCTCTTCCTCTTTTTCGCACATCTCCATTCCTCCTTTTTCGGCCGTGGTTCTCCCTCTTCCGTAACCCCACTTTTTCTTCCCCTCGCTCCATGCGCACCTACTGGACGGGGCTTCCCATGATAGTTTTGAGATGATCCGCTGGGAGAACTTCACGTGGGGCCCCTTGGATGTGCTTCCAGTTCGCTCTCCACTAATTAATACCGCCCTCCCCTTGGACAAACTCCCCCTCCCCCCCCCCTCCTGTTTTTGTTGTTATGGAATTTTTGTACGTTATCTTGAAAGTCAGCTGAAGGGGAAACGGGCACTTACGTTTTTAGAAATGTTTTCTTAAATGTTTTTAAAAGGTGTTTTTGAATATTATGACAGACAGGGATGAACCCTTTTTATATTTTCAGTGATGCTTAGATGACAGTGTATAGAAGTAACTGTGGTTCCTCTAGCACTTATGTTTTTAGAAATGTTTTCTTAAATATTTCTAAAAGGCGTTTTTTGAATATTATGACAGACAGGGATGAACCTTTTTTTATTTTTAGTGATGCTTAGAAGACAATGTATAGAGGCAATTGTGTATTCTGTTGTGTATGATTTTTCCTTTGAGTATACACTGAGCACCTCACATCGTTTCATTGTCAATCTGATTGGCTAACTAATTCAAGCATGCCATTTAGAACCGTCTCTATGTCTATCTTTTGTGCTTTATACTATAGAATTTGACGAGGCCCACGTAACTTGATTTTCTGTTGAAAATTCTGTTATGTGTCCATAAAAAAATAAATGGAAAACCTTTGTGGCCGCTGTGAGTGGCGTCGTATGAGAGGCATTCTGTTTGCTAGCAGCAAGTGTCAACACTGCCATTAGGCTTAGCGTGATGGGCATATATGGCTTTCCATAAGTGACGGCTGCTTCCAGGTGTAACTTTCACCAGCCAGGGCTTTGGTGGTGAAGATATAAGACACGCACACACACACACACACACAAACAAGTAGATAGATAGACACACATATGTATGTATGTATGTATGCATGCACAGTTGTTTGTGAAAAGGCATTCTCCACCAGGCTGCAAATCAAAACAGCTGCCCGGAGCTGCCTTCAAATTGCGTTGTATATATGTATATGTATGTATGTATATGTAGCCCATATATAAATGTGTTTAAGATTGATGGACGCAATCACGATGAAGATACTAAAAGGAGTAGTGATTGGAGAGAAACAGTAATAGTTTTCTGATGATGTCATGGTGAATGGGGCCGGTGAAGAGATTTTGCAGACATGCAAATGATTTTATTAAAGTTTAGGTTAAGAAGAGAAAGTTGAAAGAACGCGACCAAGTGGAAATGGAAGTCAGTAACCTGGAAAATTGAATGTATACAGTTTATACATCAATGAGAAATTGTGATCTGTGAACAATATTTGAGAGATTGTGATCTGTGAAAAAAATGTGAGAAATTGTGATGTAAAAAAATTTTTTTTGAGAGATTGTGATCTGTAAAAAATTGAGAAATTTTGATCTGTGAAAAAATTTAGAAATTGTTTTGTGAAAAAAAATTGTGGTCTGTGAAAAAAATATGATGAATTGTGATCTGTGAAAAACAATTTGAGGAATTGTGATCTGTGAAAAAAAAATTGAAAAATTGTGATCTGCGAAAAATAATTGAGAAATTGTGATCTGTGAAAAAAATGTGAGAGGTTGTGATCTGTTAAAAAGAATTTGAGAAATTGTGATCTGTGAAGGAACTATTTAGAAAACTGCTGTGTAGTTGTGAAGAATTGATTTTGAATGTGAGCTTAAAAAAAAAAATGCGCCGAAGTTTCTTCAGCGCAATCGAGTTTTCTGCACAGCGTATAATTAAGGCCACCGAAAATAGATCTATCTTTCGGTGTTCTCGGTATAATGCTGTAGGAGCCGCGGCCCACGAAACTTTAACCACGGCCCGTTGGTGGCCTATCCTATATCGTTGCCAGAAGCACGATTATGGCTAACTTTAACCTTAATAAAATAAAAACTATTTGAGGCTAGAGGCTGCAATTTGTATGATTGATGACTGAAGCGATGGATGATCAACTTACCAATTTGCAGCCCTCAACCCCGTAGTTTTTAAGATCTGAGGCAGACAGAATAAAGTGCGGACGGACAGACAAAGTTGGCACAATAGTTTTCTTTTACAGAAAACTAAAAAGTCGGAATCTGCTCAGAAACATTGTTCTCATAGTGCATCTAGCTTAGGGATCGAATGGTCTAGGCTAGAAATTTGAGAGACCTGCTGATATATTGAAATTTATGAATGAAACTAATAGTGTGGAGGAAGTTTAAAACTATTATTTTAATTCAGCAGTTTCATGTAGTGACAATTACGATGACTTTCTCTGGAACCACCACATATTCGAGGAGGTGTTTTAGTATTGGGAAAAGATTAATCTTTTTCTAAGCTCGGGGACATATAATAATCATGTAGAATTTCAGCGCCTTTTCATTGAAGATATATATTTACTTTTAACAGTGGTCAGGCCTAATTCAGTCAAATTATTGTCATCATTTGTCGACTTACATTTCATTTGAAAATTCATTCCTCGGGGAGAAGGCAGTGGCTTTGGATAAATGGTAGTGTTTAGTTTTGAAAATAGGGCGGATTTACAACCTTTTAAAATCCCCCTCTGTGCCTAATCCCATCGAAGTCCATCCCACTTATCTTCCCGTCGGCTTGCTGTAGTGGGAAATTATATAATGCACATATTTCTGTGCTAAAATCTGTTACTGCATAGGCTAGTTGATATCCCATGGAAATTTGCACCCGTAGGGGGTTAGTGCCACCAGTGCGCCTCATGCGGGACACTGTAGGCATTGCTTGAGGTTCTTTGCAGCGTTCTTTCGGCCCCTAGCTGCAACCCCTGTCGTTCCTTTTACTGTACCTCCTTTCATATTCTCTTCCATCTTATTTCCATCTTCTCCTAACAATTGCTTCATAGCGCAACTGCGAGGTTTACCTCCTGTTACGCCTTTTATACTTTTACTGTCATTTTCCGTTCCAGCGGTGAATGACCTCATTGGTCCCAGTGCTTGGCCTTGGGCCTAAATTCTATATTCAGTTCAATCCATGGAAATTTGCAGTCATCGTTTTTTGCCAGGAGCTGCAATTTTTTTTTACAGTAATTTCCAACAAGCCACTTTCCCGAAGAGGAACTGGTTGTGGGAAAAGTTATCTCTCTCTCTCTCTCTCTCTCTCTCTCTCTCTCTCTCTCTCTGATCTGACGTCCGATTTAGTAACATGACATTTTTCGCACCGGTTTATTGTCAGGATGTTTATGGTAACGGGGATATTTTTGAGGACCCCCTTTCCCCCCCCTTCGTCAGGAGTTCCCGCGAAGGGCACCTCTGTAGGTAGAAGGTCTGCTTAGTCCTCTGACTCTTGGGAGGGGAAGCGTGATGACTTCTTCCTAACACCTGGGAACCACCACCAGTAAGGTAGTGGTATTGGCAAGTTGGTTTTTGTTCGTGTAGTCTTTGAGAGCCTGTCAGCCGATATCACCGTAGGGAGTCTTGTGTTTGTATACTAATTTGATGGGATTGCTGTAATATGTTACTCATTACTTGTGATTGAAATATATCTGTTAGTGCCACTGATATATATATATATATATATATATATATGCATGTATATATATATATATACATAGTTAAATTTTGACTATCAAGGATCAGACCCAGGTCTTTCAATTGAGCGCAAGGGCGCTGCCACGATTGCTGGTATGCAAGCAGTTAGCTTGCCCAGGTAATTCCTTAGTACAGCTGCCCTCAGGTTCCAACTTCTTCTATGACTTGTATGGCCTAGTGGGCAGCGCCCTTTGCCTTTCAATTGAAAGACCTGGGTTCGATCGTGATGTGAGTCAGAAATTTATTTCGTTCCGCACGTGACTGAGTGTTGATTATTTATATAATAATATATATATATATATATATATATATATATATATATATATATATATATATATATATATATACTGTATATATACACACATACACACACACTAGGTGCTGTGTACAGAATGGTCTCTGTGGCTAAGGTGACGAAAGGGATTCTTGTGGCCCAGGGCAGGATTTTAAAAGTGCCAGTGTCCACCAACCCCAGGTGGTCTTGACCAGTAGGACTTTTTAGGGATAAAGTAATGAATGGCGGTCACTTTATGGCATAAATTTTTTTTTTCTTAATAATATGGTTACCTTAGTTTATGTGTGTATGTCACAAACACACATTTATATACATCCCGTAGGGTAGTAGTGCCGTCAGTGTACCTCACGCGGTGCGCTGTAGGCATTACTCGAGGGTCTTTGCAGCGTCCCTTCGGCCCCCTAGCTGCAACCTCTTTCAATCCATTTACTCTATCTCCATTCATATTTTCTTTCTTCTTTCTTTCCACCCTCTCCTAACAATTGTTTCAACACTTATTTTCAGCCTTTGCTAAATTTTATATTTCAATTCGAACTCACACACACACATATGTGTTGTGTATGTCTATATATGTATGTATGTGTGTAGGAATGGTTGCCAAAAAGGGTTTCCACCTCGTTGTCAATTTTGCCAAACCCAGAGACATGTATTTATGAGAAGATTAGGCAACAAAGCCTAAAATATCGTGTTGGCTACGCCTGACCAATGGGATATGCATTGATGTCCTCGACTAAAAAAAATCCTCTGACACACACACACACACACACACACACACACACACACACACACACACACACACACACAGGCCAAAGTTGTTTATGCTCAGTGTGGTTATCGCACCCTGTAGTGGGATTATAATTATAGATCAGTTGCGTTTTGTAACACTCCCAAGGGGTTCATTAGCTATGATGATACACAAAAATAACTGTAATTTTTTTTTTGTACCACTGTTATAGCTTGTCACAGCTGCAACGTGACGGGACGTTTTTTATGTGCCATGTCTCCATCAACTCAAATGACCCATTACTGTAAATGAGCTTGTCTGGCGTCTTGATAATTTTACGGTGTTGCAGTTGGCGTTTTATCGCGTGGAAATAACTTTTAATAGTCCATACTCTCTCTCTCTCTGTCTCTGTCTCTCTCTCTCTCTCTCTTTTATGACATCTGTGAGCATTAAAGCTTTTTACTCACTATGTTACGGTAATCATTTCAGTCATCGCGAGGTCTTCAGTAGGTATGTTTGGTAGAAAGACGGCGAATGTTTCTATTTTTAAAATTAGAATTTAATTTTTTATTTTTAAAATTATAATTTTATTTTTTAAATTAGAATTTGATTTATTTTACTTGTACTCAGAGCAAGCACGTCAATCATTATATTGACAAGCATGGCCTCAATTTTCACGTAAAAAAACACGTTTGAAGAAAATGAAAATGTCATATTTTTTATTAAAAAATGCTCATAGCATTACTCATGAAATGGAGAAACAAATCCGCAGTTACGTATGGGTACAAATCTATTTAGAAATGAATCTAAACCTTTTGAAAAAGGGGAATCGAACAGATTCCCGAAAGCTCTCTGTAGAGATTTATTTTTAAATATATTTTTACCAATACATAACTGGATTTGCATATCCAATATTTATAATAATAGGGGCATGGGACAGTATCATTTATAATGTCGTGGCAGAAGTTCAGTTCAAATACCAATGATTGAAAGGTGTTTTTTTTTCTGAATCATTAAACAATTCGAAGAAAATCATTTGCGTTTGGTCTTCGTATTAGTGAAAAAAAAAGAAGTGAATTGAATTGATGAGACAATTTGTGATTATGGCGAAAATGGGAATTTCGTACATTTTTTTTCTTACGTCGTCAGTTATGCGAGTTTTAACTTTGCTCGTATGGTCGTCAGTGGCTGCTTGTATGGTTGTCAGTGACTGCTTGTATGGTTGTCATACTGCTTGCACTGCTGGTATGGTTGTTATTGGCTGCTTGTATGGTTGTCAGTGACTGCATGTATGGTTGTCAGTGACTACTTGTATGGTTGTCAATGACTGCATGTATGGTTGCCAGTGACTGCTCGTATGATTTTCAGTGGTTACTAGTATGGTTGGCAATGACCACTTGTGTGGTTGTGAGTGGTCGCTTGAATGGTTGTCAGTGACCGCTTGTATGGTTGTCAGTGGTTGCTTGTACAGTTGTCAGTGACCGCTTGTATGGCTGTCAGTGGTTGCTTGTACAGTTGTCAGTGACTGCTTGTATGGTTGTCAGTGGTCAATAGTATGGTTGGCAGTGGCCGCGTGTATGGTTGTCAGTAGCTGCTTGTATGGT
>NC_089765.1:10235875-10270875 GCF_040412425.1 Macrobrachium rosenbergii | reverse complement strand
ATTTCTCTTCTCAAGACGATTTCTCTTCTCCCCTTGCAAGAATGAACTCTCTCCCTCTCTCTCTCTCTCTCTCTCTCTCTCTCTCTCTCCCCAAGAATAAATCTCTCAGAAATCTCTCTAAGACGAATTTCTCTCTCCGCAAGACGAGATTTTCTTTCACCGCAAGACGAATCTCTCTCTCTCTCTGTGTCTGTCGTTCCTCTCAGGGTACTCTCTCTCTCTCTCTCGATGACTCAAGGGGAGTCTCCCGATGACTCAAAGTTTGGTTCTTGCGTGAGGACGAGCGAGTGGGGTTTGTTTTCTTCCGCCTGTTACGTAACGATGAAACAACTCCTCTGTCGTTGCATTCATCACCTCGGGGTTGGTTGTCAGTTCTGTTAGTTTTCTGTAAAAGAAAACTATTGTGCCGGCTTTGTCTGTCCGTCCGCACTTTTTCTGTCCGCTCCTCAGATCTTAAATTACTGAAGCTGAGGGCTGCAAATTGGTATGCTGACGTCCACCTCCAATCATCGAACATACCAAATTGCAGTCCTCTAGCCTCAATAGTTTTCATGTTATTTAAGGTTAAAGTTAGCCATAATCGTGCATTCTGGCAGCGATATAGGACAGGCCAACACCGGGCTATGGTTGAAGTTTCATGGACCGCGGCTCATACAGCACTATACCGAGACCACCGAAAGATAGATATCTATTTTCGGTGGCCTTGATTATGCGATATACAGAAAACTCGTTTGTGCGAAGAAACTTCGCCGCATTTTTTACTCGTTTGTTATTGCGCGTGCGCACACGCACACACACACACATACACACATATATATATATATATATATAAATTTGTGACTCACATCAGGATCGAACCCGGGTATTTCAACTGAAAGGCAAGGCTTTGCCAACTAAAACCACACAAGTCATAAAAGTAGTTGGAACCTAAGTACTGTACTTCAGTTGAAAGATTTGGTCTGATCTGACGTGGTCAGAGTTTATGTCTGTTCCCACGTGATTGTGTATTTGATTATTTCTATATTATTATATATATATATATATATATATATGTGTGTGTGTGTGTGTGTGTGTGTGTATACACATATACACACACACACACACATTATATATATATATATATATATATATAATATATTCATATATATACTGATATATATATGTCGACCATGCAGTGATTCTTCAGTTTCTTCGAAATAGACGATATATTATATTATCGGTTGCTATTTAAATCGGGCTAGGATCTGTCATGGCGATATGTATACCGATATTCTTGTATACGCGTTTATGTGCATACCCATTCATAATTGCGCGCGTAGTTTCCTACGTAAGACTTCCTGGGAGCGACATGACTGTTGTACACATACGGTAGGTGTATAATGGTCACCACATGCCCTCGTCGACTTTGTCGTTGCCTGCGCTTGCGATGCCTATTCGCAGCTTAGTGAAATGACAGCAGTCCGCCTCATTTGTGAACTATTCACTTCTAATAATGAAGTGTGTGTTACCTTCTGTTATCAGTGAGGCTCAAACATCGTCTCAGCGCCAAACCTTTCGGTGGTGTAGTGAGTTTCAAAGATGGGAAATATCGTATCTGAATCTGCTTTTAAAAATCTTGGAGGTTTTATTTTTCCGTAATTTCCCCCCCCCATTTTAAATGCTGATTTACATAGGCCTCGTGTGTCTCCATTTTGAGTATTTTGATTGTTATTTAAGGTGTTTCGTCTGTTGTAGTTTACCCATCGTCACAAAAGTCGTCTGCAAGGAATTGATACCTCTATTAGTTCCTCCATCTCTCAGGAGTCTCTCTCTCTCTCTCTCTCAGTGAGGTCAAAGAGTATTTCTTTTCCTTTAGGGTGCATTCCTGACTGCTCATTTTATTTGACTCTGAACATTTTTTTATTATTATACATCTTAACTTGATGAATATTGGCAGGTATTAAAAACAACGCGAGTAATAGATGCGAAAACGCAGCAAAATCGTAATAATCAAGAACGAAAAATGAACGCTGCGTCACGTAGCAAGGAAATGAGAAAGCCAAGTCAGATTAAAGTGTGAGCAAGTAAAAAGGTTATTGCCTGAGAAAGTGAAATGTCTTCCTGAGTCCAGCAAAAATAAGCAGCTGCTACGTGACAGAACTGTGAGGTAAGGGCAGGCTCTCTCTCTCCTCTCTCTCTCTCTCTCTCTCTCTCTCTCTTCCCTCCTTCACTGTAAAAGTCTTTGTTCAAAAGGACAGACAAAATGGACTTGTTCTCTCTCTCTCTCGCTCTCTCTCTATCCGTGTCAAAAGTCTGTTCAATAGGATAGTGACAAAATGGACTTGTTCTCTCTCTCTCTCTTTCTCTCTTCTCTCTCTCTCTTATCTCTCTCAGTTCTCTCATATGGGTACTCAAATTTGGCGAACTAGGCAGCTTTTTGTAATAAATATCAGAAAATTATAGTTGTTTTTGTCAACTGCAGCAATGGTTTATAAATTTCTTCCAGACAGACTTACTGTTTGTAAACCTCTCTCTCTCTCTCTCTCTCTCTCATGGCTTGAAAATGATAATTATTATGGGATTCTTCCTCTTGAATGATATTCGCAAGCTCCTCCTCTCTCTCTCTCTCTCTCTCTCTCTCTTCTTTCGGTTTTCTCTCATGGGTGGTGTCAGCTTTTTGCTGTATCATTGTACCTCAATACGTAGAATTCCTCTCCACTTGATTATTATTATGGGATCAAGTGCATTACTTAGTTTTCTGGTTCCTTTACAGCCTCATAGTCCCATCGGCCCGTCCCCATCAACTCCAATCATTCATTTTACCGTACTCCCGTTCATATTCTTTATTCCATCTTACTTTCCACCTTCCTCTAACAATTGTCCCCATCAAAAGAGTGAAGGAAAAGTAAAATAAAAAAAAAAAAAAAATGGAAGGCTGAAGACTTGCATCAAGTGGCTTCAGCAATATAAAACTAAAGCAGTCCAGGCGAATGGTCACGCGTATTATGTGCTCGCATTTCAGTGAAAGTAGGCATCTGCAGTCATGCTTGTCTGTTTCATATGTAAATGTGTCTCGCTGCCGAACTTCTCCAAAATTCCAGAGGTCCTTTATTCCTCACACCGTTGGACTGTGGAACGGCCTCCCTACTACTGAGGATGTCGTGCTATTGGAACTTCTTCTTCAGAAGTTCAAGCGAAGATGTGATGCATGGCTACCCTAATGCTCTTCTTGCATTTTAATACATTTTGATGTGTTTATTAATTTATTAATTCATTTTTTAATAAGTGAGATCCCTTTCTGTATTTCTCATCACCCCCTCCCCCCTTACTTCATCGTAACGAACCCCATATTCTTCGGAAGCTTGAATTTCAAGTCAGCGGCTCCTTTGGGCTTGTTCCTTATGAATAGGGTTGAATAAATAATAATAATAAGAGTATAAAGATAAAAAGTAAATGTCAGAATCTGTCGCATTATTTGCTTTGCATTTCAATTCTTGTTGTTGAGGATTGTGAGACACTGCGACGAGAATGCTCATGTAAATTGGACGGACGACTCTGAAGGTCTTTCTTTAAGGGAATTCGTTACAGTTTCAGAATGACGCACGCGGTATCACTGTTCTATTTAATCTTTGTATCCTCTGGTAGAAATGGTATCTGTTGTAATGTTCAAATCTGCGGTTCTGAGTCATGGGTACAGTTTTGAAGGCGGCTTTAATCCATCACTGTGATGACTGAATGTCAGTGAATAAGTAATATTCCTTCTCTCTCTCTCTCCTCTCTCTCTATCTCTCTCTCTCTCTCTCTTAATGGTTATCGATCATCAAGTTTTGAAGGTAGATTTTAATCAACTATATTAGATGACTGAATATCAAGGAATAAGTCTCTCGGACCCTCTCTCGCCTTTCTCTCTCTTCTCTCTCTCTCTCTTGTGTACCGTTACGGTCTTTGGAACTCTATCGGTCACACACTCACATCAGTCACACACACACACATACACACCACGCTGGTATGCTGGTAAATATGGGGTACGGAGTGCCAGGGTATGTGTGGGTATGTGTTTTGAGGCTGCCCCCGCATGCCTTTAATCCGTCTCTCTATTCTCTCGCGACGTCTGGGTTTTACTACCCCGCTTCCTTCTCCTTAGGTGGGCAGTGCCGTCAGTAACCTTTTTTCCGTTTGAATTCTCTTTCTTCCATCTGACTTTCCACCCTCTCCTAACAATCGATTCAAAGTATAACTGCTTTGAGGTTTTCCTCCCGTTACACCTGAGTGGCCTCGTAGGGCCCATCGCTTGGCATCGGGACTAAAATCTATATCATGTTCTATACCATTCTATTGACGCTTCCTCTGTCGCCGAGTGCATTTGCGAGTCGTTTCTGCTCCCCCACTAGATTTTTGCTCACTTTGGTCGTTCACTTTCCCTTTGTTTCTGAACGGCTTTGCGTTAGCTCTGAAATTGTTCTGCTTGCATCATCATCATCATCATCATCGTCATCGTCGTCGTCTCCCTGTAAGGCCTCGTGTCCATGGTCATCACCGAAATGCCCTTTTTTGAAGAAGGCTGCCTGACCTGTTTTTGTGAATGACTTTGGATATTGTGGAAGTTTTACACTGGATTTTTATCTGTCCGTTATTTTGTCTCTCTGAATCCTCTTTTGGTCTGTTCGTACGTTTCGATTTCGTATATTGGAGTGGAGGACATTCTCTCTCTCTCTCTCTCTCTCTAACAGGCTCTCTCTTAACGGGCTTGCAGGCTAAGTCAGGACACCGTCAAGATATTTTCTCCTTTAACCGAGAAAAGTACTTTATCAACATGCTAATCAAGTGGAGGTTCTCTCTCTCTCTCTCTCTCTCTCTCTCTCTCCTAAGACTCGGTGGTCTGCCTCAAGGCGGGTACTAGCGTCCTTCGTACATGCGCCAAGGTCATCGCGAGCAGATGGTTCTTGCAGTCTTGCAATAAGCGTGTCCTCTGAAGCATATAATAATATTTTCAGTCCCCTCATTTTTTTCTTCTTCGGCGAATGAATCTTACATTGCTCGAAAGCTGTCGGTCAGTTGCGGTCTTGCATGCAATGGCTTAAGAAGACCTGGATTTCAGATGAAACGAATCACGTTGCTTGGAGAATATTGCATGAAATTTGTTTCTGCCCTATTTTTGTAATTGATTGTATGTAGTTTTTGCGTTTATGCATTCAGTTGAATGCCTGTGCCGTACTTACTTGTGGTATTTTATCAATACGCTGGCAGATATATGCCGTATGTAGAAGAACTACCATCCATTTCAGGACCGCGAGTCATCGTTTTTCTCAAATATCTTTCAAGCCAATTATTGGATCAGTGGTACTGACACAGTGTACAGGCCTCCGCTAATCTTTGGCAGTACAATTGCACTGTCAAATGGTGTTGAATTAAGAGAACGTTTTACTCCTCCAGCTTATATGGGTGTACTGGCATCATAAACTAACCAAATTCAGACATTAACATCACATCCCGTCCCTCCTCCCCCTTCCCTCCTCATCCCACTCATGCCCGCACTCGCCTCCGCATCTCCCCCTTTCCTGTCCATGGGAGATGTGGACCCGTTCGATTAACAGGTTATAGTCCTGCTGACCTCATGACTTTGCCTTTGAAGTCAGAGTAAACATAACTACAATAGGTGACAGTCCACTATATTACCAAAATTATGAGATGTCTTGTACACTGTGTCAAAGTACCATTATGATCAAATAATTAGTTTGAAAGATATTTGAGAAAAACGATGACTCTCGGTCCCTGAAATGGATAGTAGGGTATGTGAAATAGATATGTTGTTGGATTGACTCCTCTCAAGTATGTTTTTATTCATGTCTTACCCTGTGTTGTCTGTTGTGGCTGGTCCAAAGAACAAGTACAGATTGACGCACGCTTGTCTTTCAATCAAATCTCTGTAATAATGTGTGTGTTACGTTCATATATCTGTCTATTATTTTGCCATTACTCAACAATAAAATTTTTAGCTGGAAAACTTTCCTGTAACAGCGTTACTGAACGACTATTTGGCTAATGGTACTTACTGATTTGTTTATGTAATCTGGCGTACAACAGACGATGGTCCCAGCCACGGATATTTAGCCGATATTCCAGTCTAATTCTGTGGGCCACGGTAGATTGCATAAAAAGAGAGAGAGAGAGAGAAAAAAAAACTGGTGCTTGACTTCTTGCCTGGTCTGTTTATTCGCCATTTGGGTGTTTCTTGCTTCTCTGGTATGGAGAGAGAGAGAGAGAGAGAGAGAGCGAGCATATTTTGGACCTTCTTAATACCCTTCCTGGTTTTGGGAGATATTTAACCATCAGGTAAGTGGTCGTGGCTTAGATTCCACGGTAATTAGGCGCCCATGAAAATAATTGCATTCCTGACATCGCAAGGAAACCGTAAAACATAGGAGTTTCTGGAATTCGTGCAAGCGCATTCAACTAGCAACAAGTGAACACAGATCACTTTGCTTTCAGATCATTTAACCCCAAGAGAAACCTCCGCCTCTCTAATAATGTCACATACAAATACAAAACATGTCACATACAGTTACAAAACCAGTTCACCAAAACCTTCGCCTCTCTAACAATGAAACTTACGTCTTAGACATGTCTCATACAAGTACAAAACCAGTGCGGCTTTGTACAAAGGTGGAAGCTTGTAAGAGGAGATGGCAGTGTGTGTGTATGTTTTTTTTTTTTTTGGGGGGGGGGGCGGAGAGAGGGCGTTGGGTGCTTGTTTCCGAATGAGTAAGAGAACGCAAGTGTTGGGGGTAGAGTTGCACGGTGTGCATTCAATGGCTTCACGGCCGCTTAACACTACGAGACGTATTCTCGTTGCCATTGTTGTTATTTGGTGTCTTCGTTTGTTTGTTAGCAGAATTTGGCATGCAGTTGTTTGTGAATGTTTTTAACGAAGGATTGACCAAAAGTGGACTTCTTCATTGGCCTCGTAAATTATGCAGTTTTGGGAGAGATAGAAGAGTAAGTTTTGTCAAGAAGAGAAAGAGAGAAATGCAAGTTTTGTCAAGAACGTGGTTATGTTTTACGTTTCTTTGTCAGCAGAATTTAGCGAAGAGATGTCTGTGAATTTTTTTTACGGAGGACTGACCAGAGGCGGACATATTCATTAATCTCTTAATTTATTCAATTTTGGGAGAGATAGAAATGTAAATTTGGGCGAGAAGTGACTTTTTTTTAATTGGTAGGTTACTTAGCCTTGGCGTTGGTTGGCTTAGCGCTCTCTGAACGCGTTTTTTTTTTTTTGTATGTTACACTCTGTAGACGACCAGATAAAAAAAATAAAAATAGCTATTTTTTTTTTGTTTCCAAAAAAAAAAAAAAAAGGTAAAAATGCGCCGGAGTTTCTTCGACGCATTCGAGTTCTCCGTACAGCTGCTACAGCGCATAATCAAGGCCACCTTAAATAAAATAGATCTGTCTTTCGGTGGTGACTGGAGGGTAGATGATATAATGCTGTATGAGATCAGCGGCCCATGAAACTAAAAAAACAACGGCCCGGTGGTTTGGAAAACACCCAGGATCCTATCTTACATCGTTGCCAGAAGATACGATTATGGCTAATTGATATTAACCTTAAATAAATAAAAACAGATGCTGAGGACTTAGAGACAGGAAGGACAATTTGGTATGTTTGATGACTGGAGGGTAGATGATCAACATACCAATTTGAAGCCCTTAGCCTCAGTAGATTTCTAAGATCTGAGGGGGACAGACAAGGACTTATTTGCACAATAGATTTTGAAGGACTTTTTACAGAAAACTAAAAGAAAACAATGGAACATCAAAACTTTTTCAGATAGATATATTGAAGGCTTTTTTTCTTCTTATTTGAAGAAGATAGATTTATTTGTTTGAAGGACAGTCAAGAAAACACCCAGGATCAGGTAGATATATAGAAGGACTTATTTGAAGACAGATAGATATATTGAAGGACTTATTTGAAGACAGATAGATATATTGAAGGACTTATTTGAAGACAGATAGATATATTGAAGGACTTATTTGAAGACAGATAGATATATTGAAGGACTTATTTGAAGACAGATAGATATATGACTTATTGGAAGAAAGACAGATATATTGAAGGACTTATTTGAAGACAGATAGATATATAGAAAGACTTATTTGGAGACAGATAGATATGTAGTACTTATCTCAAGACAGACAGATATATAGAAGGACTTATTTGAAGACAGACAGCTATATTGGAAGACTTATTTGAAGACAGATAGATATACATAGAAGGGCTTATTCGAAGACAGACAGATATTTAGAAGGACCAAGAGACTCTTCTGATTTATAGAAGGACCAAGAGACTCTTCTGATTTATAGATACTATAGACAGCGGCATATATTTGTGTTTTATTTCGTACTGTCCAAAAGACTTTTTATCTGAAGGACCAATTGAAGACAGATAGTCTCTGATGTTACTGAGAAGACATTTGAACAGATAGATATTGGATTATTTGAGCAGAGAGAAATGAAGGACTTATTTGAAGACTTTGCTATATGTCATTTTGAAGACAGATCTCTCTCTAGAAGGACTTATTCTCTCAGATATTTCTCTCTTCTCTTTATAGAAGGACTCTCTTCTCTTTAGTTTGGAAGCGTTGCTTGTTTTTAGTGACTGGGACTTTTTTGATCAATTGCGTTCGTTCTGAAGCAGAAGCAGGGAATTTCTTAGATATGAGGAGAGCTCTCCTTTTCTCTCTTTCCGTAAAAGAAAACGTTGCTTGTTTTTAGTGCCGGATTTTGAGCGTTCGTTCTGTTCGTCCGCACTTTTTCTGTCCGCCCTCGGATCTTAAAAACTACTGAGGCTAGAGGGCTGCAAATTGGTATATTGATCATCCACCCTCCAATCATCAAACATACGAAATTGCAGCCCTCTAGCCTCAGTGGTTTTTATTTTATTTAGGGTCAAGTTTAGCCGTGGATCGTGCTTCTGGAAGTGCTTTCCAGAGGCTTGGGATTCAACTTCACTTGGCCGCATCTGGGGAGCAACTGAGCGTTCGATACTTGTTCTTCAGGGCAACCACTTCTTAAGGCTGTCCGTTGGAATGGCAGGCTATGCAAAATATAATTTTTTTTTTATCTACTTTTGGCATACATTTTAACATGTGTATTTACTGGCTCTCTCTCTCTCTCTCTCTCTCTCTCTCTCTCTCTCTCTCTCTCTCTCTCTCTCTCTCTCTCTATATATATATATATATATATATATATATATATATATATATGTATATATTTATGTATATATGTATATATATAATTATATATATATATATATATATATATATATATATATATATACATATATATATATATATATATATATATATATATATATATATATATATATATATATATATATATATATATATATATAGAGAGAGAGAGAGAGAGAGAGAAGAAGAGAGAGAGAGAGAGAGAGAGAGACGTCGTGTACTAAGAATAATAAGACCTGAAAACCCTTTACGGATAGCAGTCGGCTCTCTTATGGAAGCCCCTGTACGTTTGAGTAGTAGGATGCCGAGTCATCGTTTTTGTAAGCAAATTTTTTTTCTTTTTTCATTTTTTTTCTTTTTTTTTGCAGTAGTTCTCTCTCGGTTCAAGTCTCCTCGCTCACGTGGCATGCAAATCCGCAAGCACGGCTGATCAAGAGTGTGCCTGCGTATCTGAATCTGTGCTTGTTGAATCATTTCTGCAGCTGTTCACGGTTGAAATGAATAATTAGCAGTCGAGTTTTCTGTACATCGTATAATGAAGGCCACTGAAAACAGATGTATCCTTCGGTGGTCTCGGTATAATGCTGTATGAGCCGCGTCCCGTGAAACTTCAACCACGGCCTGGTGGTGGCCTGGCCTATATCGTTGCCAGAAGCACGGTTATGGCCAACTTTAACCTTAAGTAAAAATTTCTGAGGCTACAGGGCTGCAAGTTTGGTATATTTGATGATCGGAGGGTGGATGATCAACATACCAATTTTCAGCCCTCTAGCCTCAGTAGCTTTTAAGATCAGAGGGCGGACAGACAAAGCCGGCACAATAGTTTTCTTTTACAGAAATCTAAAAGCTAGTTTTCTTAATGATGACTCAAGAATTGCCTCGTATCGAAGCAGAATGAAACTGGTAGACAGTCATGCGGTGATACGTAAACTCTTATAGGAAAAGAATGATCTTGATTCGCCGAGTTGTGTTTTTTCCTCTCTTAGAAAAACGACATTTTCTGATTTTTTTTTTTTGGGTGCCAATTAGACTTTTGTGATTTTTAAAGCTAAATAGATTTTATTGAATTTTTTTTTAGCCAAATAGACTTTTGTGATTTTTAAAGCTAATTACATTTTTCAGATTTTTGTGTAGCTAAATAGATTTTTTCTGATTTTTTTAAAGCTATTTAAAGCCCTCTTTAATGGTTAGATAAACTTACTTCAATTGGAATTCTTTCATAATAGGATTTGACACGCATATATATATATATATATATATATATATATATATATATATATATATATATATATATATATATATATATATATATATATACTATATATATACATATACTTATATGTATATGCATATATTTGTGTATGTATGTGTGTATATATAAATATATATATATATATATATATACATACATAATACATATTTATATATATATACACACACACACACACATATATATATATTATATGAGAGAGAGAGAGAGAGAGAGAGAGAGAGAGAGAGAGAGAGAGAGAATGGCATGAAGAATCTAGGTTTAAGTAGGACGATGGTGCCATGGAAGTCGAGAATGGTAGTGAACTGTTACCATGTAAGGTTTGTCGGGAGGTGTGTGTGTGTGTGTGTGTGTGTGTGTGTGTGTGGGATTGGCGGTGATTGTGGCTGGATTGTGTGGAATAGGTTAGAGGTGGATGGAGAGGGGGGTAAGGGGAGGGGAGGAAGGAATGGGTTAAAGAAGGTGGGGGGGGGGAGACTTAGCAGTTCAATAACCCTCGTCTTCTCAAGGTGAGGTGAAAGTAGTCTTTTCTCTCTCTCTCTCTCTCTCTCTCTCTCTCTCTCTCTCTCTCTCTCTCTCTCTCTCTGTAGATTTTATGAATGGGCCTGGTACCTTTTACGTGATCCCGATACGATAGTGGCTGGCCGCTCGTTGTGGGCAACTCGAGGGGAGCGGCTGTGATTGGTCAGGCACTTACGGTGTTCAGCTGAAGGATTTCGTTGGTGGGACCTGATGGTTTGTTTGCTTTTTCTCTTTTGCAGCTGTTTTGCGAAGTTGGCATCATATATATATATACTGTATATATATATGTATATAAATATATATATATATATATATATGTATATAAAAAAAAAAATATATATATATGTATATGTATATTATGTGTATATATATAAATATATACATACATATATATATATATATATATATATATATATATATATATATATATATATATATATATATGTATATATAAATATATATATATGTATATATAAATATATATTTATATATATTTATATTTATAATTTTTTTTATTTTTGCTTTTGTGAGTTTTTTTTTTTCTCTCTCTCTCTAATGTCGTGACTTGGTGATAAATGACAGTTGGCGTCCAAAATGGACTTCTGCAGCGGTAAACCAATGGTTAGTTTGCCCTTATAGTGTAGTTTACATCTTGTAGGCATTTGAATATCAACTGTCGTACCCAATGCGATAGTTATGGTAACAGAAATATTAACGTACCGTCCCCAAATTTGGATCTAGGTACCTGCATGTTGCATGGGCGCTTTTACACTGGGAAAGTTCTGTATCCCGTCGAACCGTGTATAGTAATACGCGCTTTTGTTTGATTTGCTAGCATGTACTGTTATTTATATTTTGATAAGTTACGGGTTGCTTTTGGGCAGGCCATAATACTTTGTGTGAGTCATTTGGATTTTGTGAATATGACGACTTAAATCAGATCTATACCTGTGTACAGGTATGTATGTATATGTATATGTATATATATACGTATAATGAATTTCCTGTGCACAGGTATAGATACGAAATGTAAATGACAAACAAAGTATTATGGCCACCAAAAGCAACTCATTACTTATAATCAATATTAAAGTTAAAGTCTTCCTGTGCCTCTGCAGACCCATTGGACAGGCGCTGATCTATATATTTATATAATTTCATGTACGATTTTTGCCATGGTATTTTCGCTAAACGTTTAATGTTTTTGCCACATACCCTCCCCACTTGCTTCTTCAGTGTGCCAGAATGCCCTTGCTCTGTGCTGACACAGGGTACGTGGTCTGGGTGTTTATTTTTCACGGTTTTCAAGCCGAGAAGTTTTGTTTCATGCTGAATTCGTTTACCCTCTCTAGGTCAACTGTCTCCTCTTTGTCCCAGCACAAGGAGTTGTCAGAGAGAGAGAGAGAGAGAGAGAGAGAGAGAGAGAGAGAGAGATTTTCCAGTGGACGTGGTCAAGAAGTTGCGTCACTGGCTGTGCAGTTGAACACGCAACCCACGCCATTACCCATACTTCCCCCTCCCCCTCCCCCTGTGTCTGGCTCCATTTCACTTCTTTCTGCCGCTTCCTCTTGGCGGAAGCGTGCAGACCGCGGTGCTGCAGGCTCATCTCTGGGCTACCGTACAAAAGTTCGGTGGAGTTAATGTATCCTTCCAGTTTCAAAAATGTGAAATTCTTTATACTGGTGTGCTAGGTTTCGTCTCTAGGCTATCGTACAAAAGTTCGACAGAGTTATCGTATTCTCCCAGTTGCAAATGTCATGAAATTCTGTTTTGCTTGGTTTGTTTGCCGTTAAATTGTTCCCATCTGTTGTTGATGGTTTTATGTGGCCATCAAATAATTCGTCACAGTTTGTCTGCTTTTCTATGAGGGACATAGGTTGAATTCATTTCCCATTCAAATAACTGTCCTATGTGCATACCATCCGCCAATTTATCTGGCTACATATGCACGCGTAGTATGTATGTATACAATATGTTATATACAGTATACACACATATATATGCATGCATGTGTGTGAGCGTGTAATTAAGACAGCTGAATTGGATAAGAAGGAAGGATAACAAAAATATGTAAAATTCGTGGGCAGGGTCACAGAGACGGCAGGGAGTTTAAGCAGTCAGTGGTGGGATGAGGAAATGTGAGCTTTAGTGGAGGCAAAAAAGGAGATTATTTGAAGAGCAGTTGCATGACTGAAGAGATCATGTATGCGCAAGCACACAAGGAGATGGATAGGGCAGTCAAGAAGTAGGAAAGAGAGACGGGAGAAGGTGAGCAAGAATTTCAGGAGGTTAAAAAGTCGTTTTGCAACGAAGTCAACGCAAAGTGAGAGAGAGAGAGAGAGAGAGAGAGAGAGAGAGAGAGAGAGAGAGAGAGAGAGGGGTTAGTGACCAACATCCGATTGAAAAATGCATTCGGAGAGATGTTTAAAACGAAGAAAGTTGCTGGCTATTGGAGGGTTTCTGTTGGAGGTTTATTTAACGTGAAGGATTGAATGGATGGTGGGTTGAATGATGTCAGATTGGAAAGAGTTACTGTAATTGTGAGAATGCCTTTGGAAATGGCTGTTGAGGAGGGCAATTAAGAACATGAAAAACGGAAATACACCACGAGTTTTTTTACTATGGTACGGTTGTGATATTTTGATTGAGTGGCTGACCCAGGTTTGTAAGGTATTTCTGGATGAAGGAAAGATTTTGAAGGAACCGTTGAGAAGAATATTTGTCCACAGTATAATGGTGAAGGGGACAGAGATGTTGACAGGAGCATAATCTTACTTTGTGTGAAAGGATTTTGACTGAGAAAGTTAAGAAGATGACTGAAGGGCTGATAGGGGGAAGATTAGGGTGCTTTTCGATAAGGAGAGGGCTGTATGGAACACATTTTTTTAATAGACAATTATATGAGACGTTTGAAAGTAAAGGCAAAAGCTGTGTACAGCATAAAAGGACCTAGTTTTAAAAAGCTAGTGATGGAATCCATTACAGAGGCACTTTTGAGGTTCATGAGGATGTATGATTTAGATCAGTGGTTCTTAATCTTCCTTTCCAAAATTGTCTGCCTCAGAAGGTGCATTTTAAATGATATGCAACAGAATACTAAAAAAAACACACAGGCTGGCGGAGAGAAAGCCCAGCGTGACCTCTCAGTAGTGCGGACCGATGCACACTGTGTTTTGTGTGGTCCTAGAGCCAGTTTGAGCCTGCCAATCTCTGGTCACAACCCCCCCCCTCCCCAGAACCTGAAATCCCCCGCTGGTTGAGAACCACTGGTATAGATGATATGATACTGGGAGTGATAAAGAGCTTTGAAGATAAGAGTGAAGAGTGTGTTAGCATATGTAGACGGGTGCGTAACTGGGTGTCAGAGAAGGGAGCGTAATGTCTCCATCATGGTTTTACCGGGGCTGCTTAATGTCTTCATGGCTGGATTGATGCTACAAGTCAGAGAACGGTTGATGTCTGCAAATGAAAGTTCTGATTCACAAACTGGGAGTTGGAAAATGTTGAAAAGAAATTTCAAGAGAAAGATTGAAACTGGAAAAATAAGAAAAGTGAATAGATTGGAAAATGATTCTGTGAAATTGGGGAGAAAGTTGAGAGTTGGAAAATGTGAATGAGAAAGTTAGAGGTTGATGGTGTAGTGTAACTGCAAAATAAGAAGATTGTGCAGTGAATGTCAACAAGAATGGTAGAAAAATGGGATGGTGAGAGAACAGGCGAGTGAGAAAATAAGTAAAGCAAGGAAAGTACATACAGTGGGGTGTGTGCATAAGATTTTAAATTTTTTCTTCTTTACAAAGAAAAGGAAAGATTTTTCACGAGTCACGCCAGTCATTTCCTTGAGTAACACAATTTTTTAATGAATACCACTTAGACATGTTTCATTTAGAATATCCCCGAAGAATAGTCTTGTAATCTATTTTAGGTGCATAGTGTCGATGAAATTTCTATTCGTCTCGATGTACTCGAAATGAGTGAAGTAAAAACAGTCAGTAGCTCTATGTATTTATTCCGTTCTGGGGTGAAATTCTCGTTTCTCGAGATAGACGTGTGAAAAACAGATTCGAGAAATCATTGTTATTTCTGACGAGTCGTGAAGGAGGTCAAAGTCACGTAGATTGTGCATGAACGTCATGTCGAATTTGATCTGTGGGAAAGAGGTTGAGGGAAAAATGAACACCGAATGAATGCTCCATTGTTTCCTTTTGTTTGCTCCCGAAGAAAAAAAAAATGCTCCGGCAATAATTACCGGTATTGAAAGGAATTGAGGTCGACGTTCGATTGCTAACGTGAGGTCGATGATTCCCTACGTCGATTGTTGTCATTAGTGGCGTCGGTTTGTGTGTATGTGTGTGTGTGTGAGGGGGTTCTCAATGGAGGTGTTTTTATAGAGCACTCAGGCGTGCTTGACAGTTTTTCTTCCCCCCCCCCTCCCTAAACCTTTTCGCCCCTGAACCTTGTGACGCTAGTTTTAATAGACTCTCTCTCTCTCTCTCTCTCTCTCTCTCTCTCTCTCTCTCTCTCTCTCTCTCTCTCTCTCTCTCTCTCTCTCTGGGGAATACGAGCTCTTACACAAATCAACCAAAATTATACTGGTTCAGTTTACGTCCAGTCTTGTGTCAACATCTCCCAGCATTGTAAAAGCAACACGTACCGTATTTGTAATTAATGACTAGGAAAATAATATGTTACGAAAGATTAATATAGCTGCCTGTAGGGAAAGATTGCAGTTCGACTCTAGTTAAAATTCAAATGAACTCTTGTGGCTGTAAACCAAACAGAACTCAAGCAAATCTCTCTCTCTCTCTCTCTCTCTCTCTCTCTCTCTCTCTCTCTCTCTCTCTCTCTCTCTCTCTCTCTCTCCACACGCTGATTTCTCCAACCCTTCTCATACTGATTGAAAAGTGTCTGATGGAAAAGGTAATTTTGTTGACTGCTGCGTTTTTCCTGAATCATTCAGTCTCCCTTTTCCTCTAGGAATGAAATTCCATTTGGTCTTATCATGGTTTGTGCAGTGATGCCAGTTTCATCCTGTCATCTCCGTAGGAGGGCAGTGCTCTCAGTGCATCTCATGCGGCGCGCTGCAGGCATTACTTAGGGTTCTTTGCAGCGTCCCTTCCTTAGGCCCCTAGCTGCATCCCCTTTCACTCCTTTTACTGTACCTCCGTTCATACTCTCTTTCTTCCATCTTACTTTCCACCCTCTCCTAACGGTTGATTCAGAGTGCAACTGCTTTGAGGTTTTTCTCCTGTTACACCTTTGTAACCTTTTACTGTCAATTTCCCGTTTCAGCGCGGAATGACCTCATAGGTCCCAGCGCTTGGCCTTCGTCCTAAATTGTATATTCCATCCTGTTCTTTGCTTTCAGTAATTGCAATTAGAATTTCAAGTCTATAAAGGGAAGGGACTTTATTAGGTAATCCACCATCCCCTAGCCAGCTAGCTGGGCAGATCAGATCATCGGGTGATCTTTGATAAAAGAGTTGCTGAAATTAATAGATTTATGTAGCTAATTTGGTCCTTTGTATACGAAACGTATGTATACACACAAAACACGTACTGTACACACATACAAATGCTCTTCTCGCTCAGAGCTTAATTTTTTTTTTTAATCGTCTGGGCGTTGGTGCTTTGAACATGAGTGCTATGACCTAAGAGAAAGAGTTTTTATGTGTTTTCATGTGATAATCTCTCACTCATATCTCGTCTGTCTGACTTGATTTGGGTACATGAGAACTTAGGTTATTGGGGAGGCAGAGAGAGAGAGAGAGAATATTATTAATTATTATTATTATTATTATTATTATTATATGAAAATCTCATAATAGCACGAGTCACTAAAATGGCGAAGAAATCCACAGTGGTGTATAGATTTAAATGTAGATTTTAGGAATATTTTAGAAATATATGATATACAAAAATATTTTGTATATACAATATTTACAAATATTTTAGAAATATATATACAAGAGAGAGCTTTCGAGAACCTGGTCGATTCTCCTCAATCCAGCAGGTTCTCAAAAACTCGTCTCGTGTGTGTGTGTATACTATATATATATATATATATATATATATATATATATATATATATATATATATATATATATATATATATATATATTACATCTACCTCTGTGGGTTTCTTCACCATTATTATTATTATATTATTATTATTATTATTATTATTATTATTATTATTATTATTATTATTATTATTTATTATAAGAAATAGTTTATTCAGACCACTTACCTGACTATCAGCTCTCACATGTAAGGATTAGGAATGTTTAAATTACCAGGTCTTTAGGCCATGTCCTTTGTGATAGTATGCAAAGAAAGTTTTTTTGTTCTTTGCCTTTCGACTATCAATTTCCCTCAGCCCTGAATTTTGATAGGTTTCTGGCCTGGTCCAAAATCTCTGTATTCCATTCCATCCCATAGATCATTTTTCTTGACTCTTACGCGGCGAGGCAAAACATTGACTGCATACTGGCGCTGCTGGCCGGCGAATCTGGTTGCACTCGGCGGGAAAAGGGCCCCAGGGATGAATTGGGAGTGGGAAAGATCTCTGCTGAAGTGTGTTGAAAAAAGGGTTGCCCAGCTCAGTCGCGGAATCCTCTGATCTCGGAATGCCTGAGCGAGGAACAACTTCCCTACTGCTTTCTGCTGACGTCGCGTGAATTCAGGCTCTGTTTCTCTCTCTTGTCTCTTGACGTTACCCCTTTGATTTGTATAGCCTCTTGGGGCTCTGTCCTTAAGGGTTTTCAGCCCTAAGAGAGAAAGGTTCGTATTCAGAATATTAATCGTTTTTACTGAACGCATCCGTGTCTCAGCAACGCTCACGGGAGTTCATGTACCAATCGGCTTGTGGTCTTCCATCGAGACGTCCACCGGATCCAACCTGATTAGGCAATCAGGAGACAACTGCGGAACGGATAAATCACTGCTGTCGGTTTTTGGGATTGTTGTGATATAATATTAATCTTTTTTTTTCGTCTCGCAAAGCAAGGTCGTTAGGCTCAACCCTGTCTGGGTTAGGTACTCACATGATTCGGTCTATTCCTTATAGGTATTTGGGGAGAAACAAATCCACAGTTATGTATTTGGTACAAATATATTTGAAAAAAAGTCTCTACAGAGAGCTTTCGGGAATCTGTTCGATTCCCCTTCGTCGAACAGATTCCCGAAAGCTCTCTGTAGAGATTTATTTTCAGATATATTTGTACCCATAAATAATTGGGGATTTGTTTCTCCGTTGCAAGACGCGTCCTAACACGAGTATTTGTAGTAGGCATTTGTATTTATTAGTCTTGCAGTATGTAAACAAATCGATGACAATATGCAGTTAAACTATTCGCATTGTTTAGCGACTGGGTGAGACCAGAAGTCAAATGATATTAGTTCATAAAGGATCTGTAGGAGAGTGCATATTGGAAAAAGTGAATGCAGCACGAGAAAGTAAGAGTGGACAGGTTTGAAATGATCCGTTTTGTACGCGAAGTACTTTTAGTTGGCAGGGAGAAAAGACTTGACGTGAAGTGGTGATTATGTTATAAATTTGTGAGTGTAGAACAATTTTATAAAAGTGCAATTTGTATAAGAAGTGTGTATATAATATATATAATATATATATATATATATATATATATATATAATATAAGTTGTATGTGTGGGTGTGTGCAGACGGGTAAGTGTCACATGTATTTGGGCAGAGTTTAAATTCCCTTTGCCAGTCCCCAAATCCTTCATGCATCAGAAAATTTTTGTCATGTAAATACTAAGATCCAATTTTTTTTTTCTCTCTCTCTCTCTCTCTCTCTCTCTCTCTCTCTCTGGTGTGTGCGTGTGTGTGTGTCTATTTCACCGGATAGGGTACCACTTGAAAACGCGGGGTGTTACAAAGGGTTGACCATTGGTCAGAATTCAGGATGTTCGTTGTGCTCTTCTCTCTCTCTCTCTCTCTCTCTCTCTCTCTCTCTCTCTCTCTCTCTCTCTCTCTTCTCCGTAGGGGGTATTGTCGTCAGTGACGTTACTCAAGGTTGTTTGCAACATCCCCTCGGCCCCCTAACTGAAACCTTTTTCATTCCTTTTACTGCACCTCCGTTCATATTCTCTTTCTTGCGTCTTGCTTTCCATCCTCTCCTGACTATTGTTGCATAGTGCAACTGCGAGGTTTTCCTCCTGTTACACCTTTCAGACCCTCTTACTGTCAATTTCCGTTTCAGCACTGAATGGCCTCATAGGTCCCAGCTCTTGGCCTCTGGCCTAAATTCTGTATTCCTTCCTTCTCTCTCTCTCTCTCTCTCTCTCTCTCTCTCTCTCTCTCTCTCTCTCGTTAGAAGTCCTTTCGAGTTATTTATAAACATCTGAGCGTTGCTTGTAATTATGGCGCCACTCGAGATTTCATATCACAAGGCAGAACGTCTTGTCTGTGAAGGGCTGATTATTTTGTTGTGGTCAAGAACAAACTTAAAAAGAATATAAAGTCTTATATAACTGCAAGAAGATCAAAGAATAAAAACCTTTGTATAACTGCAAGGAGATATTTGACAGCACTGTTCATTTTTACGTAAAACGGATGATTGTCAGCGAGTTTAGGAAACTGGAGTTTTGTTTATGTCTTCTTACAGAGACTAAGTCAGGGCCGTCCAACCCCATGCCCGTGGGCCAAAAGTGGCCCCGTTTGATTTTGAAAGTGGCCCGCTAGAGGAAAATAAGTAAAAGTGTATTTCTCTTTTATATATCGTTAAAATTAGATTGACCGCTCATCCTGAATCAAGGAAATATTCTGTGCAAAATCAGTAATTACAAAGAAAGGTTTCTTTTGGCGTCTGTTGTGTGTTACATTATATATATATATATATATATATATATATATACATACATACACACATATCATACATACATACATTGGTGGCCGCATGACATTTTGTTTTTTGAAGAGTGGCCATCAGACTAAACAACATGGACAGCCCAGGACTAAGTAGACAAACATATCTTTCGTTTGACCAGTTTTTATTATTATTATTTTTTTTTTTTTACATTAAGTAGACAAATATCTCTTTCGTTTAGTGTTGTCGAATAGTATTCTTGCATTTAAATCAAACTTGTTAGTGTGGGACGAGATGCAGGGAGTCTGCCGAATTGCAGATGCAGCGCAGTCGTCTGTTGTCCTGATTGAAACCTTCATGAATATGGATATTTGTGGTCGTGGCCATCGAGGCCTGAAACGTTCGGAAACGTTGTCATTGTTTCCGCGGGAGCTTTGGTGGACCTCACTTCATGCTGCGTATTAAAATGCCTCTCTTAAATTTCCGTTTTTATTTGACTGTTAGGATAAGAAAATACATGATCACTTCATGCTACGTGTAAAAATTCGTCTCTTAAATTTCTGTTTTTGTTTGACTGTTACGAATAGGAAAAGTCATTAATTATCACTTCATGCTACGTATTAGAATTCGTCTCTTAAATCAGTATTTTTATTTGACTATCAAGAATAAGAAAGTATATTAATTATCACTTCATGCTACGTGTTAGAAATTCGTCTCTTAAATTTCTGTTTTTATTTGACTGTTACATTAGATGAGAAAATACATTCGTTAATCACATCATACCCGTATCGTGGTAAGAAATCGTCTCTTAAATTTGTATTTTTATTTGACTATCAAGAATAAGAAAATACATTAATGATCACTTCATGCTGCGTATTAGAAATCGTCTCTTAAATTTCTGTTTTTATTTGTCTGTTAAGGATAAGAAAATACATTAATTACTTTTTCTAGTTGAAGTCAATGGCATTGTTTGCAAGTACAGACACTACCCTACTTACGAACGAGTTTTTATTTGACTGTTAAGGATAAGAAAATACATTAATTACTTTTTCTGTTGAAGTCAATGGCATTGTTCGCAGGTACAGACACTACCCTACTTACGAACGAGTTACATTCCGAACGGCCTTTCATATCTTGATTTGTTCTTAAGTTGGTCTTCTTATCAAGACTGTGAATCAGTCTATACTTCTTTTCCTCTTCTGGCACGCTTCTCAGGAATGAGGAAAAATATTCAGGATTCTTCACATTTAATTTTCTTTTTCTTGTCGACGGGCCATTTCCCCACCTCTCTTGGCGTCTTCATCAGGACTGGATTATAAGTCGACATACACAGTTTTTATTACTTCATGCAGACGTTTGAATTTCAAACATGATGTCGTTGGGGTGCTTAATTTCTGATTATTTTTTGTTGATCAAAATTTTAAAACTTGTAAAATAAAAAAAAACATTGGAAACTAAATGAAAAAATTCCTTATCACCATAAGGCACATACAAGTTAGTACGGATGTAATATTTTGATATCCTGCAGGTTGCATAGAAATAAAAGGGAAATTGTGCCGAGTAAAATGGGGTGGCCGTTCCAGGCACTGGGCTCCGCGTGATAGTGGACGTGAATGCAAATGTTATAAAAACAATCGGGGAAAGCGTACCAGGTTTCAGACGCGGAAGAAAATAACTCAGTCGTGAAACGCACTTTAGTGGTGGCAATTCACTCATCTGGTTGACTCAGGGATGCCAGATCTGTTTTGACTAGAGGGATTTCTAGGGAGTAACAGGAAGCATAGAAGATGACTAGAAAGTGTGCAATAACTTTGTGTTCTTGAGCTCCCTTGTCATTAGAAGGAAAGTGGAGTGATGTATTCTGGGAAGTGAACAGTGATTTGTTTCACATCATTATAAAATGGTATAATGTAAGGAGGGTGGTTTGGACACTATAAATTGCATGGTTTAGGTGTCTCTGGGTCTTGCCAAGACATTAATGGAATGGAGAGAAAAAAGAGCAGAGGAAGTTTCAGTGAACTGTAGGCTGCCCGCACGCGGGGCACTTTTAGTGGAAAGTGGAAGGTCTCTAAAATGAAATGAAAAAAATGGAACAGGTATGTTTGTCTGGAAGAGGGCAGACAAGCCACTAAAAGTGGACGACACTAAAAGAGTGGATACAAAGTGGCTACCAGGTCTATTGGCCAAACCACTGTACAAGCTGATAGTATTAGCGGACCACTTAGTGGCCAGCCGCCTTCCACTAAAAGTGTCCCATGTTTGGGCACCCTTAATGGAAGTCTGTTGAGATCAACAGCTTCCATGTGTTATTTTAAATACATTTATCATGCATTCAAGTTATGAAATTGAGGCTGTCAAGCCAAACACTGGGGCACTTTCAGCCATTCGGCGCTTCAGACAGCAAAAAGAGGGAGTTGGAGTGGTTGGACAGCAAGATATAGAGATCCAGAAAGCAGAGGAAATAAAGTACAAAGTTCTAAAGGTGGAACTGGGAGAAAACACCATAGCTGCACAAAGAAGTAGTAGGTAGAGAAGCTGGACAGCAAAATTGAAAGAAGTGAGAATGGAGGGAAAGTAAAAAACTTGCAAGTGGCTGCAACTAGGAACTGAAGGGATGCTACATATAGCCTTAAATAATGCCTACAGTGCACCACATGAGGTGTATTTAAACGATGTCTTCCTCTGTACCTCGTACCATGGTGGTTGTGATACTTACCTTACCAGCAAGAAGACCCCGAGTTCGATTTCTGGGTGCAACTTAACGGTATGGGCGTCTTATGCTAAAACCTACCATGTTCCTGTTCACCGAAGCAAATGGTTATGCACTGGTAGTTAGCTGAATGCAGTAAGTCACAGCCAGTGTGGAGAAGGGTACGGGCTAGCAACCTCATCCGAAGTCGTTGCAGAGAATCTGAATGGAAGACCTTTAAAAGTAACTTGAAAGACTTGCCGAAGTAATGGTTAGTGTGGTGTAATATGAAACAATTTTCCTCTGAGTTTTCAAGAATTTTGGAAACCTTGCGAAAATCAGTGAAGATTAGTGACCCAGAAATCAACTCTTGGTTTGTAATACTGATGGTGACGAATTGTACAGCCGTCTGGTATTGTGAAAGCTGTAAACAAAAGTAGAATTACTCAGATAGTTTTACCCATGAACAGGGAGCATTTCCCCGAGATGTAACCGAGTACCGGGACCTTTCCCTGAAAAAAAAAAAGCCAATCGCCATATCTGAAAAACTAACCATAAAGTTTTCTTGAAAATAATGTCATTTATGTTTCCCATACCCAAATTATTCCGGAGGTGCTGACCTAACCTAACCTAGGGGCATGGAAAAAAAAAACCGGGCAGGTGCAATACTAGCATACCCCTCAGGAATTTGCGAACGGGGAGACCTTGATCCAGGGCCACTATTTCAAAGCGTGTCTATTTCTCTTGATTTTTTGTGTATGTTGCGCCTGTTGGATCTGTTCTCGCCTGTCTTTATCAGGCGTCGACTGAAGGATTTGTGGTACTTGTCCCGTCTTATGTCTAAAAGAGAGAGAGAGAGAGAATTCAGACGCAAAATGAGCGAACAGCATGAAGATGATGGTGCATCCTAATGGCAAGACTACCATGGTTGGGAGCACAGAGCTATGTTCCGGTGCCGCGTGGGTTTACAGTTTCATGATAAGCAGAAGAGATTCGGGGAGGGGGATAAAACTTGAGCGCAAAGCTTGACAGAAAGATCCTGCAACGTTGGCTTGGAGAAAGATCAGACTGCTGCGATGGATGAACGCGTCGACGTCCTTTAACTCGTTCGGGCGTAACGATTCTCCTGTTATTTTGTAATTTACTGATATTCTTGCCTACTTATTTATCCGTTTGGTCGTTTATTTCTTCTTTCTAATAACTGACGTCTTTCTTTGTTTCGTATGTTACCGTATGTTACTCCGTTCAGATGAGCGCCATAATATTCTTTGGAAGATTCAGTTTCAAGTCATTGGCCCCTGTGGTGGGCTTGTTCCATTTAAATATGGTTCTTCATCTTTTGAATAATAATAATACTAATGATGATGATATGATAAAATCGATGAGAATAATGAGCTGCCAACAACAACAGACAGTAACGAGAATGGTTAGGATATGAAGGCAGCGCAACAGTTGTTAGAAACCAGTTGTTGAGATAGATCAAGAAGAAAAAGGAAATGAGATTAACAGAGAACGTTGAATAAAATAAAAACTACTGAGCCTAGAGGGCTGCAAATTGGTTTGTCCGTCATCCACCCTCCAATCATCGAACGTACGAAATTGCAGCCTTGTAGCCTCAGTAGTTTTTATTTTATTTAAGGTTAACGTTGGCCATAATCGTGCTTCTGGCAACGGTATAGTACAGGCCACCACCTGGCCGTGGTTAAAGTTTCATGGGCCGCGGCTCATATACCGAGACCACCGAAAGATAGATTTGTTTTCGGTAGCCGTGATTATACGATTTACAGAAAACTCGATTGCGTCGAGGAAACTTCGGCCCATTTTTCACTTGTTTTTATCTTTCCTCTGTTCTGTAGACGTCAGGTTTTTTTTTGGGTGTTTCCGGAGTTGATCATCATGATAATTCAAAGGAATAACAGTCATTGACCTAAAAGAGTGCATTAGAACAAATAATTTTAAAGTGTCCTGCTTGATGTAATATCCAAATGATTCAAGTAGGGGGATTAAATTCTCATTGTTCTGAACTCCAACTTGACCATAAAACTCGCCGGGGTCGAGATACCCGTACAAGATCCCTTGTAGAACAAGCTTTTGAATGCGGGTTTTGAAAGAGTAATCAGGAATTCTTAAGAATGTATACCGTTAGCTGTTCTTAAAGGTTAATGTAGAACTGAATTCATGAGCTGACCACAAAACGGGCCAGATTTAAGATATAATATATATCTGTACAAGATCCCTTGTAGAACAGGCTCCTGGATGTGAGGTTGCGAGGAATAATAATTAATACCCCTGGAGAATCTGTACTGTTAGCTGTTCTTGAAGGTTAATTCAGAATTGGAGCGTACCCTGTCAACGTGTTGCAAGTACGGTACAAGAACGGTACAGTCATGCTTTAGTTAAGCGCCTAAACGGTGTAAGCTGATCCTCTGGTGTAACGAGTAGTGGACTGGCGATCGGAAAAGATTTAATGTTCATTCTGGTCGACGTCTTATACAGTTTATGTCCTGCTTAGTCTAGTTTTGGAGCTTAAACCTTAGTGTTCAGTATATCCAGCCTTCGGTAGTATCATATTTATTATAGTATTAAAATCTTGACTCTCTCATCTCATGTCCTATATGCATAGGTCTGGTAAGGTCATAATTATTATAGTATTAAAAGCTTAACTCTCATGTCCTATATGCATAGTTCTGCTAAGGTCATAATTACAGTATTAAAAGCTTGACTCTCTCATCTTGTGTCACATTCATAGGTCCTCTAAATGTTGATCAATGTGTGCGGGGTTACAAAATAATCCTTAGTCGATATATGAGAACAAGAAGGTCTAAAATGGAGAACGAAGATTATCAGTAACAAGCGGGGAGCTTCGCCCTTTACAATTTAACAAAGTAGTGATGTAACTAGCTGCTGTGGTTCCCTGCTTTGATTTTCTAATGAGCGCGGTATGGTCAGGGTTGTAACTCTCTCTCTCTCTCTCTCTCTCTCTCTCTCTCACTTTATGACAAGTTGTTAATGCTCAGAAGTTTACAGCTACTTGTGGTGTGAGACTGTTTGTTTTTATTGGAATTTTCGTTTGAGTGCTGAATGCGCTCGAGAGAGATTTGAACGCATGTCGTCTCTCTCTCTCTCTCTCTCTCTCTCTCTCTCTCTCTCTCTCTCTCTCTGAGAAATAATTGCATTACCAATTTTATTTTTTATTGTGTAGTCTTTTTTCATTTACGAGGAAACCTGAGTTCGAGAAAACCCCCCCCCTTTATTTTTTAATGAAATTGAGTAAGTTTATGGAAAGCGCTGCGCTTTCCCTCAGCTGTGGAGAAAACGCATTTCCTCACTGCGGTCTTGCACTCGATGATGGCGATGCTTCTGCTGCTCTTTAGAAAATGCAGTCTGCATGGCGAGAGGGAGGTCGGGGGGGGGGGGTTTCGTGCGTGCATTGGGAAGGCATTGCACACGGCACATTCCGTTTTGTTGTTTTCTTCTTTGCTCACTGACGAAGAAAGTCGCTGGGACTTTCCGCGGTTGGCCCAAGTTTCGTTTCTGAATTTGGAGAGGAATGGGTTGAACGTTTCAGTGCTTTGCCTTGCTTAGGGGTTGTGGGTAGAGTGACAAACATGATGTAGAAGTCGAAAGTGCAGCATTGGTAGCTTTAGAAGATGCAAACAAAAGTATACTGCAGGATTAGGTGTCGAAGACTCATGTTGAAGCGACTGATATGCGAGTTATACTTGTAGAAGTTATTAGAGACCTTTGTATGTATGTATGTGTATATATATGTGTGTGTATAACTGAATCACGAAAATATGGAACGTGATGAATATATAAATAGAGGCAATGCCACGAAGGAAAGGGTGGTGCTAGGCCTTTCGACTCGTTTTCCATATTTACTTAGTAAAGGACAATAAGTCGAAAGGCCTAGCAGGTATTTACTGTATATATGTATATATATATATATATATATATATATATATATATATATATATATATATATATATATATATATATATATATATATATATATATATATATATATATATATATATATATATATATATATGCTATGAACTTGAAACGTCACTTTTTATCAGTGAATTATGCAACCCCACTGTAGCTAGGTGTTAAGATAGGTGACCCAAATTTTCTTTTCAATTCATCTCCACTTAAGGAGAGGAGAACTTGCCAGTTTATCCTTTTGTGGTACTCGGTGAATATTGGGCTACGTACAAAATTGCTCTCTGGGTGATTTCGAAGCCCTTCCTATGGATAGAATGTCAACTCCGTGTGTGTTTGTACATCTTGGTATGTATGTATGTATGTATGTATGTATATACATATATGTGTGTGTGTGGGTATACATATATACGTGTAATAATATATATGTATATGTGTGTGTATACATGTGCGTGTGTGTGTTCTGTATGGAGGCAAGAATTCGGTGTCCGATGTACATGTGACAAACGAGCTAGCTATAGATTTATCCTCCTTCTAGTAATGCATGTCGAGGAAATTCTCTCTCTCTCTCTCTCTCTCTCTCTCTCTCTCTCTCTCTCTCTCTCTCTCTCTCCTATTGATAGCAGGAGGTACTTCTTGTCCGTGACAGGTTAATAACGCGTATGATGGAAGATTCTAGTCACGTTTAAACTGGCGAGATCGAATTGCAGTTGCGCCTTTGTCTTCTTATTCTGCTACTGATGTTGCTGGGGGCTTCTCTTCAGATTCTTTATTATGGATCGCTGCTATTCTTCTTCGGCTCAGTCTGAAATGGATAGACTGGCCTGAGAGAGAGAGAGAGAGAGAGAGAGAGAGAGAGAGAGAGAGAGAGAGAGAGAGAGAAGTCCCTGGCTCTCCATCAACCCAGCCTCGTGTTTATTTGCATTCCTCGTTTATTCTTCTCACATTTATCCTTGTGGGAGGCTTTTTCCTCTTATATTTTTAACTGAAGTTATAGGACACTAGGACGCATGTTTTCTCTCTCTCTCTCTCTCTCTCTCTCTCTCTCTCTCTCTCTCTCTCTCTCTCTCTCTCTCTCTCAGATGAATTGCTGTAGCTGTATTTGACTCAATGTTTCTCTCTCTCTCTCTCTCTCTCTCTCTCTCTCTCTCTCTCTCTCTCTCTCTCTCTCAGATGAATTGCTTTAGCTCTGTTTGACTCAATGTCAAAAGTCGCTCTCTCTCTCTCTCTCTCTCTCTCTCTCTCTCTCTCTCTCTCTCTCTCTCTCTCTCTCTCTCTCTCAGATGAATTGCTGTAGCACTATTTGACTCAATAATTCAAGGCCCTCTGCCTGGCATCTAACCCATCTTGAATGAAGCTCCGTGTATCAGCTTATCGACGGGCCATTGTAGTGGATGTGAGAGAGAGAGAGAGAGAGAGAGAGAGAGAGAGAGAGAGAGAGAGAGAGAGAGAGCATCGTCTTTCATGATTAAATTGATTAAAGGTAATAGATTAAAGAGGCCCTCCTAAAGGCGAACGCCGACGGGAGATGTGAGGATAAATATTAAGTTTAACTGAGCTTTCTGTATTGACCTGAATGAATGGCTGATGCCATTTTTGTCAGGTGGAATGCCTTGCTTCCTAATGATCACCTTATTGTTTGCAAGCTTGAATTTCAAGTCAGTGGACCCTGTGGTGGGCTTGTTCAATATGAATAGGGTTCATCTTCTGAATAATAACAATAATAATAATAATAATAATTGAATTTCAAGTCATTGGACCCTTGGGCTTGTTCCATATGAGTAGGGTTCTTCATCTTCTGATTAATAATAATAATAATAATAATAATAATAATAGTAATAATAATAATAATAATAATAATAATAATAATAATAATAATAATAATAATAATAATAATAATTGAAATTCAAGTCAGTGGACCCTGTGGGCTTGTTCCATATGAATAGGGTTCTGCATCTTCTGATTAATAATAATATAATAATAATAATGATAATTTTAACTCAAACACTGCTGAGGAACACCGTTCAGTTGTTCGAAAGTTTGTGCTTTTGTATTTTACATAGTAACAGTTTACTATATAATTGTGGATTTTTATTACACAATAATAATAATAAAAATTATGTGTCAGTCAAACTTATTTCCCACCATTATCTGTAATAAAACGCAATGTGTGTGTCCATACAAAATCTGCGTGCAAACTTGTCGTCGTCCAGCCCAGGGCATGTCTTGTTCACTACTGGTTTCTTTATAAGTATGCAGGAGGAAGTTAACTACTATCCATTTCAGGGACCGCGAGTCATCGTTTTACTCAAATAACTTTCAAACTAATTTTCTGATCGAAATGGTAATTTGCCACAGTGTACAAGACACCTCCCGCTAATTTTTGGTAATATAGTACATTGTCAAATGGTTTTAGTTAAGGCGTTTACTCTTGACTTTTAAAGGCAAAGTCGCATGAGTCAGCAGGACTATTCTACGCAATCGAACGTCCGCTATCCCCCATAGACAGGAAAAGGAGGGCGGAGATGGTGAGGCGAGGAAAGTGGGTTGAGGGAGGGATGTGGAGGGGAAGGGAGAGGGAGGGACGGGATGGGGATAAAGGACGTTCGAATGCATAGTTTGGCGATGCTTGGCAACACCATGGAAGTCAAGAGTAAACGCCTTAACTAAAACCATTTGACAATGCACTATATTACCAGAAATTAGCGGGAGGTGTCTTGTACACTGTGTCAAAGTACCATTTCGAACAAATAGTTAGTTTGAAAGATATTTGAGACAAACGGTGCAGGTCCTGACCGGTTTCAACTTTGTTTCGAAGCCATTGACGAAGGCTTAGCAATAAAGTTGAACTAGGTCAGGACCTACGCACAGTCTCGTATTTTTTTTATCTGTGGTGATGTGATATTTATATAATATATATATATATATATATATATATATATATATATATATATATATATATATATTTGTGTTTATGTTTTTGACTTATGTGCTTGTTTCTTTTCAGGTACGTTGTGTCGTGGGTTTAGAAAGCTGAGATGAGACTGTGAGTACTTGAATGTATCGGAATGAAAATGGTAAACAAATATAAACAAGTGAAAAATGCGCCGAAGTTCTTGGGCGCAATCGAGTTTTCTGTACAGCCACTGCAGCGAACAGTCAAGGCTACCGAAAATAGATCTGTCTTTCGTTGGTCTCTGTATAATGCTGTATGAGCCGCGGCCTATGAAACTTTAACCACGGCCCGGTGGAGGCCTGTCCTATCACTTTATTTTCCCTGTAGGGGGGTAGTGCTGTCAGTGCACCTAGTCCCCGAGCTGCAACCCTTTTCATTCATTTTACTCTGCCTCCGTTCATATTCTCCCTTACATTGTACTTTGCATCTTCTCTAACAATTCTTTCATAGTGCAGCATCGAGGTATTCCTCCTGTCACACCTTTTAGACCTCTTACTCTCAATTTTCCTTTCAGCGCTGAATGACCTCGTGGGTCCCAGAGCTTGGCTTCTTCCCTAAATTGCATATTCTATCTATCTATCTATCACTTACTTTTGCTTCCCGCTCACTCAAGGATCGGTTGAATTGTTTGCAATTTATTTAGCTTGTTATAAATGCAACCATGCACGTATATTTGCACAGAAATCCGGATTGTCCCGGTTAAGTAATGAGGCAGTCCACCCTAGTAACTTTTGTTGCGTGCTTGCTAATTTGCATGGATTCCTCGAGAATCGTTGACTGAAGGCAAACTACGCAACAGATGAATCATGGTTAATAACTGTATATTTAGATAAGAACTGAAACACGAGGGTCAATAATTGTATGTTTAAATAACAAATGAAACACGAGGGTCAGTAATTGTATGGTTAAATAACAGATGAAACACGATGGTCAATAATTTTATGTTTAAATAACAAATGAAACACGAGGGTCAGTAATTGTATGGTTAAATAACAGATGAAACACGATGGTCAATAATTTTATGTTTAAATAACAAATGAAACGCGAGGGTCAGTAATTGTATGGTTAAATAACAAATGAAACACGAGGGTCAATAATTATATGTTTAAATAACAAATGAAACACGAGGGTCAATAATTATATGTTTGAATAACAAATGAAACACGAGGGTCAGTAATTGTAATGTTAAATAACAAATGAAACACGAGGGTCAATAATTGTATGGTTAAATAACAAATGAAACACGAGGGTCAGTAATTGTATGGTTAAATAACAAATGAAACACGATGGTCAGTAATTGTATGGTTAAATAACAAATGAAACACGAGGGTCAATAATTGTATGTTTAAATAACAAATGAAACACGAGGGTCAGTAATTGTATGGTTAAATAACAGATGAAACACGATGGTCAATAATTTTATGTTTAAATAACAAATGAAACGCGAGGGTCAGTAATTGTATGGTTAAATAACAGATGAAACACGATGGTCAATAATTTTATGTTTAAATAACAAATGAAACGCGAGGGTCAGTAATTGTATGGTTAAATAACAAATGAAACACGAGGGTCAATAATTATATGTTTAAATAACAAATGAAACACGAGGGTCAATAATTATATGTTTAAATAACAAATGAAACACGAGGGTCAGTAATTGTAATGTTAAATAACAAATGAAACACGAGGGTCAATAATTGTTTGGTTAAATAACAAATGAAACACGAGGGTCAGTAATTGTATGGTTAAATAACAAATGAAACACGATGGTCAGTAATTGTATGGTTAAATAACAAATGAAACACGAGGGTCAATAATTGTATGTTTAAATAACAAATGGAAAAGGTCAGTAAATGGTTAAATAACAGATGAAACACGATGGTCAATAATTTTATGTTTAAATAACAAATGAAACGCGAGGGTGTAATTGTATGGTTAAATAACAAATGAAACACGAGTGTCAATAATTATATGTTTAAATAACAAATGAAACACGAGGGTCAGTAATTGTATGTTTAAATAACAAATGAAACACGAGGGTCAATAATTGTATGGTTAAATAACAAATGAAACACGAGGGTCAGTAATTGTATGGTTAAATAACAAATGAAACACGAGGGTCAATAATTGTATGGTTAAATAACAAATGAAACACGAGGGTCAGTAATTGTATGGTTAAATAACAAATGAAACACGAGGGTCAGTAATTGGATGGTTAAATGACAAATGAAACACGAGTGTCAATAATTGTATGTTTAAATAACAAACGAAACACGAGGGTCGATAATTATGTTTAAATAACAAATGAAACATGAGGGTCGAACTTAAGAAATAAAACGCCACTTTAAGGAAAATTAGTAGTGATGGTATTGACGATTTTACTTAAAATGTGTCATGCTTGAATCACGCTTAATAACGTTCAGGACATTGCAGTAATGATGGCATTGATGGTTTTGTGTAATGTGTGTGTGTGTGTGTGTATGTAATGCTTGTGCATGCGCTTGCTTAATCGCATTCATTGCTACTCGTGTGGTGAATTTCTTTAGTTTGTAAAGATACACCTCGTAGCAGGTTAGTTTTGCATTGCTCTGAAGACATTCCTTAACTTCATACTTTTCAAAATGACGGTCCATTTGGAACCCCTCTCTCTCTCTCTCTCTCTCTCTCTCTCTCTCTCTCTCTCTCTCTCTCTCTCTCTCTCTCTCTCTCTCAAAATTACGGTCCATTTGGAACCTCTAATTGCTTCTCTCTCTCTCTCTCTCTCTCTCTCTCTCTCAAAATTACGATCCATTTGGGGCCTCTGATTGCTTCTTTCATTGCGCCTCTCTCTCTCTCTCTCTCTCTCTCTCTCTCTCTCTCTCTCTCTCTCTCTCATTCCCGATATGATATTACCCGTCCTAGTAATCGATGCCAATATCTGGGGACCTCTCGAATGACGAGGGGTGGGCTGGGTACAGAAGGGAATAACCTTCCATGGATCGGTAATGACGAAATGCTGCCCCTCTCTCTCTCTCTCTCTCTCTCTCTCTCTCTCTCTCTCTCTCTCTCTCTCTCACAACAAAATCATTATAGCTTTTCTTATTTTCACATAATTTCACATTACTCATTCTTTGTCCTATGTTCTCTCTCTCTCTCTCTCTCTCTCTCTCTCTCTCTCTCTCTCACAGTCCAAGAATACTCTTCTATATTAGTCTAACAAAAATGTTTGGTTTGTTGCACTGTGCTCTCGAGGAAAGGAGGGATTTCTCTCTCTCTCTCTCTCTCTCTCTCTCTCTCTCTCTCTCTCTCTCTCTCTCTCTCTCTCTCTCTCTCTCTCTCCACAGTTGCTTGCCTCATTAACGTCTCTCTCTCTCTCTCCAAACAATTGCTTGTCGTCATTCACGTATTTCTCTCTCTCTCTCTCTCTCTCTCTCTCTCTCTCTCTCTCTCTCTCTCTCTCTCTCTCTCCACACAGTTGCTTGTCGTCATTTACGTATTTCTCTCTCTCTCTCTCTCTCTCTCTCTCTCTCTCTCTCTCTCTCTCTCTCTCTCTCTCTCTTACACGGCTGCTTGTCATCATTGACATAGATTTGGAATCTGATGATGTGGACCTTCCTTTCATAGATACTAACCCCTCCGTGAGAATAGGGTTAGCACGTTTCTTTTCTTTGCTGAAATTCATAACGGTAGATTTGCAAACCGTTTGCGCCAACCTTTCTCCTCCCCTGGTTCGTGTCTGTCTTCGTTGAACATTTAGGATTATCTCATATTTTCAATCACCTATCTTTCCATTAGCTCTTTTGGTGGTCAAATTTTACAAGATAATTAGTGTCTATATCCTAAAGGGTTGGTATGTGTGTATATATATATATATATATATATATATATATATATATATATATATATATATATATATATATATATATATATATATATATATATATATATAAATTTCTGACTCATATAAGGATCAATCCTGGTCTTTCAAATACAAGATGAGACTCATATAAGGATCAATCCTGGTCCAAAACAAGAGGCCACCTCAGTTCGATCCTGATGTGAGTCAGAAATTTATTTCTGTTCCGCACGTGATTGTGAGTTATATATATATATATATATATATATATATATATATATATATATATATATATATATATATATATATATATATATATATATATTTATATATATATATATATATATATATATATATATACATACATACATACATACATACATACATACATACACATTATATTTGTGTGCAGATATATTTTGTCACATAAAGCGTAACAATTTTTTTTATATGCACGGATATTAAGCCGCAAATATCGTTTAATATCCAGTTCGATATGGCTGAGTGATCAAAAGTCTAGCTACATTTGCTGTTCCTGATACAACAGCCAGCAGGTCGAATCCCACAGGTGAGGAAGCATTATCAATTATAATTCCCCCCCCCGGGGGTGTAAGGTAATCCAGTTTGATTTTAGGATCACTTAAAAATACGTTGATTTTTTTTTTTTTTTTTTTTGGTACAGCAGTGAAAAGTAGAATGTAGTTTTTGTTGCGACTGAATCCCAAGCGTTGTAAAACACTTGACAGTGGTTTAATAACTGCCTATTTTAAGTGTTTGAAGATTACATTAATAATCTGATACAAATCGTAGAAATAAAGATAATTTTCTATTTTAGTTTTTTACACAAACATTTTCGTATTGTCATGTTTCGTTTAATATTGCATTTATTACGGATTTGTTGCTCAGTTTATAATTGATACACGCAGTGCGTTGCTTTTAACACAATGGCTAATTTTGTTAAAAGCATAGAAAAGGATGATAAGGTTTGGATTGATGGCATTTCGTAAGGATGTTGGAATGTGCGATGAAAATATAAAGCTATCCCAAATGAACTGCAGATTTCAATTAGATTATTACGAGAGAGAGAGAGAGATAAGGTTATCCCAAATTAACAGCAGATTTCAATTAGATTGAAGAGTGAGAGAAAGAGAGATAAAAATTTAAGACTATCCCAAATGAACTGCAGATTTCAATTAGATTTGATTTCAGGGGAGAGAGAGAGAGAGAGAGAGAGAGAGAGAGAGAGAGAGAGAGAGAGAGAGAGAGAGAGAGAGAGAGAGAGAGAGGGTTATCCCAAATTGACATCAGATTTCAATTAGATTTTAGAGTGAGAGAGAGAGATAAAAATTTAAGGTTATCCCAAATGAACTGCAGGTTTCAATTAGATTTTATTACAGGAGAGAGAGAGAGAGAGATATAAGGTTATCCCAAATTAACAGCAGATTTCAATTAGGTTTTAGAGTGAGAGAGAGAGAGAGAGAGAGAGAGAGAGAGAGAGAGAGAGAGAGAGAGAGAGAGAAATTTAAGGTTATCCCAAATGAACTGCAGGTTTCAATTAGATTTTATTACAGGAGAGAGAGAGAGATATAAGTTATCCCAAATTAACAGCAGATTTCAATTAGATTTTAGAGTGAGAGAGAGAGACAAAAATTTAAGGTTATCTCAGATTAACAGCAGATTTCAATTAGATTTTATTACAGGAGAGAGAGAGAGATA
>NC_089765.1:10218375-10230875 GCF_040412425.1 Macrobrachium rosenbergii | reverse complement strand
AGATGGCTTGGACATGTTCGGCGCACCACCCCTGGGAGATTAGTGCGTGATAGTTGTCAGTTCGGCTCCTGGGTGCATCGGCGCGCCACCCCTGGGAGATTAGTGCGTGATAGTTGTCAGTTCGGCTCCTGGGTGCACCAGGAGAGCTGGAAGACCTAGATCTACTTAGATGAGAACTATGAAAAGGGAGGCTGGAGATGAGTGGAGATTTGTGGAAGACAAAGCACAAGAAGAAAGTGCTGGGTGGAATTTCACATAGGTCAGTGGTACCTAGGTTTCAAATTCTTTTATGACTTGCGCGGTTCGGTTGGCAGTGCCCTTGCATTTCAGTTTGAAGACCTGGGTTTCATCACGATGTGAGTTGGTTACTTTTGATATATATATATATATATATATATATATATATATATATATATATATATATATATATATATATATATATATATATATATATATATATATATATATATATATATATATATATATATATATATATAAAAAGTTTACGAGTTTATTTTTCGTTCATGTTAAGAATATTTATTTAGGTAATCCAGGTATCTTTATGAGAGGGAGAGAGAGAGGAGAATCTTTTTGGCCTGTTCTACATACGGTTCTTAAATGTAACACCATCTCTTTGACCGCCGACACTGTTGATCAGCTCAGTGGTCTGGTTAAACTAAGGTATACTTAACTTTAACAGTAAGTGATGCGTGAGCGCTAACAAAAGATTGCTTTCAAGTTGCTTGCCTGTTGTGGCAAGGGAACTGTGTAATTATTACGGAGGCTGGTGGTGGTGTTTGCACGGGAGAAGAGTCAAAACCTCGAAACCTCATCCTTGGCAGGATTAATAGGGCGCAGGGTAAGTCCGCCAGTGACCAAAATAAGGACAACCTTGCGCATGACGTCACTGATTGCCGTTGGTCGAGGTTAAGGTAAAGATTAAAGAAAAGTCCTCAGTCAGTATTTGACCTTACCAGAGAGAAGACCGAGGAAGCTCTCTTAACCTAGATTTTTTTATTTTATTTTTATCTTGGGAGACACTCACCTGGCCCTGATTAACACGGGTGAGCGTACTCCATTAGCCAAATGCCAATTAGAAGACATATGGAGAATTATTCATACTCTTTAGCCCCGCAGTACCTGGAGATTAACGCGGACCTCTCTTATATGAGGTCGCGAAAGAGAGAGAGAGAATATGTGGTCAAACATTTGCCATTCATATCCTTGTTTTCCCGATTTACTTCTGTAAGCTTCCAACAACCAGCAACGTCACAAAGACACGCGGGTGAAACGAGGTACATAGATGCCTCAGCCCTCGACCGTAGCGCCATTAAGCCGATTGAGAAACGCCTGCGAGACGGCGAAAGTGTCTCCGTCTGTCACGAAAGGAATGGCAAACTGGGTTTGTTTGTTCGACGGGTGGGTGACCTTGGGTTTAACGAGGCAGCTACGCCGTGTCGTTCGTTAAAGAATTACACACGGGATTGTCTTCTTCGTCTCGAATCGCGTCTGTGGCGCCTACTTCCAAGGGTCTTTCGCCCCCGTAGGGGCTAGTGCCTTTAGTGCACCTCACGGGGTGCACTGTAGGCAGAATTACACACGGGATTGTCTTCTTCGTCTCGAACGCGTCTGTGGCGGGGTGCCGCCCACTGTGCCTTTAGTGCACCTCACGGGGTGCACTGTAGGCATTACGAAAGGCTCCTTCCAGCCTCTTACTGGACCTCCATTCATATTCTCTGCTTTGAGGTTTAAAACAAAAACAACATAAATAAAAACAATCCTTCGGGCCACACCAGTCCTGTGAGAGACTGATAACAATCAGCTTAGTGCAGTGGTCTGGTAAAACTGTTTTAACAATATTATTAATTGTAATAATTGTCGTTGCTTTTGCAGTGGTGTTATACATAATACTTGAGATTCCTCATTTAAATCTTGTGGTGTTTAGGATTGTTTTCCTCGTTGGCCTCAAGAATTCGTTGAAAGCCTGGAATTTTTTTTTTTTCATTCTTCTGGAGGATTGTGGGTTTCGTGCAATAATTGTCTTGTCAATAAATTATTTTCCTCGCATCATTTTTAGCCAGAGAAGCCGGAAGTTTAGAAATCAGAATGAAAGTGACTATGTATATATATATATATTTATATATATTATACTATATTTATATATAATATATAAATGTTTATATATAGTATTGTAACCTTAGGGCTGATTGATCCATAACCCTAGAGTTACAAGATATTACATATATATATATATATATGTGTGTATATATTTATTATATATATATATATATATATATATATATATATATATATATATATATATATATATATATATATATATATATATATATATATATATATATATATAAATATATAAATATATGAATATAGATATATACTCTTTAGGATGAATCCTAAAGGGAGAGAGGAACGTTGAATTGTACATAGACTGCTACCTTGTCGATGATCAGTGGGTGATAGATATCCCCCTCGAGCACTCCTGTCCCTTGAAAACATTATTCACAGGCAGCCTGTTCGGATAAGCTGACCATTCTCCGTGCTCGCGCGCAGTATAATGCCCGCATCTCTGCCCCAGCACTTACCCCATTACTATGCGAAGCGGGTGAGGTTGGCATTGTTCTTGAAGGGGCAGAGAAAAGGATAGACAAAAGCAGCACAAGTATTTTGGGTTGTTATTTTTTTGTTGTTGTTATTGTTGTGATTTGAACTCCGTTCTGATCTCTGTCCCAGAATGTAGTCCAATTTTCCTATGATTGTTGTTGAAAGAAACATGTGCGGGGTTTCAGTTCTGCATCTGCTGGACGTTGATGGAAATGACCTCTTTGTTTGTGTGTGTGTGTGTGTGTGTGAGAGAGAGAGAGAGAGAGAGAGAGAGAGAGAGAGAGAGAGAGAGAGAGAGAGTGAGTATTATGTTTGTATGTGTGTGTGAGAGAGAGAGAGAGAGTGAGTATTATGTTTGTGTGTATGTGTGTGAGAGAGAGAGTGTGTGTGTGTGTGTGTGTGTGTGTGTGTGTGTGTGAATTTATGTGTATGTGAGAGAGAGAGAGAGAGAGAGAGTATTATGTTTGTGTGTGTGTGTGAGAGAGAGAGAGAGGAGAGTGTGAATTTAGGTGTGAGAGAGAGAGAGAGAGAGACAGAGAGAGAGGAGAGATTGTGAATTTGTGTGTGAGAGAGAGAGAGAGACAGAGACAGAGAGAGAGGAGAGATTGTGAATTTGTGTGTGAGAGAGAGAGAGAGACAGAGACAGAGAGAGAGGAGAGATTGTGAATTTGTGAGAGAGAGAGAGAGAGAGAGAGGAGGATTTACATCTTGTTGGAAGCTGCAGGTTTCTCTTTATATAAGAGGTTTAATCTCGACGACTGAATCCTGTTAAATGAAGCCAAAGGTTCGTCGTGTGGGTCTGTTCCATCGTCCGTATCTGAGTTCTGATTTCTCGCGCATAATTCCCGGCTGATTAAATGTTCAGAAATGTTCAACATCAGGCACAGGCTAAACCTGTTACGGTTCAGAGGTGTTCTTTTCGATTAAAATAACGAGACGAAAAGGATTTCTTTTTGGTGCGAGATTAAGATAATAGTAATAATTAATAATAATAATAATAATAATAATAATTAATAATAATAATTATAATAATTATAATAATAATAATGTCGCTGTACCTTGGGACACCAGAGGAGATGAGAAAGAACGAGAGAAATTTGATAAGTATCAAGACCTGAAAATCGAAATAAGAAGGATATGGAATATGCCAGTGGAAATTGTACCCATAATCATTGGAACACTAGGCACGATCCCAAGATCCCTGAAAAGGAATCTGGAAAAACTAGAAGCCGAAGTAGCTCCAGGACTCATGCAGAAGAGTGTGCTACTAGAAACAGCTTGCATAGTGAGAAAAGTGATGGACTCCTAAGGAGGCAGGATGCAACCCGGAACCTCCCCGCACTATAAAAACCACCCAGTCGAATAGGATGACTGTGACAAACCCCCAAAAAAATAAAAAAAAATAAAGAATAATAATAATAATGCTAGATAAATATTTTTTATGAGGTTCGGGAGAGGGAATTAGCTAATTGTGTGACTCATTATTACCAATAGTTCAGAATACTGCTTCGTTCTTGAGCGTTACGCAACCAATCACAGCTGTTTTTATTGACGTTACTGCAGTCTTCGGAGAGAAGACATTGTTGGTTTGCAAGACGAGTATATTATTTGTAGTGCCTTGTGGAAAATACGTAGTGAGATTGCAGTGATATGGACAGTAAATTTTAATTATTTATGTTTTATTATTTAGCGTAATATTTGTGTGGAATGTATGGTCCAGTCATTATGATTATTGATGCATGATTTAGTGCGGTGTTTGTATGGAATGTATGGGCCATTCATTTTAATTATTTACTCTTTATTATTTAGTATATTGTGTGTATGGAATGTTGATACTAGACAAATGTTATTTGTTTAAAGTCGCTGTTGGCACGTTTGTCGATCTGATTGGCATTCGTAACGCACAAGACTTGGTTGTTTTGGAAAAATCAGAAGGCCACTGACGTCCTAAGTAAACGTCTGCAGAACGGAAGAGAACGTCAGCAGGCGTAAAAATAGTTTAGGGAAAGTAGGAGAATAATTAATCAGTGATAGAATGAATAGCATCCTAAACTTCCGTGCATCCGTCCTGAAGACAGATGTCACTGCTCGAAAAGCTTCAATGGAAGGTCTCTCGTTCTCAGGAGAGAACTTGAGAAGCGCAGGAATTCAGCCAGGCGGGTTCTCATTAAGGTGGACGAGGATTTGCAATACGCCTTCATCCATTATCGGATTGCATATTGATTATGAATCGTACCTGAAATATTCACACACCAAGTCATGCGTAATCTGTCGATGACCACCTCGATTCGAGTACGGGGAATAGCTTTTGGGGAGTGGTCCGTTGGAATCTATCCTACCTCTCTCTCTCTCTCTCTCTCTCTCTCTCTCTCTCTCTCTCTCTCTCTCTCGTTTAATTGGGCCATGGAACGCAGGGTTTTGATGACTACTTTGTATTTCTTATGCTTTTACGAGCGGAAGTTAAAATTCTGTTGCAAGTATTATCAGGTCTTACTCTGCAAATGATGCTATTGTTGCACCCGGGCACTCTCTCTCTCTCTCTCTCTCTCTCTCTCTCTCTCTCTCTCTCTCTCTCTCATATACACACACACACTTTCTGTTTCTCTGTCACGCATACACACTACATTCTCTCTCTCTCTCTCTCTCTCTCTCTCTCTCTCTCTCTCTCTCGCACACACACACACTTTCTGTTTCTCTGTCACGCATCTCTCTCATTCTCTCTCTCTCTCTCTCTCTCTCTCTCTCTCTCTCTCTCTCTCTCTCTCTCTCTCACACACACACACACACACACACTACACTCTCTCTCTTCTCTCTCTCTCTCTCTCTCTCTCTCTCTCTCTCTCTCTCTCTCTCATACACACACACACACACACTTTCTGTTTCTCTCATACACACTCATTCTCTCTCTCTCTCTCTCTCTCTCTCTCTCTCTCTCTCTCTCACACACACTTTCTTTCTGTTTCTCTGTCACGCATACACACTACATTCTCTCTCTCTCTCTCTCTCTCTCTCTCTCTCTCTCTCTCTCTCTCTCTCTCTCTCACATTTAGACAAACAAGCTGATGATATTGACAAAGCTCTTTGTTCAGGGTCTGTCGTTGGTGCCAGGGTAGCCCGCAGAATTATCATTGAAATGTCTGCCGTCGAAAAGAAAACGCGAGAAATTCCTGTCAAAAGGAGGGATGGGTCAATAACACGAGAAGAAGAAGAAGAAGAAGAAGAAGAAGAAGAAGAAGAAGAAGAAGAAGAAGAAATGCAACGTTCGGTATAACTGTCAGGAAATGCCAGTACCAAGTAAATCGGATATAAAGTTTCAGAAATTCACTGATGATTCTCGAAAGACTGGGTATAAACACCTACACTCCTTTAACTTTTTTTTTTTTTTAAAGATTAGCTACTTTCAACTCAAGGAGGTTTATCTTCGATGAGACGCATAAGTTAAAGTAACTGTAAACATTAGTGGAAATTTACTTTTATGCTTATGAAGGAGAGATAATTTTCTAAAATAACTTACACGTGTTTTTATAAATGTATGCAGAAAAATAAAGGTATTTCAAGGGGTTTTGCAAATGGTATTTCTTGTATTTTAATAATTTGCTTACATTTTTATTTATTTATTTATTTATTTATTTATGTATTTTTCTTTTATTTCTTTATTCATCAGTTTTTTCCAATAACTGTTCTCTTTTTGCATTTCCAATTCCCTTCTGTTATTTCTTTCGAATGAACACCATAATTTTTGGAATCTTGGGTTTCAAGTCAATGGCCCCTGTGGTGGGCTTGTTCCATGTGAATAAGGTTCATCTTCTGAATAATAATAACAACAGTAATCAAACAAAAACTTCTTTTAGTTTTCTTCTTAAGATGGAAAGAGAACCCCACAAGATTCCTGTGTATAACTTGTTTACTTGTAAATATTTACGTAGTACTTGAATCTGGAGTACTTTCTCGAGATTCAAGTAATATGTAAAAATTTACCAGTAAACAAGATATACACAGGAATCTTGTGGGTTTCTCTTTCCAACAATAATAATAATGCCTTGATAAGATAATATAGGAGATTCACTGGTGTAATAATTGCTGGTGTTTCAATATTTGTTGTTCTTGCTAATGATGTTGTAACTCGAACGGGCGTGAAAAATTCAACAGTGGCTTCAATATATTTGTTTCTTCCTCATTGGAGGAACGAGACTGTTGGGGGCGTTCCTCGACATCAAGGCATAACCAGGTCCTGGGCCCAACGAAACCTACTTTGAACAACACCGGACTTGCAATCAGTGGCCACTGACTTGAAATTCAAGCTTCCAAAGAATATGGTGTTCATTATTAGGAAGAAGTAAAAGGAGGTAAGAGGAAACACAGAAAGTAGAGATCTCACTTCTTAAAAAGTAAAAATAAATGAATAAATAGATAAAAATGTATTAAAATACAAAAAGATTAGCATTAGGGTCGTAGTGCATTGCATCTTCGCTTGAACTCCTGAAGTTCGAACTGCACGACATCCCCTGGGAGACTGTTCCAGAGTCCAGCGGTGTGAAGAGGAATAAAGGACCTCTGGAACTTTGGAGAAGTTCGACAGCAAGGCAAAACACTGACTGCATATTGGTGCTTCCGCTGTTCAGCCAATCTGGCTTCTCTCGGCCTGAAAGGAGGATCAGGGATGTCTTTTGCATCCACATGAGATTTCAAGACAATTATTAGATTTTCTCCCTTATCAGGCAGATAAAGACTAAGTATTACAGTTGAAGACTAATAATTATTGAAATTATACTTGAGAATTAAACAAAATCTTGATACAAAAGATTTTCTTGGAATTGGCTTCCTTAAGAATATTAAGTGATATACAACTGAGGAATAGCCGTGATAGGATTGGAGGTAGAAATAGAAATATGAAAAAGGAAAAATGAAAGGCGCAAGTTAAAAATGCACCGAAGTTTCTTCGGCGCAATCGAGTTTTCTGTACAGCCGCTACAGCGTGTAATCAAGGCCACCGAAAATAGACTCATTCGGGTGGTCTCTGTATAACTGCTGTGTGAGCCGCGGCCCTGAAACTTTAACCACCGCCTGGTGGTGGCTCATCCTATGTCGTTGCCAGAAGCACGATTATGGCTAACTTTAACCTTAAATATATGAAAACTACAGAGCTAGAGGGCTGCAGTCTGGTATGTTTGATGATTGGAGGGTGGATTGATCAACATAACAATTTGCAGTCCTCAGCCCAGTAGTTTTTAAGATCTGAGGGCGGACAGAATAAAGTGCGGACGGACGGACGGACAGACAAAGTCGGCACAGTAGTTTTCTCTAACAGAAAACTAAAAATAGGGAAAAACGTGTCCGTTTTGCTCAATGGAACACTTGTGAGGTCATGAATAAGTGAAATGAGGGAGATAATTTGACTGATATATTAGAAGCTTATGAATACCTGAATGTGGTTTTGAATGAATTCGGTTTTTAAAGTGGAATCAATAACATATAACCTAGGAGATGTAAACATCAGTTTAGGATGGAGTGACTGTTGTAGAGATGGTTGTAGCTGAAACTGAAAGGACGCCTTGTATAGCAACTACTATCCATTTTAGGGACCGCGAGTCACCGTTTTTCTCAAATATCTCAAACTAATTATTCGAAATGGTCCTTTTGACACAGTGCACGAGACACCTCCCGCTAATTTTTGCAATATAGTGTAATATCAATTGGTGTTGGTTAAGGCGTTTACTTTGACTTTAAAGTAAAAGTCGCATGAGTCAGCAGGACTATTCTACGCAATCGAACGTCCGCTATCCCCATAGACAGGAAAGGGGGTTGAGATGAGGCGAGGAAAGTGGGTTGAGGGGATGAGGGGGAAGGGGAGGGAGGGATGAGATTGGGATAAAGGACGTTCGAATGCATAGTTTAAGCGACGCTTGGCAACACCACAAGTCAAGAGTAAACGCCTTAACTAAAACCATTTGACAATGCACTATATTACCAAAAATTAGCGGGAGGTGTCTTGTACACTGTGTCAAAGGACCATTTCGATCAAATAATTAATTTGAGAGATATTTGAGAAAAACGATAACTCGCGCTCCCTGCAATGGATATTAGGCTGTTTTGTGGTATATGGAGTGAGAAGACACGGCCTCCTGATCTGGAACTGGAAGTCATAGATTAAATACATACCAAAGAAAGGTGGCCTGACAGAAATTTGTGAGTATAAAGGCATTGCACTGACGTCGGTTGTAATGCAAAGTAATAATGTAATGTAATGTGATCAAGTAATTCTAGATGAGGTTTCTAGCTTCAAGTCAATCTCCTTCCTGTCCGCGAATTACCTGAGTCGGCAAACAATTTTCCATTTCACATTTCCGCAATATTTCGCTCTTAAAAATATTTTATACTTTCAGAGAGAATTTTGCCATCTCTTCGTACATTCTTGTTCTCTAGTTGGACTCTGGATGATGGCGATTCTCTCTCTCTCTCTCTCTCTCTCTGGGCGTGTCTTCACACCAAAAGCATTATGGATTCTAATTCCCGAAAGATCAGTGGGTCAGGGTTGAATTTCTGAAAACTGAAATTTAACTTTATTGATATTGCATTTAGAAATTATTCATTTGAAAAAAAATTCTTATATTATGAATGATACGATAATAATAATAATAATAATAATAATAATAATAATAATCATCCAATGAAGTTTACAGCATGAATACGGGCACTAGTAAGAGCCTTTAGTTCTCAAGGTGTGTCGAGAGGTGTTCAGGCATTTCTTCAAGAAGAAGGCGTGGCCTTCCACCTTGACATTAAGGACTCTTCAGTACCTGATATTCCTTCCAGATGCTGCAACTCCCTGCTGACACTTCTTTCATCAAAGTTCCCGTTGGGGGGGTTAGCGCCGCCAGTGCACCTCACGCGGTGCACAGTGAGCCTGCTTAGGGTTCTTTACGGCGTTCCTTCCGGCTCGCAGCTGCCCTGTTCTTTAACTTTACTTCTTCCATCTTGCTGTCCACTGTCCTGATAATTGTTTTATAGTGCAACTGCGAGGTTTTCCCCCTTTTACACCTTTCAAACCTTTCTACTCTCAATTTCCCTTTCAGTGCCGAATGAACTCGCAGGTCCCAGCGCTTGGGCTTTGGCCTAAGTCCTATATTCCATTCCATTCTTGCATCAAAGTTGTTTCTTCTCTGTGAAGAGAGTGAGTCGGTGGACCTCAGTTTTCGAGAGAGCAGTCACTAGTCAAGTTCCTAAATACTTTGAACAGGACATTTTTCACTCTGGTATGTTTGACATATGTAAATTTGCAAATATATTTCTGTTCTTTATCTGTGATTACTGCCGCTGTTTCACTACAGATCCGTCGATCGTTACTGCTCGTGATGAGTGCGAATCTGTGGACATATAATGTTTTCGTGCAATTATACGATAATTAGTATATGTTTCATTGCTTGTGTATGATGTTATTATGTTAGGGTTTTTTTTTGGCAAATGTAATTAGTGTATGTAGTTAACCTAATTAATATATATATATATATATATATATATATATATATATATATATATATATATATATATATATATATATATATATATATATATATATATATACTATATTTTTTTTTTTTTAAATAGTGTGTGGGTTTGGGAATAAGTAAATGAACATGCAAAAATTGTATAAAAAGGTTCTTTCATATAGAGCTAAGTTGTTTTTCTGGGAAGGAAGATGAATAGAAAATGCAAATGACCAAACGCATTTTTATGTCTTTTCTGAATCGACCCTAGAACATTTCTCGTATTTTAATCATTTACTTGTATTTTTATTTATTTATTTATTAATTTATTGAAATATCTGTTTTTCTAATAACTGATCTTTTCTTTCTGTATTTCCCGTTACCTTACGTCAATTCTTTCGAATGAACACCGCAATATTCTTTAGAAGCTTGAATTTCAAGTCAGTGGCCCCTGTGGTGGGCTTGTTCCATATGAATAGGGTTCAGCTTCTGAATAATAATAATAATAATAATAATAATAATAATAATAATAATAATAATAATAATAATAATAATAATAATTCCTATTGCCTTCTGTTACTTCTCTCTAATGAACATCTTAATATTCTTTGGAAGCTTGAATTTCAAATCAGCGGCCCCTGTGGTGGGGCCTCGTTCCATACGACCAGGGTTCGACAAAACGAAGATGTCGCAGACCGCTTGCCTCGATGTTGACGTGATTGAGACCTACATCTGTTTTCCGCGTGTAACCAGAGTCGTACGTATTTCTTGAAAATGACATTGCGCCGGTAAACAGATCTCGGAAGTGTGGTCGGCGGCCTGCAACCGTGCCTGATTAGCGAAGGTCGAAGGTGTGTAGTTCATAGATGCGGTGATCAGGGAATGAAAGACCAGAGAGAGAGAGAGAATTTCCATTGGTCGCGATGTGACTCATGTTCCCCCCGTGTCATTTGCGGGAGTATCTGTTTATTTCGTTATGTTTTCGCAAATGCAGCCCAAATTTACCTTGCCCAGATATGGTCATGGATAAGTAGGGCTGTGAAAACATAATGGAAGTTGGTTAGATTTAGTATTTTGATGTACCTGTGGCATAATTATGAAGACCAAGCAGTTGCGCGCGTAGGCACAAGTTATATTCGGTCTCTCTCTCTCTCTCTCTCTCTCTCTCTCTCTCTCTCTCTCTCTCTCTCTCTCTCTCTATATATATATATATATATATATATATATATATATATATATATATATATATGTGTGTGTGTGTGTGTGTTGTGTATTTGTGTGTATTTTATACACATAAGCTCCATGTGTATTGTACACTGTTTATATAAAAGTGCACACATGTACGTTAATTGCAAATGATGTGAAGACGCAGATGCCCCGTTAATATCAGTAATCATGCAGTAAGTGGTATTAGGGGTTCGGAGTGTGTATATATATACATATATGTGTATATATATACATATATGTGTATATATATACATACACACACAGCTCTCATGTGTGCAAGGTCCGTGGTTTGCTCACGGCCTATTATCAACAGGTCTAAAGAGGCGCCTGTAGTCAGTATCTGTAAAGAGAGTAATAGGACAGTTCCAGCACCTTCATCCTTGTGTTTGTGTGCGTGTGTGTGTGTGTGTGTGTGTACATGTGAATTAAACCAGATACACGTGTGTATTAAACGAGATTAAAATGAGATCTGTAAAAATTAAGGGTGTACCGTTTGTCAAAGTAGCCCTTTCAGAATACTGTAATTAGTTCCAAAATCTGTCTGATTGTCCACAGATAAATTCTTTTTTCATTTTTGTCATTTTCATTTTTTTTTTATTTTCTTTAATTAACCTGATATTTTTTCCCCATCGGATATTATTGAATTTCGGTTTTTCGTCGAAATACTTTTCATTTAATATGAATTACGACACAAGTGAAGCAGCTTTATTTATTTGGAATTTCTTTAATTATTTGTTTTTATAAGTAAACATAGCGTTGTACTGGAATATTGTTTGTTATCACTATCATTTTAAAATTTACCCCGTAGGGGGGTAATGTCGTCAGTGCACCACATGCGCTGCACTGTAGGCATTACTTAAGGTTCTTTACAGCGTGCCATCGGCCCCTAGCTGCAAACTCTTTCATTCCTTTGACTGTACCTCCGTTCATATTCTCTTTCTTCCATCTTACTTTCCACCCTCTCCTAACAGTTGATTCTTAGTGCAACTGCTTTGAGGTTTTCTTCCTGTTACACCTTTCAAACCTTTTACTGCCAATTTCCGTTTCAGCGCCGAATGACCTCATAGGTCCCAGTGCTTGGCCTTTGGCCTAAATTTTATATTCAGTCCATAATACTCATTTTAAAACAATTAAAACCAGAGAGGATGAAATCAAGTTTGTTGTGAT
>NC_089765.1:10193375-10213375 GCF_040412425.1 Macrobrachium rosenbergii | reverse complement strand
TGTGAATGACAGGAGGCGACATCCATTCAGAAGATGACCGCGAACAAGTGGTGGGTGTGGGGAAAAATGGGGGCTTTGGAAATGCGTTGCTTTTGTTTCGATTGGTGAATCTTATAGCTGGTGAATCTTCAGTTTTTTTCAATGTTTTTATATTACAGTTGACCCTTTTAGTGGCAGTAGACCTTTAAAAAGTAATAGTGAGGCGCCTGAAAGTTAATTGACCTGGGTAGAACTTTAACATGCTAATTGAAATCGCTTGCGAAACTGATTGGGATTCGATGTCCTCCCCGTCATTAGCATGAAATAACCTTCCCCCTCTCTCTCTCTCTCTCTCTCTCTCTCTCTCTCTCTCTCTCTCTCTCTCTCTCTCTCTCTCTCTCGACTTGAATCAGCCTTGTGCAATGAATGTAGTGTGTAAATGCATTCAACCCACTCCACCTTTTGCAATAAAATTTCACATAAGTTATTGCTCTTGCCAAAGCTTAGATTTCAGAGGACCTTGTTTATCGTCCTCCTGATGAATGTCGTGCAATTGGAGCTTCAGAAGTTCAAGCGAAGATGCAATGCATTACTACCCTAATGCTATTCTCCTTGCATTTTAATGTTTTGCTTGCATTTTTATTCATTTATTAGTTTGTTAATTTATCAGTTTTTCTAATAACTGGTCTCTTTCTGTATTTCCCTTGACTTTATGTTACTTTTGTCGAGTGAACACCGTAATATTCTTGGGAAGCTTGAATTTCAAGTCAGTGGGCCCTGTGGTCGGCTTGTTCCATATGAATGGGGTTCTTCTTCTTCTTCTTCTTCTTCTTCTTCTTCTTCTTCTTCTTCTTCTTCTTCTTCTTCTTCTTCTTCTTCTTCATGATAATAATAATAATGATAATATTAAAATATAATAATAATAATAATAATAATAATAATAATAATAATAATAATAATAATAATAATAATTCCTATTGTGTTCTGTTACCTCTTTTTAATGAAAATCAATGGCCCCTTTGGTGGGCTTGTTCCATATGAATGGGGTTCTTCATCTTATGAAGGATAATAATAATAATAATAATAATAATAATAATAATAATTCCTATTGTCTTTTGTTACTTCTTTCTAATGAAAACCACATTCTTTGGAAATTTGAATTTCAAGTCAATGGCTCCTTTGGTGGGCTTGTTCCAAATGAATAGGGTTCTTCATCCTCTGAAGGATAATAATAATAAAATTCAGCATTTGAAATCCTTCTGAAGTTGTCCTTTCCAAATCTGATATGTTCTCCATTGGACTGCGACCACCGCCGTTCCTATCGCCTGGCCAGTAAAAAAACTAGCGTATTAATTTTTCCTCCTTCTGAGAAAACGGGCTTCAGAGATTTTGATATTATTCAGAGGTTCTGATTGGCTAATTTTTTGAGGTTTTGATATGTTACAGAGTATCAAAAACTGAGACACTTTGACTGGAAAACTCAAAAACTTAAAATATATTGTGTGTGTATATATATATATATATATATATATATATATATATATATATATATATATATATATATATATATATATATATATATATATATATATAATATATAACCAGTTCGTCAAAACAGGGACGAATTGTCCTATACATGCGGATATTTGTGTAATATACAAACAACACACACACATACACATTATATATATATATATATATATATATATATATATATATATATATATATATATATATATATATATATATATATATATACATAAATACATACACATAAATACATGCAAACACATATACATACATATATTTATATAATATATATATATATATGTATATATATATATATATATATATATATATATATATATATATATATATATATATATATATATATATATATATATATATATTGCGTGTGCGCTTGTGAATTGCGTAACGAGAGCGGCGTACGCTGAATGAATGAACCCGTGAGACGTCGAGCGACTTTTCATTAGAATCTCATTATCTGAACGCTGAAAACATTCGCGCCCCTTTGCAATCGGGTACCTCCGAACGTCCTTGACTTTTCGAAAGTGGGCATCAACGTGATCCTCGGGGCGGGGGGCCCCGCCCTTCAAGGGGTTTGGATTCTAGGGCGGGCCTGAGGAGGAGGAGGAGGAGGTGGAGTGGTAGTGGTAGTGGTAGCCCTCGTTATCTGGATTGCGATAGAGACAGTCCCTACCGGGACCAGGTTAATGTATTTCTAATTGATTGCTTTTAATGACTGCGGTAATGGGTTCTTTTCCTGCTCTCATTATCGGCGGAGTTTTGTTGTTTCCAGTGGAAATACATTGTATAATATGTGTGTGGATGTGTGCGTGTGTATATATTATATATAAATACACATTCATATATATACACTTCTATCTATCTATCTATCTATCTATCTATCTATATATAAAAAATATATGTGTGTGAATGTATAATTATATACATATAAGCACACATTCACACACACACATATATATATATATATATTAGAGAGAGAGAGAGAGAGAGAGAGAGAGAGAGAGAGAGAGAGAGAGAGAGAGAGATCTTGCGTTGCCACGGGCATTTGATGTTATTGGACATTATTCGAGATCAGCGGTAGCCTACAGGTCTATGTTAAGAAACCTTCATAAGAAAATGACTTGAGGCGCCTCCGGCCAAGATATTATTTACTTTTTTTATTCAATTTTCTTTCTGGTGCCCTCGATTTATTTTTTATTTTTTTCTTGCAGGAATGTAGGTCTGTCTCCTACTACAAAGACATTTTGCCTTTCGGCAATATATATATATATATATATATATATATATATATATATATATATATATATATATATATATATATATATATATATATATATATATATATAAACTTTATTAGACAATTGTTCTGTGCGTTAATACAATTACTAGCAGGACCTCTTTTTTTTTTTTTTTTTTTTAGTAAATATCTCAGCTAGATACCATCCAGTTTCAATGAGGTCTTGTTAGTAAATATATATATATATATATATATATATATATATATATATATATATATATATATATATATATATATATATATATATATATGATATATGACATATAAAAGTACTATGTCGTGCTTCTCAGAAATGTGACGTAAGATTCCCAATGAAATTCACGTTAAAAAAAATAGTGTATTAAAAATATATATATATGTACAAAGCTCATAGCTTTCGTCCACAGCAGTAGGACGAAAACTGTAAGCTTTGTATACATACATTTTTAATACACCATGTTTTGTGACGTGTATTTCATTGTGGATCTTACCTGACACACGCATTACTTATACATATATTATAAAGTAATATATATACAGTATATCCGTTGGCGCGTGTACATTCACGCTCGGAATATTGACTCACATGTTATCCGTGAATTTATACGGCGCACTGATATTCGGCTGTGGGTGTCAATTGACTCACGTGATGCTGTAACAATGACGAAAAGATCACGGAACATTTTCGAAGATCTTTCGGACGTAATATTTCTATCTTGTGGCCTCTCTCTCTCTCTCTCTCTCTCTCTCTCTCTCTCTCTCTCTCTCTCTTTTACAGTTATTTGTGGTTGCCACGCACATGGTCTCGAGTAAGTGGCTGAGGTCTCTCAAACAAAACAAGCGCTCTGAAAGGGTGACACTTGAGTTCGCAGTAAAGCAAGTTATTTTTAGGTAGAGCTGCTGAAATTTTCCTTCTTCTTCTTCTTCTTCTTCTTCTTCTTCTTCGAGAGAGAGAGAGAGAGAGAGAGAGAGAGAGAGAGAGAGAGAGAGAGAGAGAGAGATGTGCTGTCTCTCTCCCCCAGGAAGGGAAGATGTATACAACTTTATGGCTGCCCTTGCAGCCTATTTTCGAAATGAAGACAAAAAAAAAATTCTTTTACCATTTTTGTTTTTTACAAAAACTTTGTATGTTTCGGTAACACTGAACACAGCTCTCTCTCTCTCTCTCTCTCTCTCTCTCTCTCTGTGTGTGCGAAGGGCAGTGGTATACTGTACACGTTCCTGTTATAGTTTTATTCAGGTATGTGACACCAGAGGTAAAGAGAGGGAGATGTTTGTCAGCAACTATGAGCCTCTCTCTCTCTCTCTCTCTCTCACACAACAACAATAACTGAGGTTATAGTAGCAACTAGGACTCTCGCTGGGACCACTGAATATTTCTTGGAAACAATTGAAGCAATTACTTAAATGTTTGCTCTCTCTCTCTCTCTCTCTCTCAACTGCTGAGATTTTAGTAAGCAACTTCGAACGTCGGTGGGACCATTGATTCTTTCCTGAAACAATTACTTCAGTGTTTGCTCTCTCTCTCTCTCTCTCTCTCTCTCTCAGTACTTGGCAATTCTCCTACCCCTCCCCCACACCAGCCTTGTCAGACTCTATCATTATCTTTCCCTATGGGTTCGTCAGGTGTCACCAAATCACTTTCTAAGACACTTCCTGAATTGTCGTTTCATATACTGCATGTTGGCCTAATTCAGCACCCTCTTCCTCCCGACGAATATGTCCCGGATACTTATCCTTATATATATATGTTTATATATATATATATATATATATATATATATATGTGTGTGTGTGTGTGTGTGTTTTTGTCAAGACTTGCTGTTTTTATTAGTAAGTGTGTTCACGTGTACAAGTAATATTCTTTTATTTTATGCCGATTTCCGTTGACGCACAGTTTGCAGTAACAGTGAAGGTATCTGCTACAAGGAACAAGTAAAAAATGCGCCGAAGTTTCTTCGGCGCAATCGAGTTTTCTGCACAGCGTATAATCAAGACCACCGAAAACAGATCTATCTTTCAGTGGTCTCAGTGTAATGCTGTATGAGCAGCGGCCCATGAAATATTAACCACGGCCCGGTGGTGGCCTGTCCTATATCGTTGCCAGAAGCACGATTATGGCTAACTTTAACCGTAAATAAAATCAAAACTACTGAGGCTTGAGGGCTGCAATTTGGTATGTTTGATGATTGGTAGGTGGATGATCAACATACCAATTTGCAGCCCTCTAGCCTCAGTAGTTTTTAAGATCTGAGAGCGGACAGACAGAGTGCGGACGGACAGATAAAGCCGGCACAATAGTTTGCTGTACAGAAAACTGAAACCAGCAGTCAGTAGGAAAAGCACTCGCAAGGAGAGAAATCTGTTATATTCTTATACCTGATATTTGTTAAATATTTGGGATTCCTCGACTATTTTGTTTATAGAGCCAACAAGGCGGCTGACTTTGAAAGTCACTTTGGAGAGAATAATGGGCGCATTATATTTTGTGGCGTTCTCTTGAAAGTCTTTCAGGAGGCGAGAATGCCAGTAGTGGAATAATTTTCAGTTATATAGCCTGAGCACGGCTGCAAAATCTGCCCCCCTCGAGGTTCTTTGCAGCGTCGGTTTCGGCCCCTAGCTGCAACCGCTTTCATTCCGTTTACTGTACCTCCGTTCATATTCTCCTTCTCCCATCTTACTTTCCACCGCCTCCTAACAATTGATTCTTAGTGCAGTTGCGAGGTTTTCCACCTGTTACACCTCTCAAACCTTTTTACTGTCCATATCCGTTTCGGCGCCGAATGACCTCATAGGACCGAGTGCTTGGCCCGTGGCCTAAATTCTATATTCTATCTATCTATCTTCTATCTATCTTGCAAGTAATAGTATTAATCTCTTTCGCTGAAGATTTTCAATAATATTTTTACAGTTGAATGACACCCGCCCCACTCCCCCACCCACCCCGGTTGCCCAGGGGCCAAGACCCGACCAGAAAACGGATACAACTCACTTTTTATGGGTGGCAGAGATTTTGCGGTGGTTATATTTTAAGGCCGTGTCTGGCGGCAAATGCATTGCAAATGACTCCGGGAAAAGGTCAGCGGGACTCTGGGTTCGAATCGAATATGGCCCGTTGGCGTCCATGTATAATTAAGTGGAATTAAGGGTAGCTGTGTACAATGTGTGGTGCAGAGAGAGTGAGAGAGAGAGAGAGTTTCAAACACGGTGAGCTGTGCCCAACAGAACTGTTGCTAGGTGTTCTTAAATTAGCACGAATTAGAACAACCACGTCTAACATTTCTCTGTTGTGCGTGTGTGTGTGTTTGAGAGAGAGAGAGAGAGGAGTTTATTGGTCATTGTGTGCGTGTGTGTGAGGAGAGAGAAGGGGGAGTTTATTGGTCATTGTGTTTGTGTGTGTGAGAGAGAGAAGTTTACTGGTCATTGTGCGTGTGTGTGTGTGTGAGAGAGAGAGAGAGAGAGAGAGAGAGAGAGAGAGAGAGAGGAGTTTATTGGTCAATTTGTGTGTGTGTGTGAAAGAGCGAGGGGGGCGAGTTTATTGGTCATTGTGTGCATGTACATGTGTGTGCGAGAGAGAGAGGAGTTTATTGGTAATTTTGTGTGTGTGTGTGACAAAGAGAGAGAGAGAAGTTTATTGGTCATTGTATGTGTGTTTGGCAGAGAGAGAGAGAGAGAGAGAGAGGTCAGCGAGTGTGTGTGTGTGAGGGGGGGAGAGAAGTTTATTGGTCATATTGTGTATGAGAGAGAGAGAGGAGTTTATTGGTCATTGTGTGTGTGACACAGAGAGAGAGATAGAAGTTTGTTGGTCACCATTTGACAGACCCACCATAGGGTAAAGCCCAGAGTCCCTCCGATATATATACCGTTATAATACCGAGTCCACGTCGCGCAGATCTGCAACACTCGACCCACACATGGTCAACATTCGACACCTTCCATGATCAACGCACCTGCTCGGGCTGTCGTATCGGACTGAGTACTGTTAACTCGACGCAGTAGGAGTCGGCGCGCTGGTAGAAACAGTGTGCAAGCCAATTGGAACTTCGAAAGAAGAGGCGGTGCATTACTTACCCAGAAACTATTCCACTTGCATTTTAATACGTTTTTATCAATATATTAATTTATAAAGTATTTTTTTTTTTTAATAAGTGAGATCTTTTATTTTTGCATTTTTCTTCTTCCTAATGAACACCATATTCTTCTGAAGCTTGAATTTCAAGTCAGTGGCCCCTGTGTAGGCGCTTGTTCTATATGAATAGGGTTCATTTTCTGAGTGATAATAATAATAATAATAATAATAATAATAATAATAATAATTGGGAGAAAAACTCTCTATCCGGTGTCAATAATCTTCAGTGACTTTTTTTATTTTGATTTTTAAGTTTACCTCTGTACATTTCGTGTTAGATTACTCATTGTGAATGAAGATGAACCCAGGGTAAGGTTCGAAATCCTTTATAAATTTTACACGAGCCTTATACAGTTATATTATTGTGGACCCTTGAGAATAATAATAATAATAATAATAATAATAATAATAATAATAATAAAAATAAAGTGAATGGCTTCAACAGGAATTGCATCCACAAAATTACTTTCAGCGATCCCACAGGTTAGGGTAAAATGTGTTTGAAAAGGCCAGTTAGAATAGCCCTACCCTCTTCCTAAATCAAACGCCTGCTATTTTCTCTCTCTGGGAAAGAAGGAAGTACGATACCCAAGACGTGTATGGGCCTCAAAAATGCCAACAACCTGCCTGGTGCCCACTGAAGCTAACGCTATCATCGGCTTAACACAGGCACAACATGGCAACGGGGCAGACTTCCTTTGCGCGAACAACCACCTCTCTCTCTCTCTCTCTCTCTCTCTCTCTCTGTAGCGTAGAAATGTTGGACGTGGTTGTTTTAATTGTGAGGATTTAAGAACACCTACCAACAGTTCTGTTGGGGACAGTGCGCCATGCATACACGCATATATAGATGGCTTGTCAGGTAATAAAAGTTCTAAGGTATCTCCAGTTCGCTAAAAGAAAAAATCAGCAATATTTATCGTCATGCATGTATTCAAAGTTCCTTTAGGCATAATTCTGAACCCAATACCTGCCATTCCCTACTTGTCGTTATTGCTCAGGAGTTACGTTCTGTTGTTTTAGAAGCCTTTGTTGGGTTCAGTTTCTGGGGATCATATGCCATTTCCTTCGTTTTTGGGAATGAAATTCTTATGTTTCATTTCCTGTCAAGATAAGTCTTAAATTTTCTTCTTTTCCGGGAATGTAGCTTTCGTTCGTTTCTTGGTATGGTTTTACATTTTAATTGTTGGGATGTATATCCTATACTGCCAAGATTCTAATCTGATATTGTGTAGGTTTCTGGGCAAAGTCATGAATTTCCAGCATTAGAGTCATATTCCTTTAATTTTTGGGCATACTCTTACTTTTATTTCCTGGCCGAGATTGGTCTTGTGCCTCGTTCATTTCTCGGGATATCCTTAATTCTTGAATTTCTTGGGAGAGTCGGTAGAGTTGTGGGCTAGCACTTGCTAGGCCCGAGTTCGAGTCTCCGGCCGGCTAATGAAGAATTAGAGGAATTTATTTCTGGTGATAGAAATTTTTTTCTCGCTTTAATGTGGTTCGGATTCCACAATAAGCTGTAGGTCCCGTTGCTAAGTAACCAATTGGTTCTTAGCCAGCCCTACGAGAGCTGTTATGCTAAGATTAGTCATGTTTCCTGAAGTTCTGGTGCTACAAAAAGCCTCACAGTTTGTTCTTTAATGGGAATAATTTTATATATTCTCCATCTATGAGATCAGCCTAATATTCCCGTCATCTCTGTGAACATTCCTAGTTCCTTATTTTCTGGGGAATATTTTTAAATTCATTTTTGGGAATAGGTTAATATTTATTTCAATTTTATTTCATTTCCGGGAACCTTACAGGTCGTTCATTTATGGAAATGGGGTTATTGGTTCTTCATTTATGGGAATAGTTTGATATTTCCTTCAATGCATGAATTATATTACATTTCGTACTATTGTTAGGATAATTTTATATTGCCTTAATCCCTGGGGATAGTCTTAACGTGCCCATCTTTTCATGTCGTAGCCTTATATCACTCGTCGCTGGGAATAGTACATAAAAATAGTTCCTTCATTCCTGGAAGTAATCATTTAATCTTTAATTTTTAGGTCTTGGCTTTCAGTTCCTCATTTGAGCGATTAGTTTCATATTTCCTTTTCGTACGGAAGGCTTGAGAGGCATCATTCAAGAGAAGGGTGGTTCATCAAAGTATTGGTACTAGTGGAGTTAGAGCCAAAGGCAAAATTGTTTGAAAGTGACATTAAAACTTCCAGTCCTTGACTAGTGACTGGAGATTAGCCGACAATTGCAGAAGTCAGTTAGAATGTAATTCTCTTTCAGTCAATCTCTCGGAGATTTGTCGACGATTGCAGAAGTCAATTAGAATGTAGTTTCTCTCTCTCTCTCTCTCTCTCTGTTGCACAAAGCATTCTCGTTCGTTATTTTGTTAAATTCTCTCTTCATTCACCATTACCTTCTGTTACCATTTTCAGCTGAACACCGAATTCTTTGGGTTCTTGAATTTCAAGTCAATGGCCCCCGTGGGTTTGTTCCATATGAATAGGGTTCTAAATAATATATTATTATAATAATAATAATTTCCTTGCAAACATGTCTACGTTTTCATGAAGTGATGTCGGACCTGACCTTTGGGAGTAAAAAGTTGAATAACTTGTTCATCGCTTAATCATGAAACGGTTACAATTTGTCGAATATAAATTTAACGTACTTGTAAACAGGTATGTGAAATTCAGTCTAATGCTGCGTGTATGTACGAGTGAATAATGGATAAGAATTGGAAAAATAAGAAGAAAAAACTAGATTTTTGGTTCAAATTCACGCATGGTGTACTCACTTGGGTTCCAGAGGTTCTCTACAACTGTGTTATTAATTGATGATCCTTGTAGATTAATAAATATAATGTATGACAAGTTGTTAAATGAACAGCTTGCCAGTTATGTAGAAAAAGAACTTAGAATACAGAGAATTAAGAGGCCAAAATAAGCTCTGTGGAGAGAACAGGATTTCTCTCTCTCTCTCTCTCTCTCTCTCTCTCTCTCTCTCTCTCTCACCATACACCATCAGGAAAAGGCGAATAAGAAAGAACAGGATTCTCTCTCTCTCTCTCTCTCTCTCTCTCTCTCAAGTCATGATATACACCATTAGGAAAAGGCGGAATAAGAGAACAGGATTTCTCTCTCTCTCTCTCTCTCTCTCTCTCTTTCCAGAGACGGGGGCAAATCCGCCCACACACGGCTGGCTCTGACCGACCTCTCGAAAACCGCAGAAATCTCTCGGCAGGATCTGACCCTGCAACCTGCCTCTATACCTCTCTCAGACCTGCCAACAAAAGCCTGGTTTAGCTCAAGTTTTCAGGCTTAGAGTTTTTTTTTTTTTTCAGGTCTTTCTCTCTCTCATCGAATCCTCCTTCTTCCTTTCATTGTTTGCCATGCTTTTTTTATTTATTTATATATTTTTTTTTTGGTTTTGGATGTACATTTTGAGGCTCAGGACTTTTCCTTTTTTTTATTTTATTACTGAAATATTATTTGGTTAGTATGTTCTTTTCTCAACTTCACGTGTCCTGATTCGCCTCCTCTGATCTGATCTCTCCTCTCTCTCTCTCTCTCTCAACCCCCGTAGTGAGCTAGTGCTGTCAGTACACCTCATGCGGTGCACTGCAGGCATTACTTAAGGTTCTTTGCAGCGTTCCTTCCATAGGCCCCTAGCCGCAACCCCTTTCATTCCTTTTACTGTACCTCCGTTCACATTCTCTTTCCTGTATCTTTCCACCTTCTGTCAATTGTTTCTTAGTGCGACTGCGAGGTTTTCAAACCTTTCTACTTTCAATTTACCTTTCAGATCTGAATGACCTCATAGGTCCAGCGCTTGGGTTTTGACCCAAATTAATTCTTATCTTCCATTGATTAAGGAGCGTCAACACATTCACGCTTTATTTGTACAGATGTGGAAACAAAGTATAGAATAATAAAACTGATTGGTATGGAGTTCCATAAAGCGGTTTTAAACGACGTCAGTAGAACTCTCGGCTGTTGTCGATAAGCTTAGCCTTGTTATGGCTTATTATGGGGTCAGGAATCTTTATCGGTAACAGATTTGATTTTTTTGTGGCACTCTTAAGAAGGTAACATGGGGAGGATGCCTGTACGAGTCGTCGATTGCAGTCTTGATCTCTATCATATGAAAATTGAAGTCATGAATCTCTAGCTTTCCACAATATATAAACAGGACTGATGTTTTATTTTTATTTTTTTGCCTTGTGAAAACTGGTGTGCCTGGTTTTCATGCTTTTTCCATCCTATGAAAATTTAAGTCATGAATCTTCATAGCTTTCCGCCATGTACAAACAGGCCTAAAGTTTTTTTTTTTTTTTTTTCCTGTGAAAACTGATGTGTCTGGTTTTCATGCTTTTTCTATCATATGAAAATTGAAGTCACGAGTCTTTATAGATTTCCCACCATACAAAAACTAGACGAATGTTTTGATATTTCCTGCCTTATAAAAACTGAAGTCGCGAGTCTTAATGTCTGCCGTAAAAAGCCTGAAGTTTAGACATTTCAGAGGCGCGATTTTCAGTTATTTATCTATTTATTTATTTTTATATTTGTTTGTTTGTTTATTTATCGCTTTGCCGTATCAAGTCACAAGTGGGTTTTTCTGACTTTAAATAACTGCAGTCACATTTCTTCATAGGTCTGCCATTTAAAAAAAAAAAAGTTAAACTGGAATCTTCATAGTTTGTCTATCTTGTAAATTTTCAAAAACAAGTTAAAGATGCGCCGAAGTTTCTTCATCGCAATCGAGTTTTCTGTACAGCGTATAACCAAGGCCACCGAAAATAGATCTATCTCTCTCTGGTCTCGGTATAGTGCTGTATGAGCCGCGGCCCATGAATCTTTAACCACGGCCCGGTGGTGCCCTGGCCTAGATCGTTGTCAAGCACGATTATGGGTAACTTTAACCTTGAATGAAATAAAAACTACTGAGGCTAGAGGGCTGCAATTTGGTACGTTTGATGATTGGAGGGTGGATGATCAACACGCCAATTTGCAGCCCTCTAGCCTCAGTAATTTTTAAGATCTGAGGACGGACAGAGAAAGTGCGGACAGAAAAAAGTGCAGACGGACAGACAAAGCCGGCGCAATAGTTTTCCTTTCTGAAAACTAACTAACGTTAAGTCTGCAATTTTTCTGCCATATAAAATTTTGAAGTCACCGGAGAGTTTTTGTCTGCCATTTGCAAACTCAGGTCATGAAGCCATATTTTTCGAGTCTTCAAAAATAAGAAGTCAGGAATCTTCAAAAATAGGAAGTCAGGAATCTTCAAAAGTAAGGAGTCAGGAATCTTCAAAAATAAGAGGTCAGGAATCTTCAAAAATAAGAAGTCAGGAATCTTCAAAAATAAGAAGTCGGGAATCTTCAAAAATAAGAAGCCAGGAATCAGAAAATAAGAGGTCAGGAATCTTCAAAAATAAGAAGTCAGGAATCTTCAAAAAATAAGAAGTCAGGAATCTTCAAAAATAAGAAGCCAGGAATCTGCAAAAATAAGAAGTCAGGAATCTGCAAAAATAAGAAGTCATGAATCTGCAAAAACAAGAAGTCAGGAATCTCAAAAAAATAAGTCAGGAATCCTCAAAAAATAAGTCAGGAATCTTCAAAAATAAGAGGTCAGGAATCTTAAAAAATGAGAAGTCAGGAATCTTCAAAAGTAAGAAGTCAGGAATCTTCAGGAAATAAGAGGTCAGGAATCTTCAAAAGTAAGAAGTCAGGAATCTGCAAAAATATGAAGTCAGGAATCTGCAAAAATAAGAAGTCAGGAATCTTCAAAAAATAATAAGTCAGGAACCTTCAAAAATATGAAGTCAGGAACCTTCAAAAATATGAAGTCAGGAATCTTCAAAAAATAATAAGTCAGGAATCTTCAAAAATAAGAAGTCAGGAACCTTCAAAAATAAGAAGTCAGGAACCTTCAAAAATAAGAAGTCAGGAACCTTAAAAAATAAGTCAGGAATCTTAAAAAAATAAGAAGTCAGGAATCTTCAAAAATAGGAAGTCAGGAATCTTCATAGCATTTACCACCACAAAGAAAAAAATGAAGTCTAGTTTTTTCATTCACGAATCTTCAGTTTTATTATGCCACATGAAATTGGAAGTCACGCGTCAGTCTTCAAAGATTTAAAACAGAAATCTGAAGTTACGAAATCTTAGAATGTTTCGTGCGTATAAAATATGAACTACGTTATGATTGCGTATAGTAATAGTTGTAGCAGTATAAGTAGGAAAAACAATAACTTTCTTTACGTGCAGTGCTTAATGTTGCAGTGTGTTTATATATATATATATATATATATATATATATATATATATATCATGCATGCATGTGCGTGTATATACGTGTGTATGGTAGAGAGAGAGAAAGAGAGAGAAGCGTATCACAGCCATCAAATTTTTCCGTATCGTACCCATGAAATTTAATATTTTTTTTTCCCGTGGCGTCATTCATGCAAGAGGACCATTATTGCCCGAGCGGATTTGCATGATGGTCAGAGCACTTCTCGGTACGGCACGGCGGCATATTGCGAAGTTCGTCTGTCGACATCATGCAATGATTCGCTGGAGGGGAAATTGCCCTGCGCTGGAGAGTCAAAAAAAAAAAAAAAAAAAAAAGTAGAGGGAAAAAAACCTGACGCTATTCAAGGCAACGTAATACCCAGTTCCGGTCGCGGACTGGCAAGCCTCTACACGCTGAAATACTCTGAAGAACCCTTCTCTCTCTCTCTCTCTCTCTCTCTCTCTCTAATTAACCTTCGTCTCTCTCTCTCTCCTTGAAAGTACTCCACACCTCTCTCTCTCTCTCACTCTCTCTCTCTCTCTCTCCATGAAATTACTCTTCGCCCATCATCTGAATCGCAGGAGCATATCTTGCGCTCTTTGTTCTTGCGATCATTTCTAATTTTAGTTTTTTTTTACTTCTGCAACTCCTAATAACCTCTCTCTCTCTCTCTCGCGTAGGTTGCTGGTAATTATGGGCGGACACCGGTTATAACCATCAGGTGTAATTACGAGCATTAGGTGAGCGTAATTAGGTCCAAGGTATCCTGTTGTTTATTTGTTTTTGTTTCTCTGTGTTCAGAATAAGTATATGCATAAAAATCACAAACGTTGTTTCTCCCCTGAAAAAGAAAATAAGAGAACAGTTGTCAAAGTTGAAATTAGGTTTAGATCATAAACAAATGGCTAAGAATTAACGATTCAGAAAAGTTAAAAGATGGGTTATTTTAAACGTTTCTCTGAATTTGCACTGTTGTGAAACAACGTGAACGAATAAAGGGTCTAATTTATACATGCCCTGACTAATGTTAAAGTTTTTTTGTTTGCTAAAACTTATGCAAGCCGTTTCTAGGAAATTTCTTGTCGTCATATCTCTTTCTCTGAAGAATATTTCTGTTTTGTTCCAAAGAATAGGACAGCCACAACTTTGCACATGTAAATTAACAGAGCTGTTTGGAGAATTTGTTCTTACACGATATCGGTGTCGGGAAATTCTTTTATTAATATCTTTTCCGGTGTGTCCCAGGTAGAATTTGCCACAGTCGCAAGGTATTTCGTAAACCACACCTTCTTCTTGTTTTAGGGCTGTTGCAAATGACTACCGTCTCTCCTATTGTGTTTAGTATTCGTGAAGGGTAAACAGTATCACTGAATGAAGGGTGGCAAGGGAGAACCGAAGTATTACTCATATCATATTTCTTTTTGGTGCTTGTTCTGTAATATGTTTGTTTAGCTAGGAATAAACATTCTTCTATTTCCTTGATTGAAAAGTGATTTTTTATGCCAGTTCTGGTGATGTTACTAAACTCTTCGTCCAAAAATACTCGGGGGCTGACTAGTCTAAGTGCTCTTAGAAAATGAGGTCCCAAAGCCATGCGCTTAACATTACGTGTATGAGTCGATTTTGCATTGATCATTAAGGTGTTATTTGTAGCTTTTCTGTGAATTTTGAATTTCAGGCCATTGTCTGTTCTTATTGCGTTATTGTCTAAGAAGTTTATGGAGTCATTTGATTCTTTCTCCATGGTGAGTTTTATTGGTGGTACTAAGGGGTCAAGATCGGTTAGAAATTTATCAATGTTGTGGCTTATACTCCAAACTGTATAAGTGTCATTTACGTATCTAACCCAGTAAACATCGTCTGGCAATATGCTATTGGCAATTCGAGTTTCATAGAATATATGTATGAGAGAGAGAGAGAGAGAGAGAGATTTACCTATAGATTGTTCCGCCCCTCTGAAGAGAGAAAAAATGAATTAATTTTCAGTGTACAGTGTTGTTGTTATTATTATTATTATTATTATTATTATTATTATTATTATTATTATTATTATTATTATTATTATTATTATATTACTCAGGGGCCATTAACTTGAAATTTAGGAAGCTTCCAAAGACTACAGTACTCACTAGAAAGAAGCTACGGAAAGTAACAGGGAATACAGAAAGAAGTCGGGATCACTGTATCTTGTGGTATTTCAGAAAGGTGAGAAAAATACAGAAATAGACAATTTTTAAGAGATCTAATAGTGGCCGAAAAAAAATGAATAGTGATTCTTGAATGATATTGATTTGAGCGACTGAATTAACTCCCAAGTGCACACGTTGGGTAGACAGCAATCTGTGATCTTGATTTTAGACAGTTCTGTAATCTTAATTTTAGACAACAGTCTAATAGTCTTAATTTTAGACAGCAGTCTATCATCTTAATTTTAGACAGCAGTCTATAATCTTGATTTTAGACAAGTCTATATTCTTGATTTTAGACAAATCTACAATCTTGATTTTAGACAACAATCTATATTCATGATTTTCTACAACAATCTGTGATCTTGATTTTAGACAACAATCTATATTCATGATTTTATATGACAATCTATAATCTTGATTTTAGACAACAGTCTATAATCTTGATTTTAGACAATCTATGATCTTGACAACAGTCTATAATCTTGATTTCAGACATGTTTATAATCTTGATTTTAGACGACAATCTATAATCATGATTTTATACGATAATCTATAATCTTGATTTTAGACAACAATCTATAATATTTTATGATTTTATACGATAATCTATAATCTAATGATGATTTTAGACAACAATCTTGATTTTAGATCTTGATTTTAGAGAACAATCTTGATTTTAGACAACAGTATTGATGGTTTTTAGACAATCTATGATCTTGATTTTAGACAACAGTATAATTTGATTTTAGACAACAATCTATGATCTAATCTATAATTGATTTTAAACAAAATCATGATCTTGATTTTAAACAACAGCCTATAATCATGATTTTAGACGACAGTCTATAATCTTGATTTTAGACAACAATCTATATTCACGATGATTTTATACGACAATCTATGATCTTGATTTTAGACAACAGTCTACATTCACGATGGTTTTATACGACAATCTATGATCTTGATTTTAGACAACAGTATAATTTTGATTTTAGACAACAACAATCTTGATTTGACAATCTTGATTTTAGACAACAATCAATCTATAATCAATCTTGATTTTAGACAACAATCTTGATTTTTAGACAACACCCACAATCTTGATTTTAGACAAACTTACAATCTTTAATCATGATTTTTTAGACTGACAATCTTGATTTTTAGACAACAACAATCTTGATTTTAGACAACACACAGTTTAGACAAATCGTGATTTTAGACAACAATCTACTATCTTGATTTTAGACAACAATCTACAATCTTGATTTTAGACAACACTCTACAATCTTGATTTTAGACAACAGTCTATAATCTTGTTTTTAGACAACAATCTATGATCTTGATTTTAGACAACACTCTACAATCTTGATTTTAGACAACAATCTATGATCTTGATTTTAGACAACACTCTACAATCTTGATTTTAGACAACAGTCTGTAATCTTGATTTTACGCTGCTGTGTCACTTGGAGACTGATCGATTATCCTCCCGTGTCTCTTCCTTCTTTCTCCTTCTGTTTCCTTCCGTTCTTCCTTCCTCCCTTCTGTTTCCTTCCGTTCTTTCCTTCCTTCGTCCTCTGCCGCTTCTCCTCTCCTTCCTCTTCCTCGGTCGTTCCCTTGCCGCGAGAGAAAGTAGTCAGCGGCGATATGACTAATAACCTGTTCTTTCAGACAAACTGGTGATTGCGGCTACCCGCATCTTGTCTCGCTGCCTTCCTTGTTTGGCAGGCCGTGCTTGCAAGCGCTTTTTCCTTGCTTGGATTTTCTTTCGTGATGTTGTTGTAGACTTTTTTTCTTTCTTTTTTTTCTTTTACAGGACAATATTGCACACGCGGGTGTTGGGCTAAAGGGATATTTTATAAGATGAGCTTACATTAAGGATTTCAGTATTATTGTATCCAGTATTTCGTTGTCAAAACAGGTTTGAGAACTCTCTCTCTCTCTCTCTCTCTCTCTCTCTCTTTACTATGGGTATTGTGCTCAAGGGAAATTTATACGTTAAAGTTTTCTTTTTGGCTTGTGTGCAAATTATGAATAATCTTAGTAGTTATAATAAGATATGCTTACATAAAACAGGTTTTAATATGATTATACACACTACTTCGTTATCAACACAGTTTTCAGTATTTTACCTCACTGAGGTTTGAGAATCTCTCTCTCTCTCTCTCTCTCTCTCTCTCTCTCGTTGCTCCATGATTTAAACCGGTGCGAACTGGAGCCATTTTATGTTGTCATTACTCTTGAATGGAAATGACACTCTATTGTTAACAGGCCAGTTCTTTTGCCGATCGAATTGCCCGAGTAATGAAAATGTGAAGGTCACGTGACCTTCTCTCTCTCTCTCTCTCTCTCTCTCTCTCTGCCATGCCACTCGTTTTGATATCCGTCCGATAATTAACACCCTCCCGTTGAGAGGTAAAAAAAAAAAGAGAACTTTTTCTCTCCCTAATTCCGGCTGAACTTTTGCTCGCTTCTCGTGCTGGATGCTCCGCAAAGGTTAATTGAACCATTTGGTCCAACTACTTTGTCTGAAAGTTTCTTCAGATCTTGGTGGTTGTTCGGCCAGGACAAACTTTGCCGAATGCCAGAAATAATGCGTGAGAACGAACTCGCCAAATTGCGCGTGATTGTCACGGACCGTCGTAAATTTCGTTGGTGAGAAAAGTTTTTCGGGTGCCCCGTCCTCTCTCTCTCTCTCTCTCTCTCCTCTCTCTCTCTCTCTCTCTCTCTCTCTCTCGTTTGCAGCTCCTGTCCTTCGTTCCGTTTGATTGGTTTTATTAGAGGATCGAGTCTCATCCTTTTTGTTTTAGTTTTGTCACTGACGAGGGAGAAATGAGTTTTTGCTGTGTGCAGAGCAAACTGCAGTTGATTTTTAGTATTTTTGTGTATTCAATAGTAATTACATCTTTTTATGTTTTGAAGATGTGCTGTATAAAGTCGAACACTTTTAGGTGTATGTATGTATGTGTTTTAATACTCAAAACTGTGTCCCGAGTGAATGGCGAAGAGAATATATAATACTAAAACAAAGGAAGCCTCGAGAATTATATTGTTGAAGAGTCTTAACTTCTGTAATAAGTGTCCAGAAAAGCTCAGTCGCCCATTCGCATGTGGAGAGGAATTTAAAAAAGGACAGAGAATCGGATTGTGTCGATCAAATGTCATTTTCTGAGGAAGCCGAGAATTTATTTTCATAATTGATTCCGTTGAGGCCTCCCCGATCAGACCCTGTTTATACGATTTTTGTGCTCCTTTTGCATAAGGAAGTTTTTTTTTTATATAGGAATTGATAGAATATAGAATTTCGAATAAAAGATCCTGTCTATAATTTTTGTCGTTTTGTATAAGAAAGTTTTTATATAGGAATTGATAGAATATAGAAATTCGAATAGAAGATCCTATCTATAATTCTTGTTTCTCTTTCCTTCTTTCTATAACAAAGTTTTTCATATAGGAGTTAATAGAGTATAGAATTTCCAAATTCTAGATCCTACCTGTAATCTTTGTGCTCCTTTTGTATAACAAAGTTTTTATATAGGAATTGATAAAATATAAAACTTCGGATACATGTCGGGACCATTAAAAAGAAATGCAGTTTTAATCACATAATTGTAAGATTTGTGATGCTAAAAACCCGGAGCTTTTTTGCATGTGGTTAGGTCTCTTGTGACTGACTTTGGGGTTGGGGGCGGCTTTGCTCCTCATCCATGCAAAGAATTCAGAAGAGGAAGGTTTTCTCTCGGACGCGAAAGCACAAATATCTCTCAAGGATTTAAAGCACTTCCATTTATGAGAGCGTTCTCTCTTTGCCAAGGAACTTTTCAATATCCTATTAATTTTTTTTTTCCTGTATGCTGCCTCGTCATGAAGGCCATTTCCAACTTCAGATATATAAGTTCAGGAGAAATGTTAGTTGATGGTAGTTTATAAAAGGAAATCGAATGTATTGCGGGTCGTTGATTCAGTCTGGAGTACCCAGAAAATGTAGTTAGCCCTACTAAGACTGAAAGTTAAAGTCCTCCTGAGCCTCTGTAGGCTCATAGGGCAGGCGCTGATCTTCTGTTTCTTAGGCTGACAGCCAGTGGGGGAACAGGTCCCAGTGCCTATGACACGTGGTCATTGTGTCGCTAGGCCCACTGAACCTCTCGAGTTTTTGTTTCAGACCGTTAGGATGACGGGCTGCCGGATTTTTGCAGTGGGTGGCGGGATTTGAACCCCGGCCTTCTCGACTGGTAGCCGAGAATCATACCACTGCGCCATCACGACTGAAAGCGGCCTTTTTGTTTTTTTTTATAAGTTAGATAATTAGATTGACTTTTTGCGGTCATCTGTAATGGTATTCCATTTCCTCCGCCTAATCAGGGGATTTAAATTTGAATGAGGAAATGGTTACGAAATACCCTTAATGGATTTTTTTTTCATCGTACGAAATTCCATCGCTTGTAATTTTAGGAAACCGGATTCTCGATACCTTGTACTCAATTTGTTCGGCCGTGATGGTACCGTTTGTCAGTACGATTGGGTTGCTAGCTTATTTATTCCTGATGTATGAATATATTTTTCTTGAAGGCCAACAGATTGT
>NC_089765.1:10180875-10188375 GCF_040412425.1 Macrobrachium rosenbergii | reverse complement strand
AGGATGCACGAGCTTACTAAACCCGGGTCATAGACAAGGCTCATTCTTGATTAGGGGCCAAAATGCAGTTTCTCAGCGCACGGGAACATTTTCGGGTGTGCAGAGTCGTGTGTAGGTAGCTTTTGCGTTAATGTTTTTAAGTCACGTTCTAAGCCATTATAGGAATTTGTTTCTAAATTTCAGTTTTTTATATGCTTGCATGCGTTTGGCTCATTTTCGTGAAAACTGCATCGGAGAAGTTGTATGTATACGTGTGGTGGGGGAGGAGGGCGGGTATGTGTAGGTGTATACATACATACATACATACATACATACATACATACATACATACATACATACATATATATATTAAATATTTACATATGTAAGTACGTATGTGTGTATGTACATACACACATATATATATAAACACGTACATACATACAGACGTGTGTGTACGTGTTTAAATAAGCACATTATTCAGTTATTGTTATAAGTTGCACTGTCATATTGTTTCTTTCTGCTCTCACGAAAAGACCCGAGCATTGTGCGTGGAAGGCAAAGTAGCCCGGCGTTCGTGTTTATTCAGGGCATCAGAAAAACGAGCAGTGGCAGTAAATTAGTGTTTGTTCTCCGTTCGTGTGTGTTATTCGTGCCTCGAGAGCATTTTCACGAATGCTGTTGTGTGAGCGGGCAGATTTCGTTCAGAGGCAGATGCCGAGTGTTTTGCTGTTTGGTTTGGCAGGGCCTGGACACGAGAATATTTGCATGGTTTCGTGCTTTTATCACGGGGTCCTCTTAACCTTGATGGTCTCTCTCTCTCTCTCTCTCTCTCTCTCTCTCTCTCTCTCTCTCTCTCTCTCTCAGTGTATTCTTCTTCCCCAGCCTAATCTTGTTTGAGTCACGCGAGTTTATTTTGAGGAAGGGGTCGGAGAGAGAGAGAGAGAGAGAGAGAGAGAGAGAGAGAGAGAGAGAGAGAGAGAGAGAGAGATTCATAGAGTGGAACGGGAGAGGCGTGCCACTATGAATACAAATGATCAGACTGCAGTCCGTTTAAGAATTGTAGGGTTTACAATATTGTATCTGGGAACATACCACCCTGACCTCGACGATATGACGGAACATTTTCGAATGGCGTCAAGAGGAATGCAGATTTTTGGAAGGTAAAGTACAGGAGAGATGAGGGACGGAATTTGACAGAGGCCCTTTGCGTCACGCTGCGTTGGAGGAAATGATGATGATGATAATGATGAAAGAAAAATAGAATGGGTGAGGAAGATTTCAAATGAGTATTGGATGAGAGTGAGAATGGGGGAGAGAGAGAGAGAATTGATTTTTGATTTGTGAAAAGAGTTAGAGGAACATTACCAGTAAAGAATAATGGACGACAGTTCTAATAACGCAAGAGCAATGCAACGGGCAGACAATGCAAGTGGTTTCGTCAAACTCAGCAGTAAGGACTATGACTACGCAGCCCCGGCATCCATCTGCGAAAGTCCCACTGGTACACTGTTCTGTTCGGCAAACATTTCTTGTATGGGCCTTGCGAGGAGTAGAAATGCAATCCCCGTCAAGTGTACATTGGCCAGCACATGTTTTGTCAGTTGTTTTGTTCCTGTGCATGAGGATAAACTGTTTGCAAAGCTTCGGCTAAAGGAGTGAATGAGGGTACCTTGACTTCAACTGCCTCTAGGTCACCCTCGGGCAAGGTTTGCAACATACAAGCCTCCCTTCTTATGGTGTAGATCCACTGCCTTGCTGCATAAGTAGGTGGTTTCACCTAGAGGGTGACTGGGTAGCCTACAGGAACTGGGCTCTATAGATCTTGCCTAGCAGTGCACAGAAAAGCCTTTGGTGTGATGGTCTCTGTTTATATGGAGTAGGTTTCTTACACATTATAAGCAAAAGAACAAATATATATAGACATACAGATACATGCACAATGTTGAATCCCTCTCCATGTTTTTATGTTACCATGAGTGCGGAACCTGCTTGCGAGAAAGGCTCACCTGACATTAATTATAGATCTCTGAACCTGAAGTACAAATTCTCTGAAAGGGCTACGATACTCAAGTTTTCACCTGTATAGTCTACGCAAGCCTTTGCTCCCATTATCCTTAATATTTCTTCCTCTCTTGGAAAGAAACTCCCACAAACTTGAGATCTATAATGAACAACATACAAAAACTCATGCATAAATACATATACATACATATATGTGTGTATGTATATGTATTTATGTGTTGCCCAGTCGAGAGGAAATTTCATTGCTTACCTGTTACTACAAAGTTATAGTGTTGGTAGCATTGATAGTGACCACATCAAAAGGCTACTGGTAGTGCACATCTGTACCTACTCTCTCTCTCTCTCTCTCTCTCTCTCTCTCTCTCTCTCTCTCTCTCTCTCTCTCTCACACAGGTCTACAGCGAAACAAGCTTTACCCAAAATAACTTATTTGACAAAATCCAACATAACTAGATTCCAAAAAAATAAGAGATGCAAAAAAATGGAACATTGAAGTTCCCCAAAGATCGATCATATTACAGTCTATCATGTTTTAACTAATTAATGTCTTTACACAGTAACTCGCAATAGGTCAAAATAAGTCAAAGTCCAGTACATTCCCAATGAGTACATCTGCAACCTCTTTCTCATGCAGGTCTTGAATTAGAGGGTAGTTTGTTAGTAAGGAAGATTAGATACAGACTGAGAAATAGTGAGGATAAGAGTGATACGACGCAAATAGTTGTTCCTAGGAGTTTAGTACCTACGGTTCTGGATATTGTTCACTGTAGGTCTGGCATTCAGCAGTTGGGTATTGTGAAGACGTATCAGAATACACGGGGACAATTCTTTTGGAAGAATATACTCACGTCAGTGGAAGACTTTGTGAGAGGTTGTTCAGTTTGTAAATCGTGTAAGCCATCGAGGGTCGTTTCTTGTGAATTGAGTTCATTTCCTGTTCCCAGTAGACCATTTTCTAGGGTCCATATGGACCTGTTATCCAATTTCTGTGAATCTAGTTATGGCCATAGATACCTGTTGGTGGTTGTTGACGAGTTAACTAGGTTTGTAGAGGTTTTTTCCTTTGGAGCATAAAACAGCAGAGGTGTTGATCACAGATATTGGGAGAGAATTTGTGAACAAGACAGAGTGTCTTGCGGATGTAATGGGCATTCGGAAAGTCACTATTATTCCCTATAGACCGGAAGCTAATGGGCTATTTGAATGGGCAAATAGGAAGGTAATTGAAGCTCTCAGAATTATTGTAGGGGGCAATGACGTAAATTGGGATCGATATATTCCACAGGTGCAGCATAGCATCAATTCTGTGGTTAGTGGTACCATTGGAATGTCTCCCAGTGAAGCGCTATTTGGCTACCCAGTGCAGGGCCCGTTTGATTTATTACCAGTTCCACTGGGCGATGATAGAGTGAAATCGCTGGTCTCTACTGCTAAAGAGAGATATGCGTGTCTTGCTAAGAATCTTGAAGTGAAAACTCAGGATATGGTTGACAGGAGCAGTGCAAAGCCAGATGGAGTTAAAGCTTCTGTGAGAGACAGGGTTTTTGTGGCAATAAGAAATAAATATTAGGAAATGCGTCAGATAACAGCTCAACATCCTCTCAAGGATTTTCGCAAAATTTTCCTCCGCACTTGTTAATTAAACATCTACTGTGTATTGTAATTCATAACATACTTGTAACGTATAAACTTTTCATATGTATGAGCTTTTGTACGTTCATCATAGATCTCAAGTTTGCGGAAATTTCTTTCCAAGAGAGGAAAAAATACCAAGGATAATGGGAGCAAAGGCTTGTGCAGACCATACAGACTTGCTGCTCTATCCCGTCAATGCTGATAGGTTAAAACTCCTTGAGTATCGTAACCCTTTCAGGGAATTTGTACTTCAGGTTCAGAGATCTGTAGCTAATCTGTTAGGAGAGCCTTTCTCGTAAGCAGGTTCTGCCCTCATGGCAACTTAAAAACATGGGGGAGGGATTCGACAGAGGTTCTAGATTTTCACATTTCTTTCCACTTTCCTCAGCCCAGGGCCCTTTATATTTCAGACTGGTTCAGACAAGTGTTCAGTTAGGTGACTAAATTCAATTCATCTCAAGCAGGAGATTCGTGATAGGTTTAGTCAGTTCCTTGGAGAATCTGGCGTCATTCCTGGTAGCACTTCAGGGAAGATTTATATTATTACACAAACATTGCGTTATATTTTTTTTATTGAATCTTTAAAAAAAATCCATGCTTTTAGGAAGCTGCAAAAATTGTTTGCATTGGTTAAGCGGTTTAGTGAACCGAAGCGTTAACATTTGTTTTAGTTTTGTAATGGAAAGAGCGCCAACCCGAATTTTACTTTGCAAGTTCAGCAAAAGAAGAAGACTAAAGTTTTACCTTTCAAATCACCCGCAGTAGAGCTGTAGACATGTTCTTGAAATGTTGCACGATGACAGTACATAATTTCTCCTTTCCAATTTATGGCGTAACCTTGTGACAGTATAGTGTTAACAATACCTTGTGATAGTATAGTGTTAACAATACCTTGTGACAGTATAGTGTTAACAATCGTTAGGGCTAACATGTATATGAGTAAGTATTGGAGCCTGCGTGTACTCGAGTCCATGTAGGGAAGCATGTTGTCGTAAGGTCTCTCTCTCTCTCTCTCTCTCTCTCTCTCTCTCTCTCTCTCTCTCTCATGTTTATTTGTCAAGTTAGAGTTAACCAACTTTTTTAAGCCCCGTACACAGGCGTACACCCAACGAGCTGACAAGCGGATCATTACTAACCGTAATAAACAGACTACGTTCACTTTGACGAAGGTCTTTGTAAATGTCCTGAGCCGCCGTTCCTCTCAGCATGAGTCAGAAGAGAAAAGAAAATAAAGGAACCATAAATTTCCTCTTCCTCCCCTCCCCCCTCCCCTCCCCTCTTTTCACAGGGAGATGATAGACGAGTTTCTTGAAAAGTGTTGGCTCAGCCTGAAGGAGATCTGCTGATGGCGTTTGATAAATCGGGAGATGAATGTATAATAAGAGAGAGTGATGAAACTTTAGATGATTTAGTGAAATCTTCTGTGTAGGTAATTTGTTGAAATAAATGGTTGATCACGATCTATAAATTGTTCCTCTTGAGAATGTTGGGTTTGGTTCGAGGAGGAGAAGTGAAAGGTGAAGATTCGTTTCGAAATTGTTTCAGCAATGCATTTTGAATGATACCTTCGATAAACCTCGTGCCTTGCTTTTTCGAGAAGGATGGAAAGTCTAAGTGTGATAGTATTAACAAACCTGAAAGGTATTGAATTGCACTTTATTATTATATATACATTTGTATATTATATATATATATATATATATATATATATATATATATATATATATATATATATATATATATATATATATATATATATATATATATATAAAAGACAAAAAAGACATATAGCCAATGATGTGGTAGTATGATAAAAGAAAATCAGTTAGGACTTGTCACTATTATTTTCAATATTGGTTGTGGTAGCTACAGCAAGTTGGTTTGGCCTGCCCTTCACAGTGTGATCTCTTGAGTTCAAGCGTCTCTTATGCTGGGCAGCGCGACCTTGCCGTCCCTGAACTATAGATGACCGGTTTCCGGAGAGCATTTTCCCGAGTCGTAACCGAGTACCGGGACCTTTCCCTGAAAAAAGGGGGACGCCATATCTTAAAAACCAACCAAAGCATTTTCTTGAAAATAATCTCATTATGTTTCCCACACCCAAATTAAGACGGATGTGCTACTCTAATCTAACCTAACCCAGCCTAACCTAACGTAACCTAACCTAACCTAACCTAACCTAACCTAACCTAACCTAGAGGCATGGCAAAAAACCAGGGCTGGTGCAATACTAGCATACATCTCAGGAATTTGCCTCCAGCGAGGTCGTATGTGTGCTTGCTGAGTCATTAGCAGTCACTCCCTGGTTCTCCCAGGTCCTGTGGGTGAAGAGGCGCCTCACATGCTGATTGGTCATCCATGTTAATAGGAAAATAAAAATGGAAGCATCATAAATAACACTTCAGAATCACCAGTCGTATTTTCAGTAGACATTTGAAACTCAAAGTCGGTGATGGATGTGATTTGGAAATGGAGGCTTTTTATGGGTGTTTCTAAGGGAAAGGAACAGACAGCATCTCTCTTGGGGCTCAAAGGGTTAAAACTTCTATACAGGTGTTTGGGCAGATGTGTGACAATATAGATATGCATCTTAAAAGTGGGCTAAGACTTGAGGAAGTCGGCATGGCGGAAGGAGCGAAAAAGATTTCCAGTCCTAAAGTGAAAGTATAAAACACCAGAATTCTTGTGCTCATTTATTATTGTCGTTGACCCCGTAGGGGGTTAGTGCCGCCAGTGCGCCTCATGCGGTGCACTGTAGGCATTACTTGAGGTTCTTTGCAGCGTGCATTCGGCCCCTAACTGCAACCCCTTTCATTCCATTTACTGTACCTCCTTTCATATTCTCTTTCTTCCACCTCACTGTCCACCCTCTCTTGACAATTGATTCACATTGCAACCGCTTTGAGGTTTTCCTTCTGTTGCACCTTTCAAACCTTTTACTGCCAATTTCCGTTTCAGCGCTGAATGACCTCATAGGTCCCAGCGCTTGGCCTCAGGCCTGAGTTCTGTATTCGTGAAACTGGAAAGGAGTGACCTTGGATCGGAAGATTTATGAGTTCCGTTTCGAAGCGAGTGACAGACAGGTTTTCGACAAGGCAGGATCCTTTTGGTGCACCTGTCTGAGTGGGATAAATGTGCTTGTGCGGAGACAACGAAAAGCTCAAGGCGAACATCAAGCACTGTCGCTGTAGGAAGAGGCAAGATGAATGTATAACTGGATTATGTTCATCGCCTCCCAGCCACTGACATCAGCCCTGGTGGTTTATGTAAAGGATTACTGTTTCTGAACTCATGTAGGTTGCAAGGTCCTTTCTAAATCGCTCAGTATCCAGAGAACAGAGTGAATTAATATTTGAGAGGAAACTGCGAGAAGTAACGGGAGTTTGCAATTCGTAAGGAAAAGGTTTATTGAAAGTATTTGAATCTTGTTGAATTGGTGGGCAGCTTTAGTTTATATCCCTTCGTAAGCGCAAAGGCTGAGGACATTGAAATTTCCCAGTCAGATTTTTAGCAAGTGGGGCCTTGTCAGTGGCAGTATATGTAATCTCTCTCTCTCTCTCTCTCTCTCTCTCTCTCTCTCTCTCTCTCTCTCTCACACACAGTTTATTGCCTCATCTATTTTCTTGTCGCGGTGTTTTCTGGTTTGGGATGGGAAATTGGAGAAATAAAAGAGAGGCATTATTGACTAAAAGATTTGACGGGGGATTCGAAGAGGGCGTGGCCCTTCGAAGGCCAAACGAGACTCTCTCTCTCTCTCTCTCTCTCTCTCTCTCTCTCTCTCTCTCTCTCTCTCTCTCTCTCTCTCTCTCTCTCTCTTGCAGCGGAGGGTAAAAAATCCCCTTGGCATTCATGCTTAATGTA
>NC_089765.1:10158375-10175875 GCF_040412425.1 Macrobrachium rosenbergii | reverse complement strand
ACGAGACCACACGCTTTGAAAGCATTTCATTCAACGAGACCACACGCTTTGAAAGCATTTCATTCAACGAGAACACATGCTTTGAAAGCATTTCATTCAACGAGACCACACGCTTTGAAAGCATTTCATTCAACGAGACTACATGCTTTGAAAGCATTTCATTCAACGAGAACACATGCTTTGAAAGCATTTCATTCAACGAGACCACACGCTTTGAAAGCATTTCATTCAACGAGACCACACGCTTTGAAAGCATTTCATTCAACGAGAACACATGCTTTGAAAGCATTTCATTCAACGAGACTACATGCTTTGAAAGCATTTCATTCAACGAGACCACACGCTTTGAAAGCATTTCATTCAACGAGACCACATGCTTTGAAAGCATTTCACTCAGCGAGACCACATGCTTTGAAAGCATTTCATTCAACGAGACCACATGCTTTGAAAGCATTTCATTCAACGCAGACCAACAAGCCAACGCTTTGAAAGCATTTCATTCAACGAGACCACATGCTTTGAAAGCATTTCATTCAACGAGACCACATGCTTTGAAAGCATTTCATTCAACGAGACCACATGCTTTGAAAGCATTTAATTCAACGAAGCCAACGCTTTGAAAGCATTTCATTCAACGAAGCCACATGCTTTGAAAGCATTTCATTCAACGAGACCACATGCTTTGAAAGCATTTCATTCAACGAGACCACATGCTTTGAAAGCATTTCATTCAACGAACCACACGCTTTGAAAGCATTTAATTCAACGAAGCCACATGCTTTGAAAGCATGTCATTCAACGAGACCACATGCTTTGAAACCATGCAATAAGTATAGTTTTTAATTCTGTAATAATATTAGGAAGATTACAGCTCTTCAGCTCTACAGAGACACCCAAACCAACGTCCTGGCTTGAGGGAGAATTTATCTCAACTTGAAAGAGAATTTATCTCAGCTTGAAAAAGAATTGATCTCAGCTTGAATGAGAATTTATCCCAGCCTTGTCTGAGAATAGTTATTATCAAACTCGGTCAGTAAAGAGTTTTGTGCACGTTTTGTTTATTTTATTATTATTATTATTATTATTATTATTATTATTATTATTATTATTTTTATTATTATGTGTGGTTTGCTGTTAGTGGTCATTTTTCAATATTTGTGTGTTGTTGACAGTCTTGGTCATATAAACAGCTGTGAAATTGTGTACTAGAGAGATTTAGGGAAGATTAAGCTTCATAAAACCAATATGATCTTTCTGTTTTGTGAATGTATATATATATATATGTGTGTGTGTAGGGGGGGTTGTGTTTTGAGAGAGAATGAGAGGGATAATATATATGTATATATTCACAGTATATGTATGTTTGTGTGTTTTGAGAGAGAGAGAGAGAGAAAATATAGTATATGTGTCTAATATACATCATATAAATATGTATGTTTGTGTGTTTTGAGAGAGAGAGAAATATATTATATATATATATATATCTATATATACACAGTATAAATATGTGTGTTTGTGTGTTTTGAGAGAGAGAGAGAGAATATATATGTATATATTCACAGTATAAATATATGTTTGTGTATTTTGAGAGAGAGAGAGAGAGAGAAAGAGAGAGAGAACTGGCTTGTCACGTTTGGCCTTGAAAGTCCCTCGAGTCACCTGCCTTGCCTACCAGTGCTGACCTGTTCTTGCCTTTGGGGCACGGGCTCCAATCAAATGCCCCCACATACACAGACGACACCTTTCCTCTTATTCTCTTTCTCCTGAAGGCGCATTCTTTCATCTTTGTACTCTGTGATTTGCTTTATCTCTTCGTTGCTTTATAATGTATTCACTGTAAGGTTTATGTTTTTTTATATTTTATTTACGTGTGCATCCCTTCATCTAATTTGTAATTCGCTTTATTCCTTCGTAGCTTTATAATGTATTCACTGTAAGATTCATGTTTTTTTTTTATATTTTATTTACATATTTCACGTCCCTTCATCTAATTACTTTGTAATTCGCTTTATTTTTGTTCTTAGCTTAATGTTATATTCAATGTAAAATTCTTGTGTTTTATCATTTACTTGCATATTGCGAATATTTATCTAATTACTTTGTAAATCGCTTTATTTCTTCGTAGCTTTATATTGTATTCAATGTAAAATTTCGTGTTTTTTTTATATCTTATTTACATGGGCATTCCTTCACCTTTTTATTTTACAATTCGCTTTGTTGCTTCGTAGTTTCATGTTACATTCGCTAAAAAAATTCGGTGGGTTTTTTTATGTTATTTATATATCGCTATTTTATTTATCACCTGAGACAAATAAAATAGACTGAAGATTAAGTTTAACCAAGTTTCGGGAAGCGATTACTTCATCTTACGTAAACTTGTTATGCTGTGAGTATTTTTTTTGTGGGGGCGGGGGGGGGGGTCCTATTTTTTGTTCCAAGATTATCCGAAGAAATACGCGAGTCACGGTTTCGGAATCAGGTTAATTATTTTTGTCCACGTAAACGAATGGATGCACGAACGAAGAGTTTTTTTTTTTTTTTTTTTTACAACTCGAAGACTTGTTTCAATCGTGAAAGGTTTTGCCTCCCAGTTTAGAATCAATTGTACTTAATATACTTCGTGTAGCTTTTTATTATTATTATTATTATTTTATTTCGCGTTTAAAGCTGTCGATACACCAACCTCCTTGCGATTAGTGTAACCCCAATATTAATGTGAACTCCGACCTTTAAGCTTATTAGGTGCTCTCTCTCTCTCTCTCTCTCTCTCTCTCTCTCTCTCTCTCTCTCTCTCTCTCTCAGAGAGTATTATTTTATACGTTTGGAATTCGTAGCTTAATGGAAACCCTTTTGGTCTTGCAGCTTTACCTTCCCCCCACCACCCCCACCCCAATTTTCTCTTCGAGTCCCAATCCCCTCCCCCTCCAACAGCCCCTTCTACACACACACACACACACACACACACCCACCCGTCGATGCCTCATATCGCCATGCGTGGGCAGCCAGCGAATGAGAAAATGAGAAACAGAGAGAGAGAGAGAGAGAGGGCGGGGGTAAGTTTCCATTCTCAATAGGACGAGACGAGCGCTTGCTATATATAGCTTCTAGTGTTTCTATGAATAGCTGGCTCTGTGGAAATGGACTTCTTTTTTTTTTTTTTTTTTTTTTAAGCGAAGCTTTCGAATGCATTCTACACTGTGCGTTTGCAACGACACGCGACGGCCCTCTCTCTCTCTCTCTCTCTCTCTCTCTCTCTCTCTCTCTCTCTCTCTCTCTCTCTCTCTCTCTCTGGTGTATCGCTCGGTGGGGAAGGGGGGATGTTGTTTCATGGGCGAAGCGGAAAGGGAGTTAGACGGGAAGGAGAATCATTTTGCTGACTCACGTTCAAAGGAGGAGGAGGAGAATTGGTATGAGAAATGTAATAGGAAAGAGGATTTTGAGGTTTCATTAACTAGAATGTAATGTATATTGAAAATACGAAAGAAGGAATATAGTACACACACATATATATACAGTATATATATATATATATATATATATATATATATATATATATATATATATATATATATATATACATACATACATACATATACATCACGTTCCATATTTTCGTGAATCAGTTATACACACATACATATATATATACTGTATATGTATGTATGTATGCATTTATATACGAATGTATATACTGTATACACATATTGCATTAGATTTTGGTAAGAGAAGAAACGTAATCATATTTAAAAAGTGTTATGAAATTTAACACGTGACTTGCCGCTGTGATGAACAGATAGCAAAGCAGGTGTATCAGTAGTGACAACGACTATTTAAAGCTTCTCATCTTTATCATAAATGGTCACAGAAAGGAATGGCATAGCCTTCATAGACAATAATAGTATGCCACGTTCTTTAATTATCCCGGGACATACCTCGGAAGCGTTCTGTGCAACAAGAAGCGTTCATGTATGATCCGAATTCGATACCGATTTCCTAATGCGGCACGAAGAGGTTGGTGTACATAACGAGCTGCGTTTGGTATTTTAGGAAACCGTAATGTTGCCTCATATGATTAAACTGTGGGTGCTGAGCGAAGGAACAGTGACATTTAGAGTCTCTCTCTCTCTCTCTCTCTCTCTCTCTCTCTCTCTGTTACGATGTCTGTGGTATTTTCCGTTTGAATCATCCCAGATATCAGTTTCCAATACGGCGTAGGCTTTTTTTTTTTTCCCTCTTTTTTTATCTCTGCTGTAGCGAGGGATTATTTTTTTGTTTGTTTTTCTGTATCGATCTTTCGTGTATCTCGTCTTCTGTACGAATGGGAGTCTCTCTCTCTCTCTCTCTCTCTCTCTCTCTCTCTCTCTCTCAAGGTTTTATCCATACCTAGGTATTATTTTGTTTATCGTTGTATATTTGGCAACGTGAAAATATAAATTTCGTTGTTTTTCCATAATGAATTGATGTCTGAAGTTAAGTTACTCCTACACACACACACACACACACACACACACAAATATATATTTATACCATATACATATGAGTGTGTGTGTCTGTGTGTGTGTGCGTGTTTGGGCATTGTGTGACTTTCTAAGTATTAAGTATTTCAAAGAAAAACATACCAGTGGCCAATGCCATTGTCATATTTTGTAACTGGTGACTAAGGTCGTTGCTGGAGGAGATTGACACAACGTCAGCAGTGGTGGTGTGTGTGTGTGTGTTTTTGTTTGTGTGTATATATAAATATATAATATATAACTATATTTATATTATATATATATGTTTGTGTATATGATATATGTGTGTATGTATATATATGAGACATTATATGAGAAGAAATCCAAAGGACTGGGGAAGATTATATAAGAAATGAAACGATCCTAAACATTTCTCTCTGCTTGAATTAATGTTTAGAATTTCCCTAAAGTATCGATTAGTAATCGACTCTGAAATCTGTGGAAATATAATGATACATCGTGTGTTTTTCTCGTACATTTCAGAATATAGAATTTAGGCTAAGCGCTGAGGCCTATGAGGCCATTCAGCGCTGCAGGGGAAATTGACAGTCGAGAGGTTTGATAGGCGTAACAAGATGAAAACTCGCGGTTGCATTATGAAACAATTGATAGGAGAGGGTGGAAAGAAAGATATAAAGAGGATATGCACGGAGGCACAGTAAAAGGACTGAAAGGGTTCACAGATAGGGGTCTAAGGAAGGAACGCTGCAAAGGTCCTTAAGTAATGCCTACAGTGCACCGCATGAGGTGCGCTGACGGCGCTACCGCGGTCTTCTATATTACAGAAATAAGCGCAGTCATTTTTCTCTTAACTGTGAAGGAAGTTTGTCTAGGCGTGACCTGTTTCTTACGTTATTGCATGAGTGCACAGTTCATAACTGAGCAACATTAACGACTTGGGGGGGGGGTGTTATGTTGCGCAGTTCTTGATTCTGCGTGTCTATCTGGCGCGCGCGCGCGCGAGAGGGCGAGAGAGGTTGGGAGACAGCGCCATTTGTGGTTTGAAAAATAAAGCAGTATTTCTTTTCCTCCTCGAAGACAACATTTGTATGACGCCAGACAGCGTTCAAAATCCACCTAGGAAACAGTTATATGTATATATATATATATATGTATATATATATATATATATATATATATATATATATATATATATATATATATATATATATATTTATATATATATATATACATATATATATATATATATATACATACAGTATATATATAAGCACTGTTTCAGATGGATTTTGAACGCTGTCTGGCGTCATATAAAAGCATAGATTTGCAGTTTCCATCATTCTCTCTCTCTCTCTCTCTCTCTCTCTCTCTCTCTCTCTCTCTCTTATCTTCTTTCATGCTGTCCCCATTCCTCCCTCTTTTCCTCGCTCAATCATTGTTGACATGGACGAGGGGAAAATTGGAGCTCAAATAGTAGTATTAAGTCTTGCATGAATGAGTCACCCTTCTCTGATTCATAGAACTGAGAGAGAGAGAGAGAGAGAGAGAGAGAGAGAGAGAGAGAGAGAGAGAGAGAGAGAGAGAGAGCGTGGTCGAGTTAGTATCCGATTCGAGTGCGTTTTTTATTCATTTGTGAATGCCACGCAAATACAGCACTAATTCGTAATGAGCAAGCACCCTCTCTGCCTTTCATGACTGCAGGAGGTGGAAGAGGCTACCTCTGGGTTGGATCTGCCGTTCACTCTCTCTCTCTCTCTCTTAACTTATTCTTTGAGAGAGAGAGAGACACACTGTAAACGTGAGGCAGAATTCCCGTTCTCCTGCTCACCTCGATACAGTTCTTTTGTTCCTCCGAGATACACGATTGCAATTTGCTTGCAAGAAAGGAGCTGAGGTGTTATTTTTTTTCTGTTTTTCTGGGGACTGAATAGGTGGATTTCGATATGCATAAGGCATGGTCGCCCCTGGGTCGTACCAAGGCTCTAATTATAATGTGTTCTGGAACATTTTTCAAACTAGTGTCAGGATTCTCCTCTCTCTCTCTCTCTCTCTCTCTCTCTCTCTCTCTCTCTCTCTCTCTCTCTTGGGGTGCGTTCCACTTTACCAAATATGTGCCATCCAAGCCTTATACATTTCAGCTATTTTACATACAGCGATTGCTGTACGAAGTATTCTTAATGATCATTTTTGCAAATTAGATTCATTGTAATTGCATGCTTATTTTATGAGGTTTATGTAGAAGGAGAGAGAGGTGTATGAGTTCTAAGGCTCTTTCTTTTGAACATAAATCGAAGTTTCTTACAATTTCCCCATATGACCAAACCATCTTGGGAATCAGATCCATGTTATAATCTATGCCGACTTCATTACTACGTCTTGTTAGACTTACGTTAAATCATACATAGACTGTTCTTATCAATAGCTCCTTCCACCGATTTTACATTCTCACTGAGGTGCCATACTTCACTCCTGTAAGGAAAAGTTGGCTCAACTCTCCTTTCTTGCATTTACCACAGTTTTCTGTGTCCTTGTTCAGTCCTTACACTGATTTGTGTCGCCTGATCTGTTATCTTGCGTCAGTTGTGGCATTTCGTGTATTTGTGACAAGAAGAGCTGTACAAGCCAGTTTCTCTCTCAGACTTCAAATGGTTTCTCTCTCTCAGACTTATAGTGAGTCCCGTCTCGGACTTAAAATGAGGTCTCTCTCAGACTTTGAGTGAGTTCTCTTTCAGGCTTATGGTTTCTCTCTCAGACTTGAAATGATTTGTCTGTTAGACTTACAATGAGTTCTCTGTTAGATTTTTAAATTAGATTATTTCTCTCTCTGACTTAAAATGATTTTTCTCTCAGACTTAAAATAATTTCTCTCTCAGGCTTAAAATGAGTTCTCTCTCAGGCTTAAGGTAGTTCTTTTTCAGACTTAGAATGATTCCTCTTTCAGGTTTGAAATGTGTTCTCTTTCAGACTGGAAATGGTGTCTCTCTGGCACTTAAAATGATTCCTGTCTCATACCAAAAACGATTTTTCTCGCAGACTTAAAATAATTTCTCTCAGACTTAAAACAATGTCTCGCTTTATTTACACTTTTGTTGGGGTAGAAGGTTGCTCGTTTTGGACCTCTGCCTCTGGGTCATTGTCCGCTGTCCCAGATTCTTCTTCCGATTTCTCCTCGCAGTCGAAGGAGAGTCTTTTCTCGGTAAGTGAGGAGACTTTCTTTCCTCCGTCCGTCCGCGTTCCGCGGCTTCGTCTTTTCTGCATATCGGTTGGCCAAGCATCTCTGATTTTGTGACGCCAGTTTTAGTAGCCATAAATCAGTCAATATTACATTATGTATTTGCGTTTCATAAAGTGATTCGATAAAACTGATGAATATTTCAACGGGTCTCTTTTATTATTATTATTTATTATTAGTATTATTATTATTATTATTATTATTATTATTATTATTATTATTATTATTATTATTATTTGAAAGGATTAGACCCCCTTTCAATCATGCTCTGTTAAGAAGAATGGCAGCAATAGTGGAACTGATTTTATACACATTATTTACATCAGCTTTGAAGAAAAGAGAATAAATATCAAGAATTATTATTATTATTATTATTATTATTATTATTATTATTATTATTATTATTATTATTATAAATAGGCAGTAGACCCTCTTTTATACATGTGGTGTTGAAGGTGATAGATGCATGAGCGACATTCAGTTTGTATAGAGTTTTCTCTATTTTTCTGATAATTGATTTTTCTAGGTTACTGCGTTCTGCCACTAACCTAGAAAAATCAATTATTATTATTATTATTATTATTATTATTATTAGAAGAAGAGAGACTAGCAGGAGTTGCATTTTTACAATAATTTTCAAGTGATAATGGTCTTCATTACCTCATTTTTCTCCGTAGGGGGGTAGTGCTGTCAGTGCACTTCATACGGTGCACTGTAGGCATTACTCAAGGTTCTTTGCAGCGTCCTTTCTGTCCCTAGTTGCAGCCCCTTTCATTCCTTTTACTGTACCTCCGTTCATATTCGCTTTCTTCTGTCTAACTTTCCTCCCTCTCCCAACAATGGTTGCATAGTGCAACTGCTTTGAGGTTTTCCTCCCGTTACACCTTTTTAACCTTTTGCTCTCAGTTTTCCTTTCAGCGCTGAACGACCTCATAGGTCCCAGCGCTTGGCCTGTTGCCTAGATACTAGAGTCTGTTCTCTATTCTGTGTAAATGTACGTTACATAAAAGGTGGTCGTGAAGCGTAACTTCGAAACTAGTAATGTTTTAGGCTTAAAAATTCTCTTGGGAACAGAGAAGCAGAAAGATTTAACTCAAGATTTTCTATTTTTCTATCTGAGATTTTCTATTTCTCTATCCAAGATTTTATATTACTTTATCCAAGATTTTCTGTTTCTGTTTCCAAGATGTTCTATTTCTTTATCCAAGATTTTCTATTTCTTTATCCAAGATTTTGTTTCTTTATCCAAGATGTTCTGTTTCTTTATACAAGATTTTCTGTTTCTTTATCCAAGATGTTCTGTTTCTTTATACAAGATTTTCTATTTCTTTATCCAAGATTTTCTGTTTCTTTATCCAAGATTTTCTGTTTCTTTAGTTTCCTTATCCAAGATTTTCTGTTTCTGTAGTTTCCTTATCCAAGATTTTCTCTTTCTTTATCCAAGATTTTCTGTTTCTTTATCCAAGATGTTCTGTTTCTTTATACAAGATTTTCTGTTTCTTTATCCAAGATTTTTTCTTTCTTTATCCAAGATTTTCTATTTCCTTATCCAAGATTTTCTATTTCCTTATCCAAGATTTTCTATTAGAAGTTCTGTTTCCCTCTCCACATGACAACAAAGAAAGCAAGCAAGCATGCAGGAGGAACACTCGAGCATTCAACAACAGCAGAACCGAGAGATCGCGGGAAACGAACTACAACGCGCTATTTTGCAGTACAGCGATAAACGGAATGAATTGCAAATTATGTCCGGGCAGATAATGCAGGCCGCGATACGCTGTTCGCTGACGTCAGCGGACTGCTGCTGCACATCAGCGGACTACGCTGCACACGGGAGAGTCGCCTCTCTCACGCCAGAGAGACAGTCTTATTCAGTCTTGTCTTGCATAATGCGTGTGGTCTCCAAAGACTTGATACGAACCTCGTCTTCTGCCCCTTCTCATTTCCTCTTTTCTTTCCTTCTCTGTTCATCCCGTAATTTATTCCACTCGCTGGCACTTCTTAGTCCTTTCCCTTCATCTCCTTCTCATTTTGCGCTTCTCGCTACGTTATTAATATTCTGAAGTTGAACCCTTTTTCGTATGGAACAAGTTTACTGGGGTCTATTGACCTGGAATTCAAGCTTCCTAAGAATATGCTGTTCATTTGAGGGAAGTTACAGACAATGATAGGGAATACGGAAAGAAGTCTGAGGTCACTTGTCAAAGAAAAAAAAAGTTCTTTGATAAATTCATGAATGAACAGATAAGAGTGTAAAGAAATTATCAAAAGTGCTGGGTGAATTTTTTTTGCAGGGTAGTTATGCATTGCAACTTCGCTTGAACTTTCGAGGTTCCGATCGCACAACATCTTCAATAGGGAGGCTGTTCCACAGTCCAACGGTGTGAGGAATAAAAGACCTCTGGAACTGAGAAGTTCGGCAGAGAAACCCGAGACAAGACACGCAAAATGTTCTCATAGAAACCAGAACGTCGGTGGCGTAAGAATCCCGACAGATTAAAGGCTGAGAAAGCGCCGGTTCAAATAGTTATACGTGATTCTCTTCCTTATAACAACTCGCAGTGTTCGATCTGCTTCGCTGGCGCCAAAGCTTCTCCCAATAGAAGAAACAAGAGATTAAGCGCTCTTAGAAGCACCTCTGCTTTTACGTAAGGGTCTTTGCAGCGTCCCGCCTACCCCTAGCTGCAACCCCTTTCATTGCTTTTACCTTTTTTTCATGTTCTCTTTCTTCCATCTTACTTTCCAGCCTCTCCTTACAGTTGTTTCGTAGTGGAACGGCGAGGGTTTTCTCATGTTATCCCTTTCAGACCTTTTTAAGCGTCATTTCCGTTTCAGCGGTGAATGACCTCGTAGGTCACAGTGCTTGGACTGTGGTCTGTATTTTACATTCAAAGAAAAATTACACAGTAAACTACTTGTCTTCGCTCCTAGGAAACAAACGCCTTAAGCATACAGCTCAAATACATACAGATAAACATACCGCTCAAATACACAGATGAAAATACCGCTCACATCCTCACAGACAAAAATAAACCGAACCAGCGAAGCAAACCTTCGCCTATCGGGGCCCCAAACGCAAATGTTACTCAGTCCCAAATTGCCTCCAATTTACTGAAATTGGCAAAAATTGACGCAAGGAAGTTGTGTCGTGGCTCTCAGCGCGGTCTCGGTAAGAAAAGTTCAGTTCATATTTTTGGGTGGTCGTATATTTCTGTTGTTTTCAACTAATGAAGGTGACTCAGAATACTTCAGACATTCAGTAAATGATAAGAAATTTGTCCTCAGGTAACCTATATATTTACAATAATACCAAATATTTAATTGTCTTCGGTTTACAACCAGTAAATCGTGTGCCATCCCTCGCTTCTAAGTCATCGCCTCCGACTCCTCATGACGCAAAAAGGGCCTTTGTGAAATTCCGCCTCCCACCCCTTTATTACACTTGCACTGACCTCCTCTCGTATAACATAACCTTCCCAAGTAGGCGCCGGTCTTGCAACTGCACCGGTTCCCACAGGAGCCCAGCTGATACTATCACATATTACTCCCCCAGGGGTTGTACGAAGGGCGTGACCAAGCCACCTCGATCTATCTTTCGTCGTCATCTCGTCTGTATGGGACTTAGGCCGAGAACGACCAGATTCGCCAGACGACAGCGACAGTATGCAGTCATTGTGCCTCGCTGTCGAACTTCTCAGTTCCGGAGGTCCTTTATTCCTCACACCGTTGGACTGTGGAACAGCCTGCCTTCCAGAGGATGTCGTGCAGTTGGAACTTCAGAAGTTCAAGCGAGAGTGCAGTGTATTACTACCCTAATACAATTCTTCTTGCATTTTAATGCATTTTTTTTGTGTATTTATCTATTTTTTTATAATAAATGGTATCTCGTCTTTCGGTATTTCCCTTTTACTTCCTCTTGCTAATTCTTTCCTAATGAACACCATAATATTCTTTGGAAGCTTGAATTTCAAGTCAATGGACCCTGTGGTGTCCTTGTTCCATATGAATAGGCTTCATCTACTGAATAATGATAATAATAATAATAATGATTGATGATTATACGTAATTTCCCTTGTGGCATCTCTCGTTCTGCTGCCATTTAAATCCTGATTTTTCCCTTAAAGCTATATTTTCAAGTCGAAAAAATCCTGTATACTGTAGTGTTATTATTTACCATCACACCACATTTCATGTCCTTATAGCAGTGATTCTCAAACTGGGTGCCGTGGCACGGGTGCAGCAAGATTGTCATGAGTTTTGTCTTGGCTAGATCATCTCAGTGAACATTTGCAAAAAAAAAAAGTTTGCAGAAGTCTTCATATAATTATCAGTGTGTCTACTCCAGTATGTTCACACACACACACACACACATATATACAGTATATATATACATATGTAGTATGGAAAATAATTTTATTCATTAAATAAGAAGTTAGTTCATGCGATATGGTGGGATGGTGAAGAATGGGTGCCACGGTAATGATTACATTAGTTAGGGTGCCATCACTCAAAAAAGATTGAGAACCACTGCCTTATAGCAATACAGTTCTTACTGTACTTCAGTATGATCTTTTGTGTAAGCTTTCAGTGTATTTGATTTCGGAATTTTATCCAGCCTGCGCATTGGTTTTTATTTTTCTCTTTCAGTGTTTCAGTGTATTTCAACTCCAGAAAACCTGTAGTCATATTGTTCCTGATATTTAAAAGATCCAACCTTAGGAATCTTTCTACCTCTAATGTTATTTCATCCCTTTGTGCTGTTCTGTTCATTTCTTTAGCTCATCGTAAATTGGAATTGAGTCCCTTGTCTACGTTTATTTCTGGTGATAGGAATTCATTTCTCGTTATAATGTGGTTCGGATTTCACAATGTTGTAGGTCCCGTTGTTAGGTAACCAGTTGGTTCTAGCCATAAAATAAATCTAATTCTTCGGGCCAGCCCTAGAGAGTCGTTAATCAGCTCAGTGGTCTGTTTAGAATAACATACTTGTTTTTAGAGTTTTACACTTTCTGTTAAGCAAACTTTGTAAATCTTGTGACCTTTCGTCGAATAAAAGAGCATCGTTTGCATATTATAAGTGTCACCATTCTGTCGTTACTTCAGCACAAGCCTTCTTTTCCATTTCAACACCCCCCCCCCACACACCTTCTTTATTTCACTATAAAAGTTGCGTAAAGGGCAAACAGTTGAGGTGACATAACATTCCCTTGCAGCACTCCACTTTTTACCACATTTTCGTGTGACAAGATTCCATCAACATTAACTTTGCGTCTGCGTCGTTAGGGATGATTTCAGTCATCAGTAAACGTATTTAACAGGAATGCCATATTGACGCAAGATCTTCCATAATATTGGTCTGTCGACGGTATCAAATGCATTCTCTTAATTAACAAAAGCCACCAGAAGGGGATTTTAAATTCCCATACACTGCTGCAAGAGTCTCAGCACAAATATTTTGATTTGCGTAACTCCTGCCTTTTCTAAAACGCCTTCTGTCATTTTCTGTCGGCAGTCTTTTGAGAATGAGCTTACTGAATATTTTATTGCAATCGATGTGAGTGCAGTGCCCTCCTAAATGGCGCGTTCAGTCGGTCATTCACTTGGTACTTTAGCTGTGATTTCCAGTACTCCAATCGCCAGGCTGCTTCCTCATCCCATATTCCAGAACAGTATGAAAGTTTTATATATATATATATATATATATATATATATATATATATATATATATATGTATGTATATATATATGTATATATATGTATATATATGTATATATATATGTATATATGTATATATATGTGTATATATATATATATATATATATATATATATATATATATATATATATATATATATATATATATATGATTTGTGAAAAAATGAGAGTAAGCAAATATTGTCTGACAGGTTTTCTGATCTTATTTCCAGTCATTGATTTAAGGACTAATGTTGTATATATATATATATATATATATATATATATATATATATATATATATATATATATATATATATATATATATATATATATATTGTATTCTCGCTGCATAAAATATCTGTAAATAGATAAAAAGCGCTGGGTATCATAATCAGATCGAACATGAGAAGTATATCGGAAATATTATATCATTCCTTCTTCCTTTCTTTGTATGCCCCCTCCCCTTATTCTCCCTTACAAGCACTCTCTCCCCCTCCACATTGTCTTGTTCTTAGCCCCCCAATTCTCACCCTCCCTTCCTCCCTCTTTTTCCCCTCGTGTGCCGTTCCTGAAACTTCAATCATGTCCGCCCGTGGAAATTCTGCAGACTGGCGTGGAAAGTCTCCCGGGAGACATGGGAGTTACGATATTTTACGAGGAGGAGTATGAAGAAGAGTCTCTTGGACGAGACCTGCTTTTCCGCCTGCTGTTAAACCCGCTGGAATACTCCTGCTGCTAAGGTCCTGCTCTACTTAACTGTGACATTTCCTTTTTTGTCATTGATTGCATTTTTTGCAATTTTTTCCCGTACGGTTTTTTTTTTCAACGGTGGCGTGATTGTTGCAATTTTAGTTAATTTTTTTGCCATTGATTGCAATTTTTATGCAATTTTCCCGTGCGGTTTTTTTTCTCAACGGTGGCGTGATTGTTGTAATTTTAGTTTTTTTTTTCCGTAGGAGTTTTTTCTATTTATGAAGACGCTCTACTTCATTATGACATTTCCTCTTTTTTTGCCATTGATTGTAATTTTTTGCAATTTTTTCCCCGTATGTATTTTTTTCGGTAGCGTGATTGTTGCAATTTAAGTTTTGTTTTCGTATGACGTGTTAGTTTTTTTTTTTTTTTGAAGACGTGATTTGTAGCAAACGTGTGCTGTTCAACTGTGACGTTTCCTCTTTTTGCATTGATAGCAATTTTTTCCCGTACGAAGTTTTTTTTTTTAACGTTGACGTGATTGTTGCAGTTCTAGTTTTTTTCCGGTATGAGTTTTGTTTTTTTTCGAAGACGTGATTAGTGTTAAACGTGCTCTGCTTAACTGTGACAGTTCCTTCGTAGTTTTTATTTTTTTGCCATTGCAATGTTTTGATATTTTTCCCCGTATTTTTTTTCCCTGTGACGTGATTGTTGCAATTTTAGTTATTTTTTCTGTATGAGTTTTTCTTATTTATGAAGAGGTGATTTGTGTTCTGTAATTTATTTTATTTTGCCATTGGTTGCACTTGCTGCAGTTTTATTATTTTTTCTCCGTACAAGTTTTTTTAATGATGTGACTTTTGTAAATTTAAGTTATTTTCTTCCCGTTTGAGGGATTAGTTATTTTTTTATTTTTGAAGACGTGATTTGTGGTAAACGCGCTGCACTTACTTGTGACAATTCCGTCTTAATTGTTAGTTTGCCATTGTTTGCAGTTGTTGCAATTTTCGTTTTTTTTTTTTCGTATGAGGTGTTAGTTTTTTTATTGATGAAGACGTGATTTGTGTCGATCGTGCTCTACTTAGCCGTGAAATTTCCTCTTATGTTTTAATTTTGCCGTTGATTGCAATTGCTGCAATTTTCGTTCATTCTTCACCAGGACGAGGTGTGTTTTATTTTTTGTTATTGTGAAGACGTGATTCGTGTTAAACGTGCTGGGCAATTTTGCCTTTGGCGTGTACCGCAAAGCGCAGGCTTGTAATTGCGCCTTGTCTTGTGTGTGTGTGTGTGTGTGTAGTGTAATTAGTGACGTGGGCTGCATTAATTGTTTGACCGTTACCGCATAATGCTTATGCCTAAACTCAAGGACCGGCGTGGAAGGAACATTTATGATTGTAGGCGTATTCAGCCATTTTAGAAACTAGGGGTACACATATTAGACATCTTAACATAGGCGCTGAAACAAATAATTGTCCATTTTTTTTTATTTATTTATTTATTTATTTTTTTTTTGGTACTGCAAGATGCTAATATCTTTTTCTGCAAAGCAAAACAGGACGTTTCGTCTCGCATTACCATCATTACGGCTATAATTACACGCTGCAAAATGAAATTAAAATACGCACTGTAATCTGCAGTAGTTACAAAGATCTGCCGTCAGTGCACCTCACATGGTCCACTGTAGGCATTACTCAAGGTTCTTTGCAGCGTCCCTTCCTTAGACCCCTAGCTGCAACCCCTTTCATTCCTTTTACTGTACCTCCGTTCATATTCTCTTTCTTCCATCTGACTTCTCAACCTCTCTAACAATTGTTTCATAGTGCAACTGCTTTTAGGTTTTCTTCCCGTTACACCTTTTCAAACCTTCTTAGTGTCAGTTTCCTTTTCAGCGCTGAATGACCTCATAGGTCCCAGGGCTTGGTCTTAGGCCTGAAGTTAAGTATACCCTAGTTTCACCAGACCACTGAGCTGATTAACAGCTCTCCTAGAGAGGGCTGGCCCGAAGGATCAGATTTATTGTACGTGGCTGAGAACCAGCTGGTTACCTAGCGACGGGACCTACAGCTTATTGTGGAATCCGAACCACATTATGACGAGAAATGAATTTCTATCACCAGAAAAAAAAATTTCTAATTCTTCATTGGCCGCTCGGAAAGTCGAACGCTGGGCCTGAATTCTGTATATAGTTACAAAGACGTGTTGTACAAGTGTTCATCTCACAAACCTTCTTTCGGCCGTATTCTCGCTCCATTCCAGCTAGTTCCGCGGTGGGAGAGTCGGTAGAGTTGTGGGCTAGCACTCGCTGGGACCGAGTTCGAGTCTCCGGCCGGCTAATGAAGAATTAGGGGAATTTATTTCTGGTGATAGAAATTCATTTCTCGCTATATAATGGTTCGGATTCCAGTATAGCTGCAGGTCCCGTTTGCTAGTAACCAACTGGTTCTTAGCCACGAACAAGTGCAATCCTTCTGGCCAGCCCTAGGAGAGCTGTTAATCAGCTCAGTGGTCTGGTAAAACATAAGGTAAACTTCCACTCATCTCCATTCCAGCCATCGTCATTGCTGCTGCATTTCTGTGATCTCTAACCCAAAGTATCCCATAAATCCCCCCTCTTCTTCTGCAGGCGCACATCTGCGAGACCTGGAATTAGTGTGAGAGGGATTCAGACCGAGCGCTGCTCCTGCTGCTAACGTTATAGTGGCCCGTATGAAATATTCCCAGGTATATAATCGCACGGGAGGATCTTGCACGGGGGATTTCAGTATCTCTGACTTGTACAGTTTCCGTTGCGGCTGCGGCACGCTGGATTATCGTTTGCATTGCGAGTGCCGAAAACCGTGGTTGGGAATGACTGAGAAAATACGAGAGAGAGAGAGAGAGAGAGAGAGAGAGAGAGAGAGAGAATTATAAATAATATGTTACACACATATATGTGTGTGTATATATATATATATATATATATATATATATATATATATATATATATATATATATATATATAGAGAGAGAGAGAGAGAGACTGCAGTTTTTCCTCGTATGAAAGTTACAATATACATTTGTCTGTTTCTTTGTAAATGCCACATTTATCTGCAATGTCCGAAACGTAGACTGTTTGAAATATAAAAAAAAAATAAAAGACGTTGTTTCGTATCGTTGCTGTCAACTGCAGCTGTGATGTACCTCGCTGGTATGTTTATTGAATTCTCAACTTGTGTACAGGTAAAAGGCCCCGTATAAAAAGTTAATACTTGTACAATAAAAGTTTATATTTGTAAAGAAAAAATAATTATACTTCTACCATAAAAGTTTATTCTTGTACAATAAAAAGTTCATACTTGCATTATAAAAGTTTATCCTTCTACAGTAAAAAACTCTATACTTGTAAAAGAAAATGTTACAATCCA
>NC_089765.1:10133375-10150875 GCF_040412425.1 Macrobrachium rosenbergii | reverse complement strand
GGCCTCTGGCCTAAATTCTACATTCTGTTTTTTTTTTTTTTTTTTTTTCCTCGCTCTTCCTATTCGGTGGATAATATTACCTATTATATAGCTTTGTGGAGCTTCTTGCCGTCTGTCAAAGCTTATCAAAGCTCTCTATTGTCTGTGTTGCACATTCCAGGCTTCACATACTTTACAGAACCAGAAGCCACGAGAGAGAGAGAGAGTGACGCCAGTTGTAGTTGCCATAAATCAATCAATCAGCCACGAGAGGGTTAATCGGCCTGACCAGTTTTCCCATACCATTCCTTACCGTAATAGAATGCGGTGCTCGATGTCTTCATCTGTGCTTCCGGAATCACTCAATTCCAACTTTTTTAGCAAACGAGGCTTTGTTTACCTTGAGGAAAAAAAATACAAAAAAGGATGTAAATTAGTCCTCGTCGTGTCTTGCAATTTTTCTACTCTGTTAATAAATCTGATATTATCTCATAGGCGTTGGGACCTGTCCCCCCCAACTGGCTGTCGGCCTAAGAAACAGATCAGCGCCTGCCCTATGAGCCTGCAGGGACCCAGGAGGACTTTAACTTAATTAATCTGTATTTTCTCTTTCTCTTTTATATTATGCTTTGAATACAGATCTATAGTGTATTGAAAATCCTTTGCATTATCTTTTAATTACTCTTTTCGATGGTATATGCACTTATACGGATAACAGAATTCCCTTTTATAGACGTCTTCAACATTTATAACACAAAATATAGATCCACAGTTTATAGAGAACCATATTTTGCATTATCCTGTATATACACTTTCAATTAATATAGTATCTCACTTCAGAAAGATTAAGCCTACAAATTATATTTATGAGTTCGCTTCGGAATATTCAGACCCGGAATTTAAATGAATTTATAAACCGCCTTCTTGTTTTAAACACCCTTGGCCACGTGATTGTTGTTGTAGGTCTACCAGCACGGGGTCTTGGTCCCCAGACCAGTCTGCAAATACAGTGATTGAGAAAATCATTTAGACTGTAGGTCCAGCCAAGTCTTCTTCCGTGCTCCCAAAAGTTAATGCCGGGGAACATCAAGGTCCATCTCTAGACCAGTGGTTCCCAACGTGGGATAATTTGATTTTCAAGGGGGTCAGTTCGTTGGGGCTGTTTGGGTCCTCCCCACTGTGTTTAATCTCCGCATATATGCCAGATGTACAACATCAACAGAGAGATAAAACCATTTCTCCCATTACAGAGATCAAACATCATCTTTTTCGTTACGCAGACTGCTAAGTCAGTTACATAGGTTCACGATTGATAAAGTTTTTTTTTATGCAATAACAAGAAACGGAATCAGATTTCCTATCAACGTGGTATCTCATTTTGGCGCTGGTGCCAATATTTCAAACAGCCCCACGTGCGTTTCAATCCACGGATAAGCAGCTTCAGACGGTCCCCATTGGGCACTTTCAGTGGTCACGGTATGTTCGGAATAATTTCCCCTTTCTACAATTATCTTGATTTCTTGATACCATAGGTAAAGAATAGATTAGTAAGCAAGGAACATGAAATAAAGCATAACATAGAGTAAGTTGGACGAGTGAGAAAATAAACCATTGCATGCAAACAGTTAACAATGATAAATGTACATCTACAAACACTGACAAAAGAGTTCAGATTAAGGTGGCCTTGTGCCAGCGCGGGATCTTAGAGAGAGCGCCAATTCACTATACAAACATCTTACCCCTGCAGTTACTTAGATGTAAAATACTTCATGATGTTTTTTGTCTAGACGAAAATGTTGAATGTTTGTAAATGGACTCTACATACAAAGGTAAATCTTTGTAAAAAATAAGAAAAATAAGAAGAAATGGACTGAAGACAAATCCTAGGCACGGCGGAATAAGAAGATTAAAATACCTGGAAATGAACAACAACCCCTATAATCTTATAATTGTAGCCTCGGGGTTTGTCTCAAAGACATTCAGAGGTCCGTCAAGTTGTTGTTTTGTAAAACTGGCAAAAAGGCAGATCTTGAGACGCCACGCCAGAGAGGTCTCATCGTGCTTGGTAGAGTCTAAGTTAACGGCCTTTTAGGCTTCCTCCACGTGAATATAAGAATTATAAACTCTTATCAGCACAGGGGCATCGGGATTTTAGAGTGATTAGGTGGGGGCATGACCCAGAAAAGGTTGGGAACCACTGCTCCATAGACCTGGACAGCATTAAGTAGTTCAGACTAACCCGTAGGACGCTGCTAATCCTTTTGTTTTCAGCACTGTCTGTAAATTTGTAGTTAATCCTTGAGGAAAACTAGATCGCGAAGACATCCTTCCCTAAACACGTAAATAATTCGATTCATCTTGTAGAATGAAATCGAAATCTGAGACGTATCGATCTTTAAGAGCAAATGTCAATTCACAGGCCGAATGACGGTTTCTGCCTCAAGTATAAGAACGCCTGTTATGAACTTGCGGGCCTCTTAAGAGCAAGAGCCCGTGCCAGAACAAGGCTGGCTAAATCTAGATAGATAGATGTTGTGAATATCTCCCAAGGGTATTTGAATAACGGTGCCGTCGACAATGTATTTCTACGACAAGCATTCAGGGCGGTTGATAGATTACCCTGGGGCAGCCGTTACCTTATCTCTATACCCTGGGGCAGCCGTTACCTTATCATCTACCCTGGAGCCTGCCTTGTGGACGTTTCTTAAATTTTAGTGACCTACGTATGTATGTATGTATATGTGTATAATTATATATGTACTGTATGCGTATGTACGTATTTATCTCATAATCCCTGAATTCATTACCTGTCTGTAGAACGATACACCCCAGCTACTATAGCCGCTTCTGAAGCCGATGAATAGTTTTCCATAAATTTCATACCGAAGTTGGCGTCTGCCATCGTTTTCCTTGTGGCTGTTGTAAAACAAGGCAAAGACCTTGTTTTAGTAGAGGACAAGAAGTCGAAAGGCCTTGCAGTACTCCATTGTTTCTCTTTCCTTCATTGATTTTGTGTTTATATATATATATATATATATATATATATATATATATATATATATATATATATATATATATATATATATATATATATATGAAGTCCTCATTTAAACTGGATGGTATCCAGCGGCGATATTTGTCCAGGATATTTATTGTACGGCTACTAGACGATGAGGGCTGTTAACCTAGAAAGCATGTAGCTTTCCCTGAATAAATATCTCCGCTAGATACCATCCAGTTTAAATGAGGACTTGTTATTAATTGTATTAATGCACAGAATAATTGTGTAGGTGATAAAGTTCATATATATATAAATAAATATATATATACACACACAATGTGCATATTGTATTCAAAGTCGTATGTGTGTGTGTATGATTTTCATATAAATTATTGCGTCCACATCTGTTTTGCCCCGTAGGGGGCCAGTGCCGTCAGTGCACCTCATGCGGTGCAATGTAGGCATTACTTAAGGTTCTTTGCAGCGTCCCTTCGGCCCCTAGCTGCAACCTCTTTCATTCCTTTCAGTGTCTCCGTTCATATTCTCTTTCTTCCATCTTGCTTTCCACCCTCTCCTGTCAATTGATTCGTAGTGCAACTGCTTTGAGGTCTTCCTCCTGTCACACCTTTCAGACCTTTTCCCGTCAATTTCCGTTTCAGCGCTGAATGGCCTTGGTTGCCCCAGGGCTTGGCATGTATGCCTCAGATCTATAAATCAGTCAATCACAGCTGTTTTGGGGTTATAATCGACTTCCTAGTGTTAACAGATTCTTAGAATTTGTGTAGTATTTTGCAGTATTCAGGAAAGTTTACAATTCTGTCGCGGTTGTCTGGTACTCGCTGACTGCCGGGTGTATGATGCATCACGTAATTACCTCGTTAATAACTTGTATGAGCTGTTGCAAATGTGTCATGCACCTGTGAGAGGTTAGTGACCTTTTAGGCGTTGTGGAATGTGTGTTCTTTTGTTGATATTTACCTGCCTTGCACGGTACTTGAGTCAGGAGCTTTTTCGAAGGTCGGTTGATTTATTGTCGGGGGTAAGTTCAGAGGCGTTTGTATCCGTGAAGTCGGCAATCTTAGGTCAGACAAAGGTACCTTAGGTCGAACAGCTGGAGGTCGATCGATGTATATAATGATCTGCAAGTAGGGTCAGAGAGTTAGAGATTCATCAGTGAAGTCAATAATCTTATGTCAAGACATCTTTTTGAAAAGTCCGGGTTGATATACTTATCGTCTGCAAGTAGGGTCAGAGGTGAATTCATCAGTGAAGTCAATAATCTTAGGTCAGACAGCTTTTGAAAGGTCGAGTTGATATAATTATCGTCTGCTGGTAGGGTCAGAGTTGAATTCATCAGTGAAGTCAAATCTTATGTCAGACATCTTTTGAAGAGTCAGCTTGATATACTTATCGTCTGCAAGTAGGGTCAGAGTTGAATTCACCAGTGAAGTCAATAATCTTAGGTCAGACATCTTTTGAAGAGTCAATTTGATGTACTTATCGTCTGCAAGTAGGGTCAGAGTTGAATTCACCAGTGAAGTCAATCTTAGGTCAGACAGCTTTTCAAGTGCCAAGTTGATATACTTATTGTTTGCAAGTAGGGTCAGAGTTGAATTCACCAGTGAAGTCAATAATCTTAGGTCAGACATCTTTTGAAGGGTTAAGTTGATATACTTATCGTCTGCAAGTAGGGTCAGAGTTGAATTCATCCGTGAAGTCGATAATCTTAGGTCAGACAGCTTTTGAAGGGTGAAGTTGATATACTCTCTGCTATAAATTCAACTTTGGCCCCATTAGCAGATGATAAGTATGTCGGCTGATTATGAAAGCTGTCAGCAAGTTAACCATACAGGATATTCAGCTTTTTTGATAGGGTCAGAGTTGAATTTATCCGTAAAGTCAAACATCTTAGTTCAGACAGCTTTTCAAGGTCAAAGTTGATATACTTACCCTCTGCAAACAGGGTCAAAGTTGATATACTTATCATCTGCAAATAGGGTCAAAGTTGATATACTTGTTGTCTGTGAATAGGGTCAAAGTTGATATACTTACCCTCTGCGAACAGGGTCAAAGTTGATATTCTTACCATCTGCAAATAGGGTCAAAGCTGATATACTTACATACCCTCTGCAGACAGGGCCAAAGTTGATAATACTTACCATCTGCAAGTAGGGTCAAAGTTTTTATAATTACCATCTGCAAATAGGGTCAAAGTTGATATACTTACCCTCTGCAAATAGGGTCAAAGTTGATATACTTACCATCCGCAAACAGGGTCAAAGTTGATATACTTACCATCTGCAAATAGGGTCAAAGTTGATATCCTTAACATCTGTAAATAGGGTCAAAGTTGATGATACTTACCAACTGCAAATAGGGTCAAAGTTGATATACTTACCATCTGCATATAGTGTCAAAGTTGATGATACTTACCATCTGCAAATAGTGTCAAAGTTGATGATAATTACCATCTGCAAATAGGGTCAAAGTTGATGATACTTACCATCTGCAAATAGGGTCAAAGTTGATGATACTTACCATCTGCAAATAGGGTCAAAGTTGATAATACTTACCATCTGCAAATAGGGTCAAAGTTGATATACTTACCATCTGCAAATAGGGTCAAAGTTGATATACTTACCATCTGCAAATCAGGTTCAGTTGATATACTTACCATCTGCAAATAGGTTCAAAGTTGATATAACACCTCTCTGCATCTGCGAACAGGGTCAGTTGATATTCTTACCTCTGATAAAAAGTTGATATACCCTCTGCAGGGTCAGAGTTGATATACTTAACGTCTGCAAATAGGGTCAAAGTTGCATTCATCCGTGAAGTCAGTCACCTTCTAGGTATCACGGGACTTTATAATAAATGTTCAGGCTGTCAATCACCCTAGCCATATGATGTGTCAGTAAGGTTAAAAAAAAAATCCGCTTGAATCCTGTAGGTCAGTAACCCTTCAGGGGTCACGGGATGGCGAATAATGTTTGTTCAGGGAGCTAAAAAAATTCTTGGGGCATTGTTGCACCAGTTGATCATTGGGTGGAGGCTACTGATTGTATGCCTCTCGCCTGTCCGCCCAGCTTTCCATATTGAACGATTTTGGCTGTGATAGTTCTTGCGCAAACACACAAACATCCTGTTTTTTATTTGTTTTTTTATTTTTTTTTTTTTTTTTTTTTTGGCTGTTTGCGATGTGGGAAATTCGGCTCTCCTCAGTTACTGGTGGAATTAGTTTTACAGGTCGGGTGTTCAGTTTAGGACTGCAAATGTATATAGAAATAATCAACACACAATCACGTGTGGAACAGAAATCAATTTCGGACCCACATCAGGATCGAACCCAGGTCCTTTAATTGACCTTGTGAGCTGTAATTCCATTGGAAGTGTAGCTTTGCTTAAAAATGACTTAGAGTCAAGGCTTTTAAGATCTGCACTCTGTTGTTTAACTTTCCTTGACAGCCATATATACAGTAGTCTTTATATGTTGTATCACGTTGTTATTGTTATGATAGCATATATATATATATATATATATATATATATATATATATATATACTATATATATATATATATATATATATATATAATATGTATATATACATAATATATATGTATACATACATATTATGTTTCTCTTTCCTTCATTAGTTTTTGTCTTATTTATATATTCATCACGTTCCATATTTTCGTGATTTAGCTATACACTTATATAATAATAATAATAAAGTGTAGGACCGTATAGGTTTTGGGATGCTCGGCTTGTATAATGTCTCTCCAATGTGTGTGTGTTTTTTTTTTTTTTTTTTATACATGACTGGCTGGCTGCAGCATTTCCTTCCCTTTGACTCAACTCAATTTTCCTACGTGCTCACAACGTGATAGTTTCTTCCAATACAAAGAGATCGCTGTACTGAAGGTATTTTTTTGTAGAAACAATAAGAAATGTTCGGAAAGTCAAGTTCCTTTTCTCAGAGAGGATGAAATGAATACGAAGTAGTGATCAGGTAATGCTTATATGGGGAACCTGCCCTCTTCATTGACGAAAAGGAAAGTTTTCCTCGGTCATGAGGTTATTGTTGTGTTATTATTATTATTATTATTATTATTATTATTATTATATTATTATTGTAGTGTATTATTATTCAGAAGATGAACTCTGTTCATATGGAAGAAGCAATTATTATTATTATTATTATTTGTGTGTGTATTATTATTATTATTATTATTGTATTATTATTCAGAAGATGAACTCTGTTCATATGGAACAACCCATATGGAACAGAAAGCCCACCACAGGACCACTGACTTGAAATTCAAGCTTCCCAAAGAATATTATGGTGTAAGAGGAGGAGGTCAAGGGAAATACAGAAAGAAGTCTCACATAAATAAAAAAGAAACATAAATTAATGAATTCATAAACAGATAAAACTGTATTAAAATGCCAGGGGAACAGCATCAGGGTAGCAATGCATTTTTGCACCCTCGCTTGAACTTCTGAAGTTCCAATTGCACGACATCCTCAGTGACAGGGCTGAGTTCAGGGCCGAATGAGTCATCCCAGAAGGGGGGGGCCTTTCGAATGGCATCCGTAACCAACTCATATAAATCAATTTCTCCTGTGGCTTATCCATCGTTGATTTGGTCTGCCTTAACGAATGAATTGTGAACACTTTTGACCACTCACCCCGGGTGTGGATTTACTCAATACACTTTTCACTTTCACTGTTGTGGTCGGGGAAGTGATCGTAGAATGCTACAGTGTTTTCATGTACAGACGCAACAGTATTGAGAGACAGAACAGTCGAAGGGTTGTTTGGTATTTGCCTACACACTGTTTGTGGAAGTAAGCCCTTTGTCAAGCACGGCACAGGACGTATATGTGTGTATGTGTGTGTATGTGTGTATGTGTGGGCATGCGTTTGTTCTTTACACATTCTGATATTCGAAAATCTTAATTTGTCCATTCTCTCTCTCTCTCTCTCTCTCTCTCTCTCTCTCTCTCTCTCTCTCTCTCTCTCTCTCTCTCTCTCTCTCGTAGGCTGTTAATACCATCAGCACTTGAGGTTCTTTGCAGCGTCCAACCTCTTTCATTTCCTTTACTGTACCTCCTTTCATATTCTCTTTCTTCCATCATACTCTCCACCCTCTCCTAACAATTGTTTCGTAGCGCAACTGCAAGGTTTTCCTAATGTCACACCTTTCAGACTTTCTTTACTGAGAATTTCCTTTCAGCGCTGATCGACCTCATAGGCCCCAGGGCTTGACCTCTGCCCTAAGTTCTCTAATCCATTCTCTCTTCCAAAAGTATTGCTGTCAGTTATGGGATGAGATTAAAGACTCGTCCTCTAGCGTGTCGTATTCAGAAGTATTCTGTCGATCATGCACGCGCGATCCATTTGAATACAAAGAGCTGCATGTTGTGTGATTTGTAATATAGAAGTTGGAAGTTGGAAGGCAAGGCCTTTCATCTAGTTTGCATCCGACAGCAATATGTAGCTCGGATGTTTTGGGAGCAAGGACGGGTGAGGATTTGGAACTGGTATTATTTTGTGCTGAGGGAATATTTGATATACAGTTCCTTCTTGTGCGTGCGCCATTGGTTCTGTTCGCTTTGATATTGCGTTTAGAGGTACTCTCTCTCTCTCTCTCTCTCTCTCTCTCTCTCTCTCTCTCTCTCTCTCTCTCATTTCCTTGGGAGGTTTGAAACCAAGTTTGAGGAACGCCTCTGTCTGTCTCTCTCTCTCATTTCCTTGGGAGGTTTGACACCGAGTTTGAGGAACGTCTCTCTCTCTCTCTCTCTCTCTCTCTCTCTCTCTCTCTCTCTCTCTCTCTCCCATTTCCTTGGGAGGTTTGACACCGCGTTTGATGAACGGGCCGCGCAGTCGTAATTTGGGAGTGTGCGTTCCGGGATATGAGCATCCCGGAGGCCTCCCTTCCAATGGCAGGGGCGTGTTCCTCCTCGCGAGGACGTCAGCTACTGCCGAAGGAGTGGGCGGAGGGATGAAGGAGTAAGAAAGAAACCCATTGTGTTCCAGTCCTGAGTGCTGAGGGGCGTAGTGGGAACTCGGCTGTGGGCGGCACACCTGTTGTGTTGCGGAGTTTGCCAAAGCATCTGAATCATTTTCCTTCCTAGTTCATGATCATAGCTTTTATGGGGATAAGTAATGATTATGCAAAAGGTAATTCTAAGGAATTTCAGCATCCTTCCCCCCCCTCCCCTCCCCCTCCCCACAGGCTCGTCCATTTTGGGGATTTTTTTTATTTTTTTTTTTACCAGGGCGGATGTTTGTGTGATTTTTAGAGGATGATTGTTGTATAATCGTTTTCATATATGCCTGTCATGTTAGTACGTATACGTGAAGGTATACATACGTAGTGTGCATCTGCATATATGAAGTCTGTGCTCGTTTTTGCGCACATGGGCTTGCGCAAAACTACCCTACAGGTTCAGCGCGAGGACAGCCGGTCGTGATGACGTGCGCAGTACTGGCGGAAATCATGTTGTGGCGCCTGCGCAATTTACAGTATGACTAGCGTTGTGTTTGGTATGTCGGGAAGATTAGAGGGAGGCTTTTCTCGAGGTTAGCCCCGGTTGAAATTGATTTGTTTAAACAATGTTCTGGAATGATCAGATCAAAGCTTCGGTAAGGATCTCGAGATGTTAAAGTGCTGAGTAGATTCTACACACACACACTCACACATACATACATACTTAGTGTATATACATGTAAACACTGTATATACATATGGTATTAATTATGTGTATGTCATATATATAATATATATATATATATATATATATATATATATATATATATATACTCTACTAGTCATCATATATATAATATATATATATATGTGTGTGTGTGTGTGTGTGTAAGTCCTTTTGGGCCTCTATGTATACAGTATATATATATATGCAGTATATGTGTGTGTGTGTGTGTAGTGAATGCATGCAGTAATTCTGGGTATGCATATAATTACTTTATTTATTTTGGGGAGGGAGAGAACAGATTTATTTATTATACTTCTTTTGACACAGGTAGAAACAAATTGTGGTCTCACTGGAAAGCTTTTTTTTTTTTTTTAATATGATTTGTTTTCAATACAAATTTTGAATCATTTCGTTTTGAAGGAAATTATAAATTCTCTTTCATGACCAATTCGTAACTGGTGTCATTTATTTTTAATCCCTCGGTACTAATGATTTTTTTTATTGGTAATGAAGATTCTGTCGACTTCACTATGTGCAGTGTTTTTCGCGATTTTTTTTTTTTTTTGCCGATATTAACATTTGTGGGTGGTTATATCATGTCGATGTTAATATTTATAGATGGTTATCTCATTTTGCCGATTTTATCGTTTGTGGGTGGCTATATTATGTTGCCGATTTTATCGTTTGTGGATTGCTATATCATGTTGCCGATTTTATCGTTTGTGGATGGTTATATCAGGTTGCCGATTTTAACGTTTGTGGATGGTTATATCATGTTGCCGATAGTAACATTTGTGGATAGTTATATCATGTTGTTGGTGACTTTAATATTTGTGGATGGTTATATCATGTTGCCAGTTTTAACTTTCATGGAAGGTTATCTCTTGTTGCCGATTTTTCGTTTGTGGATGGTTATATGTTGTCGATTTTATCGTTTGTGGATGGTTATATGTTGCCGATTTTATCGCTTGTGGATGGTTATATGTTGCCGATTTTATAGTTGGTGATGATCATATCATGATGCCAATTTTAACGCTTGTGGATGGTTATATCATGTTGTCGATGTTAATATTTATGGATGACTATCTCATGTTGCCGATTTTATCGTTTGTGGATGGTTATATTATGTTGCCAATTTTAACAATTGTGGATAGTTATATCATGTTGCCGATTTTTACATTTGTGGATGGTTATATTACTGTATGCCGGCGATTTTAACGTTTGTGGATGGTTATATTAAGGTCTAGACCTTGGATTATGTGGATAATTATGCTATGTTGCCGATTTTAACGTTTGTGGATGGTTGTATCATGCTGCCAATTTTAACTTTCATGGATAGTTATCTCATGTTGCCGATTTTAACGTTTGTGGATGGTTATATCATGCTGCCGATTTTAACTTTCATGGAGAGTTATCTCATGTTGCCGATTTTATCGTTGTGGATAATTATATCATGTTGCCGATTTTAACTTTCATGGATCGTTATCTCATGTTGCCGATTTTAACGTTTGTGGATGGTTATATCATGCTGCCGATTTTAACTTTCATGGATAGTTATCTCATGTTGCCGATTTTATTGTTTGTGAATAATTATATGTTGCCAATTTAACTTTCATGGATAGTTATCTCATGTTGCCGATTTTATCGTTTGTGGATGGTTATATCATGTTGTCGATAGTAACATTTGTGGATGGTTATATCATGTTGCCGATTTGAACATTCATAGATGTCGGTGATGAATGTTATTTTGTTTGGGGGTGGTTACACTACTTTGTTATATTTTCAAAACTGTTATTTTCCGTTTTTTATTTTTTTTATTTTAATTTTCCATCAAGAGCTGGACCTTTGTTGATGAAGGGCCGGGGATTTCCGACTCCTAATTAAAGTTAAATGTTAATTGGGACAGATGATGTCATTTTTCCATCTTAATTAGGTAAAGGGCGTCGGCGATTTCTAATTAACTCGCTAAAAATATTCCCTGCCTCGTGTGGATTGCTGAACAAGAGACGGAGGTATGAACTGACAAAGTAACTGATTATTATTATTATTATTATTATTATTATTATTATTATTATTATAAAAATCCACAGTTATATGGTAAACTATTACTTTGTAAAAGACAGTTAATATATGATTGTAGTTTTATTAAATTTTTTTACAGAGACAATTTTTATTATTATTGTGTGTGTATTATTATTATTATTATTATTATTATTATTATTATTATTTGTTCTGTCCTTGAGTGTAAAACAATTGAGATAGATGTGAGGAGAATGTTTTGTACCATTTTTGAACAGGAAAAAATATGAGCCCTTTTGCCATTATTTTTTTTTGACAAGATTTTGAGGAATGGATTAGCAAAGTAACTACCTTTTATTATATTGTTGTTATTATTATTATTATTATTATTATTATTATTATTATTATTATTATTATTATTATTATTTGTTCTGTCCTTGAGGTGTAAATAATTGAGATGAAGATACGAACACTAACACCAATATTATGCAAAAGTGTGATTCCTTTTTCACATAATATGACCTATTTTGGAATCCCCTTTACACGCAGGCACTTTTTTTTTCCGACCTTCACCCTTCTACAGACCGTTATCTCCCACAAGTTTCCCTCACCGTTAAGGTAAATAAGGGCATTGGGTTGCCGTCCCATCTGCCTAAGAAAGAAAAAAGAAAAAGAAAAAGAAAAATAGGAACCGCTTACTAAAGAGTCCGTGAGGTGCTGGAAGGAGGCCCTCGGGACTCTGGAAGGCTTTCGTTCGAATCGGCTGATGCCTCGGATTTTGGTGAGTCATCTTGGGGGTTCATTATCGATGTGAATAGGACGCTCCCCGCGTGCGTATTCATTGTCGGTGCTCCGGGGATTGGACTGTGAATTGGAAGGCTTGTCACTCCTCCGGGTAAGAGGATTTGTCCGTTTTCCGTACGTGGGCAGTTTATGCATTCATTAGAACACTCAACACATACGTAATATATATATATATATATATATATATATATATATATATATATATATATATATATATATATATGTAATGTGTATGTCTATAGTGCATCACTGTATTGTGACTGGAAATAGTGAGTAAGTCTCAACAATAGGAAACGAAGACTGTATTTTTAACCCCCTTTTTCTGTTTTGGAAAAATACGGTCTTTCATTTACATTAATGTGGCTTTTACTCATTATACAGTGTATATATATATATATATATATATATATATATATATATATATATATATATACATACCTACACATACATACATGTATATTACTAAAAGGACCTCATTCAAACCCAGATACAATCTAGTTTGAATGAAGATCCTTTAATAATTCTATAATGCACAGAACAATTGTGTATGTGATGAAATTAATACATATATGTATATATATATATATATATATATATATATATATATATATATATATATATATATACTATATATATATATGTCTTTTCTGTAATACTACAGTGTAATATGAAAATTATTTTTCATATATATATATATATATACACATGGATGCATGCATACATACATATGTATATATATGTGTGTGTGTATGTCTGTATATAAATGGATAATCATTCATGATAATTTACCTATTATTTGACATGGAGTCTCCAACCCGTGTCACCTCAGAAAAAGAAAAGCATTCTTCCTTTTTTTGGTCTCGGCGAAAGGAGATTCATAATTCACTTGGCATATCTATTGACACTTACGATGGGAACTTAAAAAAAAACCCAATGTCATGAATTTCATACTCTTATTTTTAGGAGGCAAGGTATTTTGGCCTGTTTACCTGAACAACTTTGCTTATTACTAATATTTTTGCGAAGGTCATAAGAAGATTCAAACAGAAATGTAGTTCTAGTGGTAAAGATACCCAGATATCGGAAGATTTTTTTTTTTTGTTTTTATTTAGGTTACAACTTGTTTTTAGGAATGACTGAAAATGGGAATATCGTCGGGAATGTGGCTTTTGGTGTTTATTAGATTACCTTAGGGTTGTCTGTCAGTGTTTGAATTTTCACGACTAGCTTAAAGTACACTTGTGTATATGTGGATTACGATGTTGGTTGCAGTTTATAATAATAATAATATTATTATTATAATGATAATGTTATAAATAATATGATATAATAATAATTAACGTGAACCTCTTAAAATACTTACCTAAAAAATTTAGTGGTTTCCTTCCTACGGATCGAAGTTACCATCTTACATTGGTCAGCCGCGTTCTTCTTGGGAAACTTTGCGATACGCCATTTCCTTAGGGTCCTACAGAATTTACTTCCACGTTGAACCCTATTCATCCTCGAGTTGGAGACCAGCGTCCTGACATCCTCGAAAATGTAATGGACTGGATTCTAGTTTGTGTGCAACATGAATTCAGTTCGCTGTACCGCGAAATTGTGTGTGTGTGTATTTAAGGAGAAATCATGAAATGGACAGCAATCGCCTGTTCTGTCAGGAAATACCGAATCCATTATTACTATCATAAAGATTATTGTTGTTATTATTATTGTTATTATTTTTTTCTCAAAATTTTATTATTTCTATAATAGATTTTTTTAATTTGTTTCCGATTTTTATATTTCTCATTTATGTTCTTACCTGAATCTTCAATATTATTATTGTGTCATTTTTCATAGGGGCCCGTGCCTGGTGCCTCCCACCCTGAATCAGCTAGTGGTCCCATAGCAACCCGTTCGTGAGGCCTTTGTGCAAATACTTCCAACACTCTGAGGAGAATTGAAATTTGCGGGTAGACGCTTTTGAAGAAACCGTGGCCGATTCGCATCGTTAATATATAATTCCAATATGGAAGGAATTTTTCAGAATTGTTGAAAAAATCTGATAACTCCAGCTCCCTTGTTTATATTACAGGCATTTTTTCTAATCGAAAATGAACAACACGCTTCGGTTATCACAGGTTTTGTACAGATGGAACGGTAACCCAGATTTACTGAAACTCAGCCCGGGGTATGTGCTATAATAATGTTAAAACTATCCGTTCAGTGATTTGTATGGATCTGAAGTTATAATTGTCATGGATTACTACTACTAGTACTACTACTACTACTACTACTACTACTACTACTACTGCTGTTGCTGCTACTGCTACTTCTACTTTTGAAGCAGGGGCTGTCATTGTTGCTGAGTGCACAGTCATAAAACTGAAAGCTCTTCTTTACGATTGACGGCTGTTGGATGCTAAGAAGGCAAGAGCGGAGGTTGGAGAGAGAGAGAGAGAGAGAGAGAGAGAGAGAGAGAAGGAAGTAGGCGGACATAAGAGAGAGAGAGAGAGGCGGTGGGATGTAGGCTGACGAGAGAGAGAGAGACAGAGAAGGAAATAGGCGGAGATAAGAGAGAGAGAGAGAGAGAGAAGGAAGAAATAAGAGCAAGAGAGAGAGAGAGTAGTAGGACATAAGAGACATAGAGAGAGAGAGAGAGAGAGAAGAGACAGTAGAGAGAGAGAGAGAGAGGCGGGGGATTGCTATAGACTCCGACAGTTCTGTTTGGGGGATCGTATGGGCTGGGTGGTAGAATGGGCGGGCGTGGGTGGTCGGGTGGGATTGGGGGATTTTTTAAAGGTGCCAGGTCCATCGGTTTGTCTCCTTTTCGGATGTGGGCGTGCGTTGCCGCTTCGCCGCCCACAGCAGTCTCGTCCAGGGTAGGTAGTATTCTAGGACACCTCAAGTGGGCGTAGATTTCTTTGTTAGATAATGGTGATTGGATCCAGGTTCGATATTTGGTTAAGCACCTATTATCCGCATCCACATGCTTGCTGGATAATTAACGTACTACCTTTCGTGCCCTTCTAATACTGTTTTCCTTGAATTTTAGTCTGTTTTTATTTATTTATGAATTTATTAATATACTTTCTCTTTTCTAATCAGTGAGATCTCTTCTATCTGCATTTCCCTTGACCTCCTCTTACTTCTCCCTGATGAACACCTTAATATTCTTTGGAAGCTTGAATTTCGAGTCAGTGGCCCCTGTGGTGGCCTTGTTCCATATGAATAGGGTTCTTCTCAATAATGATAGTAATAGTAATATTCTTTTGAGGCTTGAATTTCAAGTCTGTGGCCCCTGTGGTGGGCTTGTTCCATGTGAATAGGTTCATCTTCTGAATAATAATAATAATAATAATAATAATAGTAATAATAAAAAGTGTTGCCTGAGGGTTTCAAATTTGTAGATGAAACCCAATGAACTGATATAAAACACGAGTCTTGTTGTGTATTGAATGAATATGGATTCTCATAGGCGTAGTGTATGAATGCACTGATATATGTATAGGGCATATTTCTGCCTGTGTGCATAGATGCATTCATTTTCTCCTTTGTTAGTGTTATGCAAATTGGGCTGTCAGTGGCATGTCAAAGGTTGGAGGCTGGAGATGGGAGTCCCTTGTGCATATACTTTTTATGTCATTATATTTTTTTATTTTTTTATTTGGCCTCTGTCTCCTTATCTTATTTCATTCCCCTCAGTTATTTCTTGATTCCTTTTGCCGGATTTCTTTCCCCTCAGTTGTTTCTTGATTCCTTTTGCTTGATTTCATTCCCCTCAGTTATTTTTTTATTCTCTTTGCCGGATTTCATTCCCCTCAATTATTTCTTGATTCCTTTTGCTTGATATCTTTCCCCTCAGATTTCTTTATTCCTTTTGCCGGATTTCTTTCCCCTCAATTATTTCTTGATTTCTTTTGCCGGCTGGGGCAATTGTTTCTTGATTCCCGGATTTATTTGTCAATTATGACTTTTTATTTCATTCAATTATTTCTTGATTTTTGCCGGATTTCATTCCCCTGGCCATTTCTTGATTCCTTTTGCCGATTTATTCCCCTTATTTCTTGATTCCAGTTTTATTTCCGTCAATTATTTCTTGACTCCTTTTGCCGGATTTCATTCCCCTCAATTATTTCTTGATTCCTTTTGCCGGATTACATTCCCTCCAATTTGTTTCTTGATTCCTTTTGCCGGATTTCATTCCCCTCAATTATTTCTTGATTCCTTTTCCCGGATTTCATTCCCCTCAATTATTTTTTTATTCCTTTTGCCGGATTTCATTCCCCTCAATTATTTCTTGATTCATTTTCCCGGATTTCGTTCCCCTCACTTATTTATTGATTCCTTTTGCCGGATTACATTCCCCCAATTTTCTTGATTCCTTTTGCCGGATTACATTCCCCCAATTTGTTTCTTGATTCCTTTTGCCGGTTTACATTCCCCCAATTTGTTTCTTTATTCCTTTTCTACATTTCCTCAATTATTTCTTGATTCCTTTTGCCGGATTTCATTAGTGTTTAGGTCTCAAAGGCTTCCAACCCCAAGGTCTTACAGATGTCACAACTTTATCTCGTTTTGGGACTTGCATCTTGGGACGTATTCTTCAGGCCCTCTTTAACCTTTGTAAATTTTTGATTTGAATCTTTTATTTCATTCTTTTGGAGTTATTCCTGTTTCTCGATTTTTTCCATTCGCAAATGATGGCATTATTTTACGTCAATATTCATTGTTGATGTAATTTTTTTAGTGTTCGATGTCAGTTTTTTTAACCTTTTCTATCATTTTGATATCATTCTTTGAAAAATTTTTCCCATTTCTCGATTTTTATACCATTTGCAAAGATGTAATCAGTTTTACATTATGTCATTTTTTTTATTCGATTTAAGTTTTTTAACCTTTTTGTTGTGTATTTTTCATTTCATTCTCTTAAATTTACTCCCATTTCTCGATTTCTCCCATTCACAAAGATTGAATCAGTTTTACGTCAATA
>NC_089765.1:9938375-10128375 GCF_040412425.1 Macrobrachium rosenbergii | reverse complement strand
CTTTGCTCCAGTGGAGAGAGAGAGAGAGAGAGAGAGTAACAAATAATGACATTTTTAACACCAGTGTTGAAAATGCTCTGAAGAAATTGGAGTGAAACTTTGCTCCAGTGGAGAGAGAGAGAGAGAGAGAGAGTAACAGATAATCAAATTTTTGACAGCAGTGTCGAAAATGCTTATAAGAAATTGAAGTGAAACTTTGCTCCAGTGGAGAGAGAGAGAGAGAGAGATAGAGAGAGAGAGAGAGAAAGCAACAAATAATGAAATTTTGGCAGCAGTGTTGAAAATGCTTATAAGAAATTGAAGTGAAACCTTGCTCCAGTGGAGAGAGAGAGAGAAAGTAACAAATAATGAAGTTTTTGACAGCAATGGTAAAATGCCTAGAAGGAATTGACGTGAAGCTGACTCCATAAGAGATCACGCTAGCATTTATTTATTCCCTCCACAAATTACGGAGACAGATACGCGAATAGGTCTTACTTATGACAATCGAAGAAGCTTCGAAGCTTGTGTGACGGGGAAAACTTTCTGTGAAGTTCATTCATATCACGAAGTAAATATTAAGCGTTGCGTGCCAATTGCTGACTCAGCATGGGGTCTGCCCGGCGCTGGAAAGGTTATTATTATTATGTTTTTGGTGGGCGTGTCCGATTAAGATGTATGGAATTATGTGGATTATTTTTTTTCAGATTGTGTGTGTCCGTAATTTAGATTTTATTAATGTTCATCAGGTTGTATGCAGTATTTTGCGTATTTTTCACATGTATTTCGAATGTTTTTTTAATTTTGCGGATAATTTTTTTCAATGACGCGTGTTAATGTAGGTTTTCCTATATAAGTGGGTGTTTTTTTCTTTTGTGTAACGCGGTTATACAATGTTTCTTCCATAGGGTGCTCTTTTATTCAGAATATCTAAATAGATTATTTTTAGCGTATACTAAAATGTATGTTAATATTTTGTCTCAGTTATTTTATATCTCAGTGTTATTTATTCTAGGCGTTGCGCTTCCTGTGGGCCGTGAGGCTAATTTATCATAACATGCACAAGACTCTCTCTCTCTCTCCTCTCTCTCTCTCTCTCTCTCTCTCTCTCTCTCTCTCTTCTTCTTCTTCTTCTTCGTGATGTATACTTATCCTGTTTATTGGGGTTACTTTCTTCTGTCAAATGTATCTTCAGAATCGGTTAGCAGTTATGAAGAAGTTTTAAACTCTCTCTCTCTCTCTCCCCTTCATCTATACTTATCATATTTATTGGGGGTTCCTTTCTTTTGTCGAATGGATCTTCGGAATCGCTTAGCAGTTATGAAAGTTTTAAACTCTCTCTCTCTCTCTCTCTCTCTCTCTCTCTCTCTCTCTCTCTCTCTCTCTCTTTCTCTCTCTCTCTCTCATATATCTTCTTCGTGTATACTTATCCCATTTATTAGGGTTGCTTTCTTTGTCGAATGGATCTTCAGAGTCGTTTAGCAGTTATGAAAGAGTTTTAAATTCTCTCTCTCTCTCTCTCTCTCTCTCTCTCTCTCTCTCTCTCTCTCGTGCGTTTAAATCGTTGGACCACTTTGGGGGGCGATTTTTAGGAAAATTTATAGGTCTGAGGAGCACATCAATTTTCTGGGAACCCGAAGCTACATATTTTTCCAGCGGAGTTGTTTGTACGTTGGCGTGGCGCTTGTGTGTTTGTGTTTGTGCGTTTGTATGTTTGTATGTGTGTGTGTGTGTGTGTGTGTGTGTGTGTAGTTTAACTAACCCCCTCCAACTTTTGAATGTTATATATTAGTTTTGCTGTGTATATTTTGTAAAGTTACAGTATAATGTGGTTCAAAGGAATATATATGCAAAGTGCTAAAAAATTAACATTGACCGTTTTGGAATGTAGAAACATTATGTTTTTAATAGAATAATACTTGTAGTTATCATTCACTGCTGTTCTGAGTATATTCTTGAATGAATCATTCATAAACGTTGGAGGAAAACATTAACATACAACAATTTCCTAGGGAATGCGGATGTAACGTTATATATTCAAGCGAAGACCCATTGCACTGCTGACCCAAAACAATTCTTCATGTACATTATTTGCATTCTATCTATGTATTAATAATCGAGGAACCTGTCTGGTAGATTTTAACGCATTAAAAACACATATGCAGGCGTCTTTGGGCACGAGTGATACACTGTACCGTATTTTCCTGCATCATACAGCATCATACCGAGGCCACCGATAGACAGATCTATTTTCGGTGGCCTTGATTATACGCTGTACAGAAAATTCGACTGCGCCGAAGAAACTTCGGCGCATTTTTTACTTGTTTTCTGTCGGAATTACTTAATTAGGTAATGTTTAGAAGAAAATCTTAAAATCCAGCAGTTCAGGTGGATTCGTTCGGTAGCGGATTACTGTGGCAATGAGCGTTCTGTTATCAAATAAGACTGATCACAAATCTGGTTTAACCCTGTAGAGGGGTAGTGTGGGCACTTTGTATGAAATACGAAAGGGTACTGGCAGCCGGGTCCCGTCCACCCCAACTATCCATCTCAGGGAGCGCGAGTTATCGTTTTTCTCAAATATCTCTCAAACTAATTATTCGATCTAAATGGTACTTTGACACAGTTTACAAGACACCTCCCGCTAATTTTTGGTAATATAGTGCGTTGTCAAATGGTTTTAGTTAAGGCGTTTACTCTTGACTTACATGGTGTTGCCAAGCATCGCCAAACTATGCATTCGAATTTCTTTTATCCCCATCCTATCCTGTCCCTTCCACTCCCTTCCCCTCCTCATCCCTCCCTCAACCCACTTTCCTCGCCTCCCCATCTCCGCCCCACTTTCCTGTCTATGGGGGATAGCGGACGTTCGATTGCGTAGATTAGCCCTGCTGACTATGCGACTTTGCCTTTAAAAGTCAAGAGTAAACGCCTTAACTAACACCGTTTGACAATGCATTGTAGAACCAAAAATTAGCGGGAGGGTCTTGTATGTACACTGTGTCAAAGTACCATTATGATCAAATAATTAGTTTGAATGATATTTGAGAAAAACGATGAGTCACGGTCCCTGAATTGGATAATAGATGCACCCACTTTTTAGACTTACTGAGGATGTCCCAGTAAAACCTCAAAAGTTCAAGCCCAGATCCAATCCATTACTACCCTGGAACAATTGTGCTTGTGTTTTTAATAATTTATTGAAATTGTTATCTCTTTATTCATTGATTTGTCATTTTATGTTTATTTTCTAACAATTGATATCTTTTTGTCTTTCTTGTGATGTTTTTGCAAATGAACACCATAATATTCTTTGGAAGCTTGAATTTCAAGTCAGTGGTAGACATGTTCCATATGAATAAGGTTCATCTTCTGAATAATAATAATATTAATAATAATACCTCCATTCCCGTTTCGTTTCCTCTTTTTAACTGTCTAGCCTCTCGGAACTGTTACTTCATAATGCAACTGTTTGGTTTCCCTGCATGTAAGTAAGTGACAGAGTGGCACAGCTTTGGGGTCAAATTTGGCTACCGTCCACCAGTCCGCCCACGTGTACACGGGCACCGGCTTCTGCCGAGGTCAAGAAAAAGGGCTTGGAGCCAAACTCCATCCCTGAAGACTCGCTGGGAAACCGGAAGAACGCGCACCACGAAGCAGAATTGTATTTGAATGTCTCTCAGACATATGAAAAAAAAATGTCAGCCTCTAAAGTGTGTGGTCCTTGGTGGTAGGGGGTGGTAGTACGTCAGTGTACTTCACGCGCGGTGCACTGTAGGCATTACTTAATGCTCTTTGCCGCGTCCCTTGATTAGGCCCCCCTAGCTTCATCCCCCGTCCATTCCTTTTACGTACGTCCATTCTAATTCTTTCTTCCTTCTTGCTTTCCTTAGCCCTCTCCTAACAATTGATTCATAGTGAAACTGCTTTGAGGTTTTCCCCCTGTTACACCTTTCAGAGGTTTTCCTCCTGTTGCAACTTTCAGAGGTTTTCCTCCTGTTGCAACTTTCAGAGGTTTTCCTTCTGTTGCACCTTTCAGAGGTTTTCCTCCTGTTGCACCTTTCAGAGGTTTTCCTCCTGTTGCAACTTTCAAGTTGCACTAGAGGTTTTCCTCCCAAGGTAACGTTCAGAGGTTTTCCTCCTGTTGCACCTTTCAGAGGTTTCCTCCTGTTGCACCTTTCAGAGGTTTTTCTCCTGTTGCAACGTTCAGAGGTTTTCCTCCTGTTGCACCTTTCAGAGGTTTTCCTCCTGTTGCACCTTTCAGAGGTTTTCCTCCTGTTGCACCTTTCAGAGGTTTTCCTTCCGTTACACCTTTCAGAGATTTTCCTCCTGTTACACCTTTCAGAGGTTTTCCTCCTGTTGTATCTTTCACAGGTTTTCCTCCTGTTGCAACTTTCAGAGGTTTTCCTTCTGTTACACCTTTCAGAGGTTTTCCTCCTGTTGCACCTTTCAGAGGTTTTCCTTCCGTTACACCTTTCAGAGGTTTTCCTCCTGTTACACCTTTCAGAGGTTTTCCTCCTGTTACACCTTTCAGAGGTTTTCCTCCTGTTGCAAATTTCAGAGGTTTTCCTCCTGTTGCAAATTTCAGAGGTTTTCCTCCTGTTGCACCTTTCAGAGGTTTTCCTCCTGTTGCAACTTTCAGAGGTTTTCCTCCTGTTGCACCTTTCAGAGGTTTTCCTTCCGTTACACCTTTCAGAGGTTTTCTTCTTGTTACACCTTTCAGAGGTTTTCCTCTTGTTGCACCTTCCAGAGGTTTTCCTCCTGTTGCACCTTTCAGAGGTTTTCCTCCTGTTGCAACTTTCAGAGGTTTTCCTCCTGTTACACCTTTCAAAGGTTTCCCTCCTGTTACACCTGTCAAACCTTTATCCTCTCAATTTCCGTTTCGGCGCTGAACGACCTCATAGGTCCCAGCGCTTGGCCTTCGCCTTAAATTGTAGATTCTGTTCTTATACGTGGGATTTGTGCTTGCCTAAAGTGTAGTGCGCTTACATTCCTTCACACACTTGCACAGAATCTACACCTACGCAGGTATTTGGGTAATAGCGGCCTTGCGGCGAGATAGATTAATGGGAAGTGCCGTTCTGGGAGTTAGCCCCTTCCATATAGCCTATACGCCCAGCACATGTTGCCTCGTAATTATGATTTACCGAGCGTGTGAGAATCGCCGTTCGCGAAATTGCGATCTTGCGGCTCGGTGAGTGTTGACCGAAGAAATCGTCTCTAACGGTACAGCTGAATATCACCGATACCGATTTTTTTTTATTTTATTTTTTTTTTATTTATTAATAGCGTCTTTTGAGGTTTCAGCTGCAGCATGTGTTCATTTATGTTGTTTGTTTGTTTGTTTATTTGCGGCGAATGCGCTCGTCTGCTGATCACTTCGCGTTTTGAATGTTTCTTGTTGGATGATTTTGCGAGGTTGTTTTGACTGGAACGTCTTCTCTTTTAGAAATAGTTATTATTCTGGCTTCGTGTGACGCTGAATGTTCACAGAGTTGAGAGAGAGAGAGAGAGAGAGAGAGAGAGAGAGAGAGAGAAGGAAATGGACAGGCAGAAAGTGTGTTTGTTTGTGTGTGTGAGAAAGAAAGAGAGAGAGAAGGAGAAAATAAACAGAGAGAGAGAGAGAGAGAGAGAGAGAGAAGGAAATGGACAGACAGGAGTGTGTGTGTGTGTGTGTGTGTGAGAAAGAGAGAGAGAGAGAAGGAAATGCATAGACAGAAAGTGTGTGTTTGAGAGAGAGAGAGTTGAAAAGGAATGTTACATGAGTTCGTAACAGTGAAATGCACAAAAAAAAAAAGGAGAGAGAAAAAAAAAATCGTGTGTGAAACTAGAGCTATTGAATTCGACTCTGAAGTTACTTGATACTGAAATCCTACTCCTGTATGAATGCTATTTTTGCACGCGGTACGAAAACCTTCCCTCTTCTTTTATTTTGTGTAAGTAAAATTTGTCCAGTAATTGTGAATGAATGGACAAGTTATTGCATTGCTTTCGCAGCCAAAATGAAGGATATTACTGCCATTTTTATGTCTGTTATAGTTCCACCTGTATTTATTAGTTTTATATGTTATAGTGTTATTCAGAGGATGAAGAACCGTATTCATATGGAACAAAAAGTTAAGTGTACCTTAGTTTAACCAGACCACTGAGCTGATTAACAGCTCTCCTAGGGCTGGCCCGAAGGATAAGACTTTTTTATTTCTTTTACGTGGCTAAGAACCAATTGGTTACCCAGCAACGGGACCCACAGCTTATTGTGGAATCCGAACCACATTATAGCGAGAAATGAATTTCTAACACCAGAAATAAATTCCTCTAATTCTTCATTGGCTGGCCGGGGAATCGAACGCGGGCCCAGGATCACATTGAACAAGCCCACCACAGGGGCCACTGACTTGAAATTCAAGCTTCCAAAGAAAATTATGGCGTTCATTCGGAGAAGTAACAGAGGGTAAAGGAAAATATAGAGAGAGGAGATCAGTTATTAGAAAAACTGATAAATTAACAAATAAATAAATAAAAATGTAAGAAAATTATTAGAATACAAGGAGAATTGTATTCGGGTAGTAATGCATTGCATCTGCGCTTGAACTTGTGAAGGTCCAGTATTTACGTATGTTCCAATAATGCAAGCTATTTATTTAAAGGTCAGGGAAAATCGTCATGCATGAATTTGGTAACCGTTTTTCGTGTATAATTTTCACATCATCTTCGGGATATTAATATAGAAGGAGTTGATTGCGTTTCTTTTTGTCTGAAAATTATTACCATAGCCTTTTAGCTATACTACGCTTTACAGTTTTCTGATAAAATATCCAAACCCTATCATTCTCTCTCTCTCTCTCTCTCTCATTAGAAATTTTTTTGAAGTTTTATCCTTGTTGCTGTAGTGGAAGCAGACGCCCCAGTGATTGCAAAATAATATTCCATAGGTGAAACTAATTGCAAAAGTTATGTAAGAATTTCATCCTGGCTATGCAAACCAAGCGATTTAATCATTTTTCTTCACCAGGTAAGGACAAGCGGAGTCAAGAAAGACTGGGTAACTGGATGCTGTCATGCCATTTAAAAATCAGAGGCCTGTTGTGAGTATTGCTTGAAAGAAAACTTTATTTTTCAAATCCTTTCAGTTTCCTATCAAAGCATTTTAAAAGAATTTATCAGCAACATCTATTTTATGGTAGCTCTGAGAGTTACCAGGATTTCTCTGTTCATTGTAGGTACAGTTATATAATGACAGGTATGATTCGTCCATGCTTTGACGAACTGTTGTATCCTGTTTTTTTTTAAGAGTGTCGCAGTTTTTGATACTCTATAACATATCCAATCTTCAGCTGTCTGCGCCGTCACATTTTCAAACCGAACTTCCTCAGAAGTTGAGTTGAACAGAAGCTCTGAATAGTATCAAAAGCTTTGAAGCCCACTTTCTCAGAAAGTGGCGAAAATGGCTGACGCCACTTCGTCAAACTAGGGACGAACTGCATAAAGGTTTTATGTTACGTATCGTGCAGTTTGGGTTACGCGTGTCTGTGCTCTCTTGTCTTGCGACGCAGTAGAGACTAGCTGAGACCAAGCACAGATCGGCCACAGACATATTTGCCTGTTGTCAATGGTATTGATCAATGGTACAGTTGCGTGGTCGATGACCATTGCGTTAAGTCTCACATTTTACGTTATGTAAATTCCAGTGCTTGCTCCGCGCATTTTGGTGACTCCGTGTAAACATAATCAGTCACACGTTGGCCGTGATGAGATTTTTGCTGTTCGTGTTATTGTCATTAGAGAGTAACAACGTCTTGGAGTGGGAATATGAGTATTAGTTATGTTGTGGGTCTTACATGTTTTGCAATAAGAATTGTTAATTTTATCATCATATATAAATGAACCTTCCGTAGTGGTAGCGCCGTCAGTGCACCTCATGCGGTGCACTGTAGGCATTACTTAAGGTTCTTTGTAGCATGCCTTCGGCCCCTAGCTGCAACCCTTTCCGTTCCTTTTACTGTGCCTCCTTTCATATTCTCTTTCTTCCATCTGACTTTCCACCCTCTCCTAACAATTGATTCACAGCGCAACTGCTTTGAGGTTTTCCTCCTGGTACACCTTTCAGACCTTCTTACTGTCAGTTTCCGCCTGAATTCTGTATTCAGTTCAGTTCTGTATAAACGAGCCGTGCAGAAGTTAAGTATATTTGCAATGTTGAATATTAAACAAAAATTCCAGATTATCAAAAGCAAAAGTTGCCAGATAAAATGATTAGCATAAATGAAATGGTGAAACAAGACAAGGCAGAGAACGACCCACGTACCTGGAGTTTGAAATTGGAGAAAGAAATGGAGTTGAGAAAAATTGGGCTGACCGGCACTACGCTTGGAATTTTGCTGCGTTTTGCCGATGGCCGGCGGTGATATATATGTATATGGCAGTGTGGCGTGTGTGAGTCATATCGACGAAGCCAGCCTGGTTCTACGTGTCCCCGAATGACTCATGGAACCCATTAGGAGGCGCTGAAATGAATGTTTTCATCAGTCCTTAAATAAAGGTTTTAGATATATAGCACACACACACACACACACACACACATATATGTTATATATATATATATATATATATATATATATATATATATATATATAATATATATATATATATATATATATATATATATATGAGATTATAATCAATTTTGTAATTTCCGATTCATTTATCACATATTACTACATAGAAAAATAAGAGATTTAGTGTAGGTCCTGACCTGGTTTGACTTTATTTCAAGCCATTGACGAAGGACTGATGAATATATATATATATATAAGAGAGAGAGAGAGTATATATATACATATATATATATATATATATATATATATATATATATATATATATATGTGTGTGTGTGTGTGTGTGTGTGTGTGTATGTATGTGTGTGTGTGTGTGTGTGTGTGTGTGTGTGTGTGTGTGTGTGTACTTGTAATAGTATTGTGTGGTGTTTGTTTTTCTCCAGAAAGAATAAATATGATGCGCTACTTAACTTTCAGTAAAGGAAGAAAGGCAGCACCGTTGGTTTATTCATTCAAGTCGCTCTGGCGTCGCATGGAAGAACTGGGACGCGCTATCGGCGGTTGCAACATTATCTCTCCGAGAACAACTTCAAAAAAGTTGCTCGTAGCTTCTCTTATTTCCACACAGAGAGAGAGAGAGAGAGAGAGAGAGAGAGAGAGAGAGAGAGAGAGAGAGAGAGAGAGAGAATTTCTTGGTAGCTTTTTGATCATTTATCCTTAAAGCATTGTTACACGTTTTAGATTTCTGACAGGAAAACTGTTGTGCCGGCTTTGTCTGTCCGTCCGCACTTTTTCTGTCCGCCCTCAGATCTTAACAACTACTGAGGAGGCTAGAGGGCTGCAAATTGGTATGTTGATCATCCACCCTCCAATCATCAATCATACCAAATTGCAGCCCTCTAGCCTCAGTGGTTTTGATTTTATTTAAGGTTGAAGTTAACCATGATCGTGTTTCTGGCAACGCAGCAACACAGGCCACCACGGCCGGCTGAGAGTTTCATGGGCCGCGGCTCATACAGCATTATAGCGAGACAACCGGAAGATATATCTATTTATGGTGGCCTTGATTATAAGCTGTACAGAAAACTCGATTGCGCTGAGGAAACGTCGACGCATTTTTTACTTGTCATTCTTTTCGTTACTAAAGATTCGAGTCAATTTCCGCCGCAGAATTGATGAAAAATAGCGAACGGATTGACGCTTGATTGTTCCTCTGTTGGAGATACGTCATTCGGCGATAGAGCTCTCTCTCTCTCTCTCTCTCTCTCTCTCTCTCTCTCTTTTCATTATTTTTATTTTGATAAATTTTCATTATTTTATATAACTCTCTCTCTCTCTGCTCTCTCTCTCTCTCTCATCATTTTCTGAAGGCCATTATATTAGAATTTTCTATATTTCATGATTTATTTATAACTTTCTCTCTATGCCATCTCTCTCTCTCTCTGTTTATGATAAATTTTTCATTTCATACAATATATAACTTCTCAGTTTATATCTCTCTCTCTCTCTCTCTCTCTCTCTCTCTCTCTCTCTCTCTCTCTCTCTCTCTCTCTCTTTCTGTTTCCATTTTATATTAGAACTTTTTTAGTTTTATATTCTCTTTTTTATAACTTTCGGTATGCCATCTCTCTCTCTCTCTCATTTTATGATAAATTTTTCATATCATGATTTTTTTATAGCTTTCTGGTATGCCATCTCTCTCTCTCTCTCTCTCTCTCTCTCTGCCTTCCATTTTATGATAAATTTTTCATTTCATGATTTTTTCATAACCTTCCAACATGCCGCAACTCCTTGTTGAGAAATTATTTTCACGGTGTTTTTCCCCAAAAGCACAAGTCATCATGACCAACCTCTCCTCATTGTCGTCATTATCATAATCACTCTCATTATCTAGAAGATCATTATTTCCAGGATAGATTTAAAAAAAATATAAACTTTCTCATACCCTTCGCGCGTGTGTCAAGAACAAAGTGTCCGTTCATATGTTGACACATTGCAACCTAATGTCGGCAAGGTACTGTGGCAGTCAGTGTGATTTTGGCGTAGTTGACCAGATGGGTATGAGTCATGAATTTACATTATGTATATATATATATATATATATGTTATATATATATATATATACATATATATACTGTATATATTTATTCGTGTTACAAAGACGAGTCCTCATTCTCACATCTGGTACTTGAGAATGAGGACTGTTTGCCCTAGAAAGCTTGTGTAACTTTTTTAACAAATACTCCACTAGATAACATCTAGTTTGGATGAGGTCCAGTTAGTAATTGTACTACTGCACAAGAATAGTGTGTACATGATAATATTATATATATATATATATATATATATATATATATATATATATATATATGTGTGTGTGTGTGTGTGTGTGTGTGTGTGTGTGTGTGTGTGTGTGGAAACCACACCCCCGACTGTGTGACTTATCCAGGAATTTTGATGAAAGACTTAAAAAGAAGAAGAGAAAAATGTAAAGAAATATAGTATACATTTCAAAATATATAGACATATATATATATATATATATATATATACATATACACATATATATATATATATGAACATATATATATATATGTACATATGGACATTTATAATAGGTGTGCTAAGTTATTATGTATGATCCGTTATATATTGTTTGTACTCCTTGTATTTCGTAACTACTCGACTGTATTTACGGTCCACCTACGTACAATTTATATTGTGTACTAAGCATCAGTTCCAGTTCATACAAATTCGCAGCTACATTCATATTATTCGTGTTCCTGTCATCGAGAAAAACGTGATGTTTTTCGACCTCAAAATAACCACCACTTAGTAACTTATTTAATATTTGCTTATCTCATTTCAGTTGTTTGCCGTGTATGGCGATGTTAATGAATGAAGTCACTAGTCTTTACGTAGGACTAAGGAGGAAGAGTATTCGTAGGAGAGAAATTATGGAGCGTTGAGGCTCCGCCAGAAATAGCATCCATTTTGAGTCGCGATCGATTTGAATGTAGTCGAATTCTCTTTCAGTATTGGTTCATCGAGATGTGATAGAGTTCTCTTCAATAAGTGGTTAATTGTGACGTGATACACCATTCAAATGATACATATGCATGTATATAAAAATATATATGTATATATTTATATATATAATATATATACATACATACATACAAACACGCACACACACATATAATTTATACATATATTATTTTTTTCTTACCAAAGGAATAAAGGTCATGACCAATTTCTCCATCCTACAGCAACCGGTATACTCCTACGTACGTCCTCCAGTTCTGCATTTACATACCTCTCTCTCTCTCTCTCTCTCTCTCTCTCTCTCTCTCTCTCTCTCTCTCTCTCTCTCTCTCTCTCTCTCTCTCTGAAGGGTAACTAATTCCCCTGGCATTGAACCTTCGTCCGCCTTATTGTCTCTCGGTTAAATCTTCTCTGTTGTACAGTAAAAGTTTTTGTAATGCTTCTTCTGCTTGTAATTGCTGTACCTTTGTTTTCGTAATTTATACGATTTTTTTTTTTTCAATTGAAAAAGAGTAGATTTTCTCATGATAAATATCCCTTTGCTCACTACCTATATATATATATATATATATATATATATATATATATATATATATATATATATATATATATATATATATATATATATATACATCTTTTTCATATTTCCTGTATTTTTCAGCTGAATTTATTGTTAAAAAGGCTATTAAGTGACATATGAGTATGTATATATATATATATATATATATATATATATATATATATATATATATATATATATATATATAATGAGACCACAAATACCTTCATATCGGATTCATTTAAACCAATAACTTAAAACCCAAAGAGGAATTATATATGACAGCAGCTGCGTCTGCCCTGGACAGAAATCGAACCCTGGCCAGGGCAGATGCAAGGAAATCTGAATTCGATATCGTTGGTGGCTCAGCAATTGAGACTGAGCAAATGCGATGCTTATAAGCAAATATATTAATGTATTCAGTCTGCCATTACGTAGTTTGGGATATAAGTTGTAGGCAGTACTCATTTTACTTCTGTTTGTGTAATGATAAGGTGAAGATGTTGTACACTCGATTTCTGAATGTGAAGAGTAACTGTTAGGAATTCAAGAGAACGAAAGTGATGATAAAATCTTACTTCTTTTGTGTCCCAACTCTTGAGAAGTACAGGTTTCAGTCGAATTACCAATGAAGTGACCGTGGAATAATTCAGAAGAGATAGTCAGTTTACAAGTGTAGGTTTAAGGCTGAATGTCCGCTGAAATATTCGTGGAGTAATTGATAAGTCAGAACAGGAAGTTAATTTTCAGTTTTCATTCAGGTAAAAACTGTCTCGTCATTAGCATTGTTAAGACTCGCTAAAGATACGGTATTTGTACAGGTGTGGTCACTGGCAGAGAACGGTCAGGTTTTCTCAAATACAACTGGAAAAATGTCAGTGTTGGTGAATTGAATCATAATAGCCTGGATACATGACATTCAGTGTATCCATTTTATATTTTGTTATGCTTGTGGTTAATTATACTTTTCGTTGCCGATATTCCGGAAGTATTGACGGAAAGGACAAATAAACAATATAATATTAAAGCTTCCATCATTTTAACTACCCTTAGAAGTAAAGCTATCGAGAACCACTTGAGAAGACTTATCAGTCATCTAAATGTCATTTGAATCCAGCAATTGATGTGACTCTGTTCTTGACAAGTGAGTGCGCCCGCGGTCTTTTAAGATTATTCGAGAAAAATTATTTTAATATTGCACTTAATGAAGATATCCATATTTTTATTTTAAAGCTGGTGGTGATGTTATACGTATTGTAAAAAAATATATATATGTTAATTATGTCGTAAAGATGTTAGGTATAGTTCTTGCCTTGGTATGTCTGGGAGTAAGTTTACTTGAATATTAGACGTTTCGAGTATGCATGTAATAATGAGACAAGGCCTTTCGCACGTGATAAATTGGTCAGTAGCCTAATCATATTTGACGCGGTATCATTTATGTGACAGCAATACTGACATAAGTGCTGAATGAAAAAAGTATCTCTCTCTCTCTCTCTCTCTCTCTCTCTCTCTCTCTCTCTCTCTCTCTCTCATACACACACACACACACACAAAATGACCTTTCTTAAGCCAAAACAGATCCTGCCAACCTAGCATATTTATACTCATGGTATCAGTGACTAAAACTAGGGAAAATGCTTTTAGTCAGTTTAAGTTTTCTGTAAAAGGAAACTATTGTGCCGGCTTTGACTGTCCGTCCGCACGTTTTTCTATCCGCACTTTTTCTGCCCGCCCTCAGATCTAAAAAAAAAAAAAAACTATTGAGGCTAGAGGGCTGCAAATTGGTATGTTGATCATCCACCCTCCAATCATCAAACATACCGGAATTGCAGCCCTCTAGCCTCTCAATAGTTTTTTTTTTTTATTTTATTTAAGATTAAAGTTAGCCATAATGTCTGGCAACGATATAGGCCAGACTACCACCGGGCCGTGGTTAAAGTTTCATGGGCCGCAGCTCATACAACGTGATACCGAGACCAGAGAAAGATAGATCTATTTTCGGTGGCTTGGAGCATACGACGTACGGAAAACTCGATTGAGCCGAAGAAACATCGGCGCATTTTTGACTCGTTTCCCTGTGGAAGATGACTCGTGAACAAGTAGCGTTGAGCTCAAACGCATTCACATCAAACTCAACTACTCTATTAGTTAGCATTACTTCTCTCAGTTCATGTCGCGAGATTGTTTTGAATGGAGGAGATATACAGAAGAAAAGGTAATTCAATCATCACAGCGATGAAGAGCACTGGCTGGCAAAGGGAAACAAAGAAAGCGTGAGGTTGAGTCCCAAATATGAATATTTCAGCGTGTGACGAAAGTGGTGCGGCTTTAAAATGCCGGAATGGACTCGCTTGCTCGGTAGGTTCCTAAGGAAGGAGAGGAGGTTAGCAAGGACTCATCCGCATCAAGTATTCAGCGAGGTCTACAGAGGTCTGCCGAGGTCTGGGGTCTAGCTAGACCTTGGTGTTCGGCGGAGGGGATATTTGCATGCACGTTCGCTCGAATATTGTGACTTGTAGATCTACAAACGCGTTTGGATTCCTCAAGGCAGCGAAGTTTTCACTGGTTTAGATTCATGTGTGTGTGTGTGTATTTTTACGTTATTATACATGCGCTGTGCTTTCCACCGTCTGTTGTTTCATAGTGCAACTGCTTTGAGGTTTTCCTCCCGTTACACCTTTCAAACCCTTTACTGTCAATTTCCGTTTCACCGCTGAATGACCGCATAGATCCCAGTGTTTGGCCTTTGGCCTAAATTCTATATTCAGTTCAATTCAATATATGCACTGTGTGAAAGCATATAACTTTTCATGTACCCCATATGGGGCTAATGCTGTCAGTGCACTGCAGGCATTCCTCAAGGTTCTTTGCGGCGTCCCTTGGGCCCCTAGCTGCGACCCCTTTCATTCCGTTTACTGTACCTCCGTTCATGTTCTCTTTCGCCCGTCTTACTTGCCACCCGCTCTTAACAACTGATTCACAGAGCAACTTTGAAGTTTTCCTCCTGTTACACCTTTCAAACCTTTTTACTCTCGGTTTCCCTTTCGGCACTGAATGACCTCGTAGGTCCCAGCTCTTGGCCTTTGGCCTCAATTCTTTATTCTGCTCTATTCTATAACTTTTCATAATTGTCGGAACAAGACAAGAACAACGACGAAAATGGATGATAGTTACACATGAAACATTCTCCAGCATTATTTTTCTAACCGTCTTCAGTCAGATCAAGATTCTATCGTTATCCCTTACCACAAGATGGCCAAGTCCTTCCGTTTGATTGCTGGCGCTACGTTTCTTGTATAGATGCAGAAATAGGGCAGTGGAACGAGATTTCATACGTTGCAGCTGTGTCAGTTAGAAGAGAAAAATTACTTTCTTTGAAAATTTGTATATTTAAATAAACAACAACGTTTTTTTTTTATCTCTGGGAGAGGCTGCGGTAGTTCATGGCCAGGGCTTTAACGTTACCTCGTTCTGATACCCCGGACGTGAGTTCGGATCTCGACCTGGCATCAAAATATCTTCATTCCTCTCTTAATTTGAGTGTAGGCTTAGTAGTGACAAGCGTTTCCGAAGTGTGAGGGAATCGAGAAGTTAAGAGGGCATTGTGGTTATTAAAAGATTAAGTGTTTAATATATATATATATATATATATATATAATATATATTTATATATATATATATATATATATATATATATATATATATATATATATATATATATATATATATATATATATATGTGTGTGTGTGTGTGTGTGTTTGTGTGTGTGTGAGTGTGTAATACGCATATGTGAATAATGAACTACACACGTTCACAGTTCCCTGCATATATTGTGTGTTGTTTAAGGATAAATAAACACATCGTCATATTGCCATGATAAAACTTTAAGACTCACTGTCCTGACCTCTTGCGCATGCGCAGCACGTGTCAGTCCTTCCTAGTTACGTATTCCAGAAATCAGGTGATTGCTGACGATGCCATTGGAATTTTTTGTTTGAATCCCTATCTCGCATGGAATGCAAAATTAGTGTCCGGATACTCAACGTTTGACCTTTGTCTCGGTTTTGTTATTGTCTTCTAATTCCCCACCCCACCCCATCCGCCTCCCCTCCTTATCCAGAGCAGTACTAGTGTGACTCCACTCCCACCTCCCTTCCCAGACTGTCATTGTTGTTGATAATTTCGTGAATTATGAATATGTAATAAGCATCCTGTTTCCTTGACACTAATGCTAGTGTATTGTTCTCCGTTTAGGAAATGTCTCTGAATATGGACACAAGTCTGAACTTGACTCTCTCTCTCTCTCTCTCTCTCTCTCTCTCTCTCTCTCTCTCCTTCTTATGAATGTTTATATGCATTATAGGCAAATATGTGTTCTTATTTGCTTACTATCGTCAGCAGTGGTACAACTGGAATGTCGTGATCATTTAATAGTATTTGGGAATAGGGAAATTCAGGTGAATGAAAGAAACGCTAAAATTTAAAAATAAATATATGTTTTCATTTGATCTCCATTTATTTTGGAGGAACCCCAATTCTCTTTGGGCGTCGTACGTGGGTATAACGGTCATTTATCAGTTCCAGTGGGGCATACAGTAGTTATTATTTCCATATTTTTTCTTGGGTATTCATTAGGCGAAATCTATTTCTTCTTCATCAATATACAGCATTAACTTGAATTTAATTTTAGACCATCGTTTTGGGAAACCACATTTTGGAAATTTGCTCGCTAACGTAATGATAGCCAACTTTGGCCCTAGGTATGAGCTCACATTAAATTGATATAAGTTTCTTATTATTCCCAATACCGCCGAAAAGGACGGTGATACGAGAGGGTCGGGATGCCGAGATCCTAACACCTTTTTATATACACGGAAATAAACCTGGATGGATGCACATGATGCGTACTAACTAGTAAGCAAGCAGAAAGGCCATTTGCTTGAATAGCCATTTCCTCCTGCCTGCAGAGGTCAGGCGCATTTTTTAGTTTTCCTTTTATGCGTAGGCTGTGTGGGGGGAGGGGGGGCAGTTGGTGTTTGCATGATGCATGCGGTGCTTGCGCTGCCATTTCTCCCGCTGGTGTTTGATTCAGTGAGCTGTCACGGGCACCCCAAGTTTTGGATGAACTTTTGGGACGGAAGGAATTAAGAAGGACCCGGCGTCCTATTTCTGTGCACAGAATAGCGCAACAGACTAAAAGAACATAGAGATTACTGCAAAAATTATTCATTGAATGGATTGTTGAATAATAGGAAGTCTGTTAAATATGGTAATTAGCGCCTGAATTGTAATAGACGAGTAATTGTAAGCATATTAGATATAAGTGTATATATATATATATATATATATATATATATATATATATATATATATATATATATATATGTATATACATATATATAGTGAAAGACTAAAATAAGGCCAGTTAATCACTGGGGTGGGCTGAATAAGATTTTGGAAATCAAATAAATTGGAATTGCACACGATAGTAGTATTATATATATATATATATATATATATATATATATATATATATATATATATATATACATATATATATACATATACATATACATACATATACAGTATATATACACGCTTTGTATTGTTAATTGGGACATGAATCGAGGTACGACAGTGAAACCATATCTAAACTATATTGTGGATTTGAGAATAAAGCAGCATATTAGGAGTCAGGTGATAAGATAGAGTGAGACATACCATAAGCAAAATCACGCCAGTTCCTTACATAGATTAGATAGTGATGAAAGAGGGATGGAGATGGCTTGGACATGTCCATCCCCCGGGAGAATTAATAACATAATAGTACCAGGTGGTCTTCTGTCAGCACCAGGGGAGTTTGTAGGCTCAGACCTACTTGGATGAGGAGACTTGTGGAAGAGAAAGCACTGGAAAGCCACGAGTAACGGAATTTCCCAGAGGTCCTTTGCGGTAGCGCGATTTTGTCAGTAACCAAAATAATAATGTTAACAGGAAAATTATGTCCATTGAACTGCTTCTAAGTAAATATAAAATATTGCTATTTTATATCTACTGAAGTATTAATATTGTTTATTATCTACTGAAACATTAATCAAAACCATCGGATCCCGACGACATTTCCCCGTAGGGGGTTAGTGCCGTCAGTGCGCCTCATGCGGTGCAATGTAGGCATTACTTAAAGTTCTTTGCAGCGTCCCTTCCTTGGACCCCTAGCTGCAACCTCTTTCATTCCTTTTACTGTACCCCCGTTCATATTCTCTTTCTTCCATCTTACTGTCCACCCTCTCATAACAGTTGCTTCATAGGGCAACTGCTTTGAGGTTTTCCTCCTGTTACGCCTTTCAAACCTTTCCACCGTCAATATCCGTTTCAGCGCTGAATGGCCTTAGTTGTCCCAGTGCTTGGCATGCATGCCTAAAATCTATGAATCGATCAATCAATCCTGAAGACATTCGATGTACCATTGAACGAGCTCATTTGAATGCTGGCAGTCCCTGTTGTATTTAAGGCGTGTTGGGGTACGCACGCGCATCGACTCTCTTCTCAGAATCAGTTGAACCGCAGAGTTGTAACAAATGACGTTCGGTACCCACGCATGGCCAGCCCATGGCCATATCCTGTCCCCCGGGAGGGATTTTCTCTCTGTAAGGAGTCGGGGAGAAGCTCAGTAGGGGCGTGTGTAGGCGTGTAGGTGTCTGTGCATTGGGGTCATGTGACTCTGTACCCGGCCAGATGGCATCCAAGTCATTCTGAAGTGGGTAGAGGCGGTCGTTCCATCTGCTGTCGTGTTGGATGGCGGGTGAAGCTTGTTCGTGTTTTCATTGTAGATTAGGTTGGAGGGCAGTTATGTTGATGCTTTGGTCAGTACTTGAAAAAGCTATAGATTCTGCAGATTAGATATGTTGATGCTTTGGTCAGTACTTGAAAAAGCTATAGATTCTGCAGATTAGATATGTTGATGCTTTGGTCAGTACTTGAAAAAGCTATAGATTCTGCAGATTAGATATGTTGATGCTTTGGTCAGTACTTGGAAAAGCTGTAGATCTGCAGATTAGATATGTTGATGCTTTGGTCAGTATTTGAAAAGCTGTATGCTGATTCTCGAAAAAGCCAGTAGATTAGATATGTTGATGCTTTGGTCAGTACTTGAAAAAGCTATAGATTCTGCAGATTAGATATGCACTCTGAAAGCTACAGATTTGCTTTGCTTGGTCAGTACTCTGAAAGCCTGTAGATTCTGGCAGATTAGATAGTGCTGATGTTTTCTAATGTACTCTGGTAAGCTATAGATTCTGCAGATTAGATATGTTGATGCTTGTCAGTACTTGAAAAAAAGCAGATTAGATTCTATAGATTGCCATAGATTCTGCAGATTAGTTGATGCTTTTGTAAATGATTCTGCAGAAAACTATCGAAAAAGCTGTAGATTAGTTATGTTGATGCTTTGCTCAATACTTGAAAAGGCTATAGATTCTGTAGATTAGATTGTAGGGCAGTTATGTTCAAGCTTTGATGAATGTTTCAAAAAGCTACAAATTCTGTAGATTAGATTGTAGGGCAGTTATGGTGATGGTTTGGTAAATACTTGGAAAAGCTATAAATTCTGTAGATTTAGTTAGTATTTGATGCTGTGGTAAATGGTTTGGAAAAACTATAAATTCTGTAGATTAGTTATGTTGATGCTTTGTAAATATTGAAAAAGCTATAAATTCTGTAGATTAGTTATATGTTGATGCTTTGGTAAATGCTGAAAAGTTTATAAATTCTGTAGATTAGTTATATTTGATTGTTTTTGCTTTAAAATGCTTGAAAAACTATAAATTCTGTAGATTAGTTATGTTGATGCTTTGGTAAATACTTGGAAAAGCTATAAATTCTGTAGATTAGTTATGTTGATGCTTTGGTAAATGCTTGAAAACCTATAAATTCTAGTAGATTAGTTATGTTGATGATTTGATAAATACTTGGAAAAGCTATAAATTCTGTCGTTTAGATTGTAGGGCAGTTGTGCTGATGTTTTGATGAATACTTGAAAAAGCTATAAATTCTGTAGATTAGTAATGTTGATGTTTTGATAATTAATTGAAAAACTTATAAATTCTGTCGTTTTGATTGTAGGATAGTTATTTTGATGCTCTGATAAATACTTGAAAAAAAAAAAACTATAAATTCCGTAGATTAGATTGTAGGGCAGTTATGTTGAAGTTTTGACGACTACTCGAAAAAGCTATAAGTTCTGTAGATCAGACTGTAGGGTAGTTATTCTGATGCTGTGATAAATACTAGAAAAGGCTCCTAATAATGTCACAGCAGCTGGCTGTGGGTAAAAAATGAAGATCATGATATCAGCTGACGAAAGGACCGGGTGGACATTGTCATAATCCAAAGGCCATTGGAACTCAATTTCGATTGCCATTTTGACTTAATTTCAACGACACAAACGGGAGAAGACGATGGAACTGGAAGGAGAGGAGCGCCCATACCCACACATCCATACATAATTACAAACACTTACATATGCATACATACACACACACACACATACCAGCCCTGAGGCCCCGGATAGCGTTTGTGGGAGGCATTAAAAATGGTGCTCTGTAAATCAAGGTGTGTCGGGGCATAGCTAAAAGGTGTAAAAGGATCTTGGAGGTGGGAGGGGATCCCTTGGAAGACTTGGAGGAGGAGGCGGAGGAGAGGTAGTGGGGGAAGAGAAGCTGTTATGGAAGTGGCTTTTGTTTGTGTTGTTGTAGATTGAGGCACCTACAGGGAGGAAGAGAGAGAGAGAGAGAGTTAGAACTTTTGTTTGAACCGATGTTTTATCGTGATTGATTAGTAGTAGCACTGAGTAAGAGAAGTTTAGTATATGGGAAGCATTTTACGTCTTCGACTAAAGGTAACGGTAACTTACTAGTTGAGTTCCTTTTATCATTTTCCCATATCATACGTTTGTTGATTTATTGTTTCTTTTTAATAAGCGGGATCTCATTCTACATACCCCTTGATATTCCATAATATTCTATGGAAGCTTGAATTTCAAGTCAGTGGGCCCTGTGGTGGGCTTGTTCCATAAGAATATGGTTCATCTTCTGAATAATAATAATAATAATAATAATAATAATAATAATAATAAAACGAATCAAGAAGCAAGTGTTCAGCATCTCTCTCTCTCTCTCTCTCTCTCTCTCTCTCTCTCTCTCTCTCTCTCTCTCTCATGATATTGTCCAATTGTAAGCATTCCACACAGGTAACCTGCAGGTAATGAGGACATATTCAGGTTACACACAGAGACGAGATCTTTTGTCCCAGCAAAATGTATCATTTGATCGACCTTGACAGTTGAGTGGGCTGTTGATGTTGATATTAACGAGACCCATCTTCCGTTTATTTTATGGCTGAGATACTCCTTCATCTGACACAACAGAGGCAGATTCAGGAAGTTTTAGCTTTCTGTAAGAGAAAACTATTGTGCCGGCTTTGTCTGTCCGTCCGGGCTTTTTCCGCCCGCCCTCAGCTCTTAGAAACTACTGAGGCTAGAGGGCTGCAAATTGGTGTGCTGATCATCCAACCTCCAATCATCAAACATACCAAATTGCAGCCCTCTAGCCTCAGTAGTTTTTATTTTATTTAGTGTTAAAATTAGCCATACCCGTGCTACTGGCAACGATTAGGACAGGACGCCACCGGGCCGAGGTTAAAGATTCAGGGGCCGCGGCTTATACACCATTATACCGAGACCACCGGAAGATAGATCTATTTTCGGTGGCCTTGATTATACGCTGTACAGAAAACTTATTGCGCTGAAGAAACTTCGGCGTATTTTTCTACTTGTTTGTTTTCGTTACCAGAGATTGCAAGTTGAATATTTTAATAGTCATTCATTATTCTGGGAAATTACAGTACTTTTATCAGTTTATTTTAGTATGCTGTTCGTCCGGCTGCTATGTAACACTGGTTAACGTGGAATTCGAAGCAGATCATAACCCTTCAATTTGAATCAAGTAAGGGTTGTTTTGAAGTTAGCTTACCATCATAAATATTCAGTTTTCAGTTTATTTAATGTTCTCAAGTCCTTGTCGCGGTACCCTTTACCCACTTACTGAACGAAAAACCTAAAAAAAAAAAGGAATACTTAAATGTAACCATGAGTAGGATGACCCCGGTTTACATAATCACAGCCAAATCCCTCAGTGGTGATTATGGTGCATAATGAAGTTAGTTCTGGGTTCCGGCTTGTGTGTGTGTGTGTGGTTTGAAGTCGATGTATTCTGTAATTTCAGCGATATTCTGGGGAGAGAGAGAGAGAGAGTTTTTAAAGACTCGGTATCACTCACTGAACCGATAATAATTATCCTGTAATTTCAGTGATATTCTGGCGAGAGAGAGGAGTTTTTAAAGACTCAGTATCACTCACTAAATAGATAATATCTATCCTGTAATTTCAATGATATTCTGGCGAGAGGGAGAAAGTTTTTAAAGACTCTATCACTCACTAAGCAGAAAATAATTATCCTGTAATTTCAATGATATTCTGAGAGAGAGAGAGAGAGTTTTTAAAGACTCACTATCACTTACTGAATAGAGAATAACTATCCTGTAATTTCAATGATATTCTGGAGAGAGAGAGAGAGAGAGAGAGAGTTTTAAAGATTCACTATCACTTACTGAATAGAGAGTAACTATCCTGTAATTTCAATGATATTCTGGAGAGAGAGAGAGATAGTATTTAAAGACAGTATGACTCACTCAACAGAATAATTATCTGACATTCTAGATATTCCGGGGAGAGAGAGAGGGAGAAAGAGTTTTTAAAGATTCACTATCACTCATTTAACAAATAACACGTACCCTTGAAAGAAAAAAAAAATCACAGGCTTGTGCAGAAACCCAGCTGAAATAGAATGATCAAAATGCAGGAACTTTTTTTAAGGACGCGGCACTATGGAGAATGAGTTAGGTTTCTACGTCACGGCCTTTGAGCTAGGAGGCAAACATCTCTTTGGAATGCAAATCATTCGCGTCACCAGTTACGTCATGGTCGTTGTTGGAATGGCTGACAAAGGTGTAATGGGAGGAAATAATATTTTTGCGAAGGGTGACGGGGATCGTATAGACCCCGGGAACAACAGAGAGTTTAAGATAAAGTTCAACTTTCTAGCATTTGCTCTCACTGTCATCCCCGCAGGAGAGGAGCGCCGTCAGTGCACCTCATGCGGTGCACTGTAGGCGTTACCTAAGGTTCTCTGCAGCGTCCCTTCCTTGGGCCCTTAGCTGCAACCCCTTTCACTCCTTTTACTGTACCTCCGTTCTTATTCCCTTTCTCCCGTCTTACTTTCTACTCGTATCAGTTGATTCACAGTGCTGTCTCCGTTTTCAGCGGTGAGTGACCTCGTAGGTCCCAGCCCTGGGCCTATGGCCTAAATTCTATATTCTGTCGTATTCTCTCGGCCACACCCAAGATACAGACGATGCTGATACCGAAATCACGAGTAATTAAGAAGACATTACGTTTGCAAGTAAGGCTTTTCATTTCCTTGTATCTTTATCTGTTGGTGTGTTGATTTGTTATTATTTGTTTCCTCTTTTGATGAATTATCGTTTCGTTCAGCATTTGCCTTTACTTCATGGTGTTGCTTTCTAACGAACGCCTGAATATTCTTCGGAAGCTTGAATTTGAAGTCGGTGGCCCCTGTGGTGAGTTTGTTCCTCACGAATAGGGTTCAACTTCTCAGTAATAATAAGAAGGCGTGGAGCCCCAACTCAGAAGTGGGGAAAGGCCACAGCGCAACCAAAGCTTCGAGAACATTGGTTGCACGTAAGGTTCTTTACAGCGTCCCTTTCATTCTTTTTACTGTGCCTCCGTTTATAGTTCCTTCCATCTTACTTTCCACCCTCGCCTTGCAATTGTTTGATAGTGCAACTGCTTTGAGGTTTTCCTCCTGTTACGCCTTTCAGACCTTTTCACGGTCAGTTTCTGTTTGGGCGCTGAATGACCTCATCGGTCACAAGGTTTGGCCTGTCCTAAATTCTATATGCTATTCGATACTGTTTGATATTTTTATATGTAAGTTCTCTGGAGAGAGAGAGAGAGAGAGAGAGGCCTCTGAGAGAGAGATGAGAGCTCTGGAGAGAGATGTGTCTCTCTGGAGAGAGAGAGAGAGAGAGAGAGAGAGAGAGAGAGAGAGAGAGAGAGAGAGAGAGATGTAAGTTCTCTGGAGAGAGAGAAGGCGACCGCACTACCTTCCTGGACCTGACCTTAAAAGTGTCATGTCTGGGACAAATTTTGAGGGTCCTAAAGTTCCTATGCTTTTTAAGGAGGCCCCTATAACCTCATCGCTGGGCTAGGTGGGAATTATTATTATTATTATTTTTTTAAGGACTGTGTTCTGATCTACCCAATAGAAACAGCGTTTGGGAGGGGAACCCAACCCACGGCTTACCTGGGATGTCTTTAAAGGGCTTTTGCTACCTGTAATGATGGCCGTTTGCAAATGTGTTTTACTGCATTGAAATTTGCATTTTTGTCATTGGTCTCAGAACACGGACGTTATTATCTTTTTGTGTGTGTGTGTGTGTGTGGGCGTGAGTGTGGGCGTGGGTGTGGTTGTGATGACATCCAGACAAAACGACCAAATTCTGAGACCAATTAACCAAAAACGTCCATATTCTGAGAACAATTAACCAAATGAATAATTTCTATGTAATATACATGTGTGGTTATATATATACATATAGTTATATATATAGTTATATATATATTATATATATATATATATATATATATATATATATATATATATATATATATCTATATATATATAAATATACACACACACTCACGTATCATTGCTTGTGTGCGAGACATTCGTATGGACATAAGCGATCGTCTTTGTCCGCATGCATGTGTCGTAATCGGCCTGCAGGCACGATTGTCTCAACTCGTTTCAGAGGCGTGACGTCGAATCGCCGTTATATAAAGGGATCTTGCAAGTTATTGTGCTGGATGACAAGCTGTGTGTGAAGGTTTCTCAGGAACGACAAACATCTCTCTCTCTCTTCTCAGACTCTTTCTGGGAGCGACAGAAACCTCTCTCTCTCTCTCCTCACGGATGACGGACTGAAACGAAGATGCTGGTGAATTGTCTCTCTCTCTCTCTCTCTCTCTCTCTCTCTCTCTCCTCTCTCTCTCTCTTCCGGATGACCCAGGACTTGAATGAAAGATGCGAATTGAAATCTCTCTCTCTCTCTCTCTCTCTCTCTCTCTCTCTCTCTCTCTCTCTCTCTCCCCTCTTGGATGACGGACTTGAAATGAAAGATACGAATTGAAATCTCTCTCTCTCTCTCTCTCTCTCTCTCTCTCTCTCTCTCTCTTTCCCTTGGATGACAGGACTTGAAATGAAAATGTCACTGGAATTGAAACCTCTCTCCTCTCTCTCTCTCTCCTCTCTCCTCCTTCCTCCCGGATGACGGGGACTTGAAATGAAAGGATGCTTACGTTAAATCTTACCTGCATGGATTGTGGAAGGGGCACTTTTCACCCCGTTGGAAATTCCTGATGCCTGCAGGATGTTTCTGGTTATTCGCGGGCATGAATGTGAGTGTACCCAGGTTTCTCAGTGCCCAGATCCGCAACCTTACTATCTCCACTTCTGACACCCCCCTTCTCTCTCTCTCTCAAAAACTCTCGTTTATTATCTTTACCTTGATACTCCCTCACATCATGTTTTATTCTCAGTATCCATGGTAATCACCTCTCTCTCTCCTCTCTCTCCTTCTCCTCTCTCTTCTCTTTCTTCTTCTCTCTCTCTCTTTCATTTTTAAAAAGCTCCAAGAGATTATGTTTATAACTGGTCGACTAGTTTCAATACTGCTCTCTCCCTTCTCTCTCTCTCTCACTCTCTCTCTGATCACGCGTTTGTTTGTTTTCGTGTTTGTGTTGTGGTATCACTGAAGTGGCATTCATAAAGTCACCCTTTTCAGTCGCTACGGGTATTGTTTAAGAAGAAGGGTATAACACAGTCCAAAGGAGTGCTTCCAGGTGCAGATCTCAGTGATTGTAATTTAGCCGGCATCAGTGTATATTCAACAAACGTTTGTTTTGTTTTCATTTTGTGTTAGGTGTCGTCAGGGCATTAGAAAGTTTAAAGAAGCAATATTTCAGTCTTTATACTATTTTTTCGGACAAGAGGATTAGACTCCCTATCACCTCTAACCTCTGGTTCCTCGTTGGATGAGTCGGTAGAGTTTCTTCTTCAACCTCCACTAGCTCCGGGAGTTGATCCCCGGCCGGCCATTGAAAGAATTAGAGAATTTATTTCGGTGACAGAAATTCATTTCTCGGTATAATGGTTCGGATTCCCACAATAAGCTATGAGGTCCCGTTGCTAGGTAACCAGTTGGTTTTCTTAGCCACGTAAAATAAGTCTTATCCCTTCGCCAGCCTATACTAGTGAGAGCCTGTTAATCATTTGTGGTCTGGTTAATCCAAGGTACACTTAATTTTAACTTTTTCTAACTTCTCTTCTCCTCACGTGGTGCACTGTAGGCATCACTTAAAGGTCTTTGCGGCGTCCCCTCGGCCCCCAGCTGCAACCTCTATCATACCTTTTACTGTGCCTCCGTTTATTTCTTCTTTCTTCCATCTGACTTTCCACCCTCTCTAACAATTGTTTCCTAGTGCAACTGCGAGGTTTACCTCCCGTTACACCTTTCAAACCTTCCTCCTGTCAATTTCTCGTTCATAGGTCCCAGCCATTGGCCTAAAATCTATATTCTGTCCATTCTATGCTTCTCTTGGCATAGAAAGTATTAAGAACAAAGAAAAGACCTTAGTTTTATTTCCCTCTTTTGACTTTCATTATTCACCTTGTTCCGTTCCATTACCTGGATGACATGACCTTGAATTGAGTGACGTGAATGGCTGGGCTGCAGAGAAGTGTCTCCGTTCATTTGTCGTTCGCTTCTGGCGAGAAGTATAGCATTAGTATTAGTATTATTATTATTATTATTATTATTATTATTATTATTATTATGTCTCCGTCCATTTGTCGTACTCTTCTGGCGAGAAGTACAAGATTATTATTATTATTATTATTATTATTATTATTATTATTATTATTATTATTATTATTATTATTATTATTAATCAAACAAAAACTTCTTTCAGTTTTCTTCTGAAGATGGAAAGAGAAACCCGCAAGATTCCTGTGTATAATTTGTTTACTTGTAAATATTTACAAATTGCTTTTAATCTCGAGTACTTTCAGGTCCTAACTGTGACTTTTCAGAATGGTGGTCAGGCTGGTTCAAGATTGCTGGCCTTGAACCAGCCTGACCACCTCATCTCGTGGAAAAGTTGGTCACAGTCTAAGGCACTGAGATTAAAAAGTACCTTGTTTCATTTCAAAGTAAAACAAATTATACACAGGAATCTTGTGTTTCCTCTTTCCCATTATTATTATTATTATTATTATTATTATTATTAGTTATTATTATTATTATTATTATTATTATTCTGAAGATTTAACCCTATTCTGATTGAACAAGTCCTACAAGGGCCATTGACTTGAAATTCAAGCTTCCGAAGAATAGCATGGTGTTCATTATAGGAAGAAGCAAGAGAAGTTAAATACAAAAAGAGGGATAAAATACAGAATTAATTCTTTTGGAGTTGACGTCCTCTCGTTCGTAGCTTGCTTTATTCTCACCCTGCGTTGCACTCTAGGGTTTTCAGCCTACACCCTCTGGTCTCGTGCCACTTTATCGTTTCTAATCTCTCTTTTACAGCCTTATAACCCCTCGTTCATCCTTCTGCCTTTGAGAGAGGATCGTCTCTGGCCGGTGTAAGACTTTCGAGTAGCCTCCAACTCGGGAAGAAATCTCGATGGCCTGGCAGGAAGAAATATGTTTCACTTCCTGATCCACAGGCATAAAAGACCGGCAACTTAAATATTACCAATGAGCCCAAGGCGTACAGAATATCCTCTAGAGTCTAGACCTTGGTTTAGCCCAGTACTGATGGATGACACCAAATGAATGGGGATTAAAATATAAAAAAAAATAAAAAGAATTGACCTAATACTTACTGAGGTGTCATGTAGGGGTGGTCGCGTTTTGAAAAGGTGGACGAGTACTGATATTTCATTAGAACTTTATACTGATCTTGAGGTTTTTTTTTTTCATATTACTGGAAACTCTTACCAAGTGTTTTAGAGTGCACTGACTGATAACCCTTCTAAGGTAATGACTAGATGGCTCCAGGTGGTTTAGCACCATTAGCGCCAAGTTAGCCTTCGGAAATTCAAGTAGCCCTTGTGGGCATTTGACCCAGTGACCTCTTGGCCTGAATATTTAGACACTCTTGATACCTACAGAGAATACCCGAGCTCTCGTGGCCGCTTCTATGTAGTGGTGCGTACGTGAACAAAGACTGTATGAATATGCTTATGCTCTAATGTATTAATTTAGCGTATTCATTATATTATCTGTGAATCAGTAATCCATTTTTTTATCGTCAGGGAAAACAATATGATTTTGAGCTTTTTTTCAATTATTTTCTTTTTTATTATTGATAAATATATTAATGTATTTGTAGATGTTTCGTCTCAGAGAGTATGTAAAGAGAATTGTTTCCCGAGTGATTGTTAGATATTTCTGTGAAATTTTATATTGATGCAGAAATATGTTTGTGAACACCAGAATGAAAAAAAACAGACTTGAGTGATGGTTGAGGCAGAGCAGATAAAAGGGTTTATGAGTTATTTGCTGGTGACGATAATCAGTACCAATCGATGCTGAATCATTCTCTCTCTCTCTCTCTCTCTCTCTCTCTCTCTCAATTTTTTTACGCAGTTTACTGTTATTAAGACTGTAGCAATCGTTTAGTTTGCTATATAACGAATACTCATCTCTCTCTTCTCTCTCTCTCTCTCCTTCTCTCTCAAGACTGCATAGCTTATTTGCTTGTGGACTGCATTTGTTTGGTTGTTATATAACGAATACTCATATCTCTCTCTCCTTAACTCTCTCTCTCTCTCTCCTCTCTCTTCTTCTCTCACTCTCTGTCTCTTTCTTAAGATTTTGATGTTCATTTGTTCATTTGATATATAACGAATGCTCCTCTCTCTCTCTCTCTCTCTCTCTCTCTCTCTCTCTCTCTCTCTCTCTCTCTGTTTTTTACGTAGTTTACTGTTATTAAGATTTTAATATTGATTTAGTTTGGTATATATACTTCTCTCTCTCTCTCTCTCTCTCTCTCTCTCTCTCTCTCTCTCTCTCTCTCTCTCTCTCTCTCTCTCAGTTTTTTATAAGATTTTGACATTCGTTTGCTTTGTTATATAGTAACCAATACCCATACGTTTGTGTAAGAAATTTTCATCGATATTTCTGTATTAAGATTTTGGGGCATCTTGCTGCTCGCCCATAACGATACTCCTGATGGAAAAATAAAGTCCGCTGTAGTATTTACTGTGGACGAGTATATTACACTATACAGGAAGCTTTCAACCGATCAAGTTGGCGAAAGCTTCTTGTATATAGCAAGAAACCACATACATACCACAGCGGACTTTGTTTTTCCATTCAAGATCGCCAGAAAGTGATTATATCAAATAATATTCATGATATTTTGATTTGCGTAAGATAGAATAAACTAGAGAATAAAGTCTTTTTTATATAAATATAACCTTCCGGTGTGTTTTCAAGACATTGTGTTACTTGAACGCTTTCCATTCTCTGGGAATGCCGAAGTATTGCAGTAGCGAATTATTATTATTATTATTAATGTGTGTGTGTGTGTATTATTATTATTATTATTATTATTATTTCAGAAGATGAACCTCTTCAGATAGCACAAGCCCACTTCGACCATTGACTTGAAAATTCAAGCCTCAAGAAATATTAATATTATTATTAAGAATTATTATTATTATTTATTATTATTATTATTATTATTATTATTATTATTATTATTATTATGATTATTATTATTATTATTATTCAGAAGATGAACCCAGTTCAAATGTAACAAGCCCACTTAGGCCATTAACTTCAAATTCTTGAAGCTTCCAACCAGAATTGAAACTGTATTCATATTTATGCAGATTTGTGGAAGATATACAGAAATGAGTAGAGAATAAATATAAAATAATTTTATTTCTACATTTGTAAAAAATAAGTAGAAGCAATTGTGAAGTTACCGATGTAAGGTGTAAAGTTGACCAGGTATGGTTGTAGATTATAATAAATAAAAAATAGACCAATTATGGTCGTAGGTTATAATAGATAAAAAGTAGACCAATTATGGTCGTAGGTTATAATAGATAAAAAGTAGACCAATTATGGTTTTAGAATATAATAAATCAAAGAGTAGACAAATTATAGTTGTAGAATATAAACAAAAAAAGTAGACCAACGGTTGTAGAATATAATAAATCAAAAAGTATACCAATTTGGTTGTAGAATATAATAAATCAAAAAGTATACCAATTTGGTTGTAGAATATAATAAGTCAATGAGTAGACCAATTATGGTTGTAGATTATAGTGAATAAAAAAGACCAATTATGGTTTTAGAATATAATGAATAAAAAAGTAGACCAACGGTTGTAGAATATAATAAAGAGTAGACAAAGTATGGTTGTAGAACATAAAAAAGTAGACCAACGGTTGTAGAATATAATAAATCATAGACAAATTATGGTTGTAGAATATAAATAAAAAAGTAGACCAACGGTTGTAGAATATAATAAATCATAGACAAATTATGGTTGTAGAATATAAATAAAAAAGTAGACCAACGGTTGTAGAATATAATAAATAAAAAAGTATACCAATTTGGTTGTAGAATATAATAAGTCAAAGAGTAGACCAATTATGGTTGTAGAATATAATAGATAAAACGTAGACCAATTATGGTTGTAGATTATAATAAACAAAAAAGTAGACCAAATATGGTTGTAGAATATAATAGATCAAAAAGTAGACCAATCATGGTTGTAGAATATATATAAAGTAGACCAATAATGGTTGTAAATATAAATAAAAAAGTAGACCAGTTATGGTTGTAGAATATAAATGAAAAGTAGACCAATCATGGTTGTAGAATATAATAAATAAAAAAATAGACCAATTAAGGTTGTAGAATATAATAAATAGAAAAGCAGACCAATTATGGTTGTAGAATATAAATAAAAAGTAGACCAATTAAGGTTGTAGAATATAATAAATAGAAAAGCAGACCAATTATGGTTGTAGAATATAAATAAAAAGTAGACCAATTATGGTTGTAGAATATAAATAGAAAAGCAGACCAATCATGGTTGTAGAATATAAATAAAAAAGTAGACCAATTATGGTAGTAGAATATAAATAAAAAGTAGACCAATTATGGTTGTAGAATATAAATAAAAAAGTAGACCAATTATGGTTGTGGAACATAAACAAAAAGCAGACCAATCATGGTTGTAGAATATAAATAAAAAAGTAGACCAATTAAGGTTGTAGAATATAATAAATCAGAAAGCAGACCAATGATGGTTGTAGGACACAGTTGAAAAACGCTATGTCGCATGGGTGGTGTTTGAATGGAAATAACCTAATGAAACAAATGACAAGCAAGTCGCGGATAGAACTAGTAGGTAGATTCCTGGACGAGCAACGGACTTTTGCAGCAGGATTTCGAAGGGTGGGAACGGGTTTCCTTTTGTGTGAATGCGCGCGCGCGCGCTGGAGAGAGAGAGAGAGAGAGAGAGAGAGAGAGAGAGAGAGAGAGAGGAGTCCATTTTGCAACCTGTCATTTCGTTGGGAACGAATCCGGTTCGAAAGTCTGGATTGGGAGAGAGAGAGAGAGAGAGAGAGAAGAAGAAGAAGAATCAGTGAGAGAGAGTAACGAAAGAAACAGAGAGAGAGAGAGAGAAAAGAAGAATCAGTGAGAGAGAGTAACGAAAGAAACAGAGAGAGAGAGAGAAGAATCACTGAGAGAGAGAAATGAAAGAAACAGAGAGAGAGAGAGAGAAACGGAAGAATCAGTGAGAGAGAGAAACGTAAGAAACAGAGAGAGAGAGAGAGAAACGAAAGAAACAGTGAGAGAGAGAGACAGAGAGAGAGCACATATATATTTGGACTTTTGAACCTGGAAGAATGGGAATTGAAACACGACCCTGAGTAAAAGTACGAAGGGCGAAGAAAGGAAAGAGCAATGGAATGGCGGAGGAGAGTCCTCTACGGATTGAGGAAAGGGGGTAGGGGAGGAAAGAGAGAGAGAGAGAGAGAGAGAGAGAGAGAGAGAGAGGGGAAAGCCTTCGGAGACCAAAATAGGAGTCGCAACACACGGTGCAGGCAGCAGACATCCCACCTCACTCGTGACCTTCACAAGGACATCACATCCTCCTCCTCCACCTCCTCCTCCTCCTATGAGGTCCTGCTATATGGTTTCGCCCTCCCCTTCCCCTCCCTCCTTCTACCGTCCACTTTCCGGACGAACGTGGCGAAAGGGGTCCCATCATCCCCCCCCCTTCCACAATCTTCTACCTCCTGCCCTTTTAGCCATTCCTAACCAACCACCCTTAAAAACTAACCATCTTCTGACCTATAACGCCGTCCCTGTCTGTCTGTCTGTTATATCCGTGTGTGTATATATATGTATATATGAATGAATGTTATCACATCGCCATGATTCGTAGACAAACATTAAGCTGCAAACGTCCTTTAATATCGAATTCGCTCTACCTCGGAAGTAATATATTTTCATATATATGTATATGTGTAATATATGTTTATGTATATATATAAATACATTATATATACATATATATATGTACACATACACTTAATGCTATAAGTACGGTTTTTTCTATTATTTTTTCTTATCCTCTGCTTACATGTCTGGGCATTTTTATACTGTTTATATAAAGTGCACTAACTGCATTTCATTCATTTAGAATTCTTTTTCCATGTTCTGTTCTTTGCGGCATTCTCTCTCTCTCTCTCTCTCTCTCTCTCTCTCTCTCTCTCTCTCTCTCTCTCTCTCTCTCTCTCAAGTATTTACTTCGCATCGCTCCTCCATATTACGTCATTTTCTCTTACAGTACCTCTTACTTATTCTTTGTATTTTAAAATTGGAAAATTTCACAAGTGGCTGTTACTTTCTCGTTCGGAGCTGTTTGCAGTAACTTTGGGGATCTACTGTGTCTGATGTGTTCCGTAATTATTTCTTGAAGAACGTCTTTTTTTCTTATCAGCTGTGTAAAGTTGTTTTACTCTTGTACACAAAAGGAAAACTATTTATTTTTTCAAGAACTGTGCCAGGAAATCCATTTGTATTCATGGTGACCAAGGCATTCATTCTGTTACGTATTGTGCGTTTAAACTTTTTTTTTTTTTTTTTTTTTATAATGCATTGAGTGATCTTTGAGCAAACTGTCCAAAACAAACTCTCTCTCTCTCTCTCTCTCTCTCTCTCTCTCTCTCTCTCTCTCTCTCTCTGCAAAACTCAAAACAAAATATTTTTTTATGATGCATTTACAGATCTTTCAGCAGAACTGTCCGAAACAATCCTCACCCTGTAAGAAAAATGTGATTGAAATTCACCCCCAGGTAATGACAGTCTTGATTTTTGAAAAGTGGACGTTGATCGATTCAGGAAATACTGGATATTCTGGAAGCGAATGGTATGACAGATTGATCAAACTGGTGTCCACTTGATTTGTGACTTCCGAGCAGTATCTGTGGGATGATGGATTCTGGCATGTATTAAGTCACAAACTTTTGACATTCTTGAACGTAATGTCCAAAGCAATGCCGTGAAGCAGTACTAGGCGATGTTACAACAAAGTGAATCCAAGTGTTAAATAACAGATCTTCTCTTTCTGTAATTCCCATTACTTTCCGTTACTTCTTTCGAATGAACACCAGTATTCTTTGGCAGCTTGAATTCAGAGTCAGTGGCCTCTACGAGCTTGTTCCATATGAATAAGGTTCATCTTCTGAATAATGATAATTATATGTCTGAAAAGCTTTTCCACATAATGCGTAATTAAACACAAAAATCCCACATTAATCAGAAACTGCTATGAAGAGGTTTGGATGCGCTCTTTAAATGCCTTGGAAAACACTCTCAGGTCCTAGAAGCCGACTTAGCTAAAGTTAACATTCCAAGATACGCCACTACCTATATTTCTAAGCCTCGACTGTTGGTATATCTTAGGAATTTTATTAACGTGAAGGTAGGGGGTTGCAGGACAGAATCGAGAGGCATATTAGTTACGAAAACGTGTTCAAAGAACCAAGTTGTGTCTGCCGCACTGATAGATCAGGTAGTTCAGATCCCACGAATACAAATATTACCACTCAAGCCGAGACGAGATTTTAAACAGGCTTCATGAAGGGACGGCGATTGACATCTGAATGGCCGAAGAGTAGAATCATCTGCACATGAATAGGAAGCACAAGGTAACGCGAAGGAGGTTGTTGACTTGAAAGAAGAAAAAGGACTAGTGAAAGATGAGACCCCTAACTTTGGCGGAAATACATCGGTCTGGTGAGAAACCTGGAATCCTTTTTTACATAGACGAGTAAGGAAGTCACGCAATTTGGGCAACAGGGCCCGCTGCAAAACCCTGTCAGTCAAGGTGGAAAGAATGTCGGGATGCACTTTCATTAGGTTAACTGTTCAGTTGTTACAGTATTTTATACTAATAACACACACACAATATATATATGTATATATATATATATATATATATATATATATATATATATATATATATATATATATATAAAATTTAGATACACACACATATATATATATGTGTGTAAAGTGCATGTATGAGTTCATATATATATGCACGTATGCATATATATTACGTATGTGTAGAGAGAAAGAGAATATATTATTATATAATTCTACTAATTTTAAGATTTATTCAAACCCCCTTTTTATTATTAATTCTTACTTCACCGTCATCATTCTCAGCGCCGCGTGAAATTCCTCTGGTCGTATCTTTCCTGTGCTTTATCTTCCACAAATCTCCACTTATCTCCAGCCTCCTTCTGTTGCTCCCTATCCAGGTAAGTATGTCCACAGCAGTCCAGCTGGACCATATCCATTCCGTCAATATGATTTGAATCTGATAAGGTCTAGGTCAAAGGCCAAGCGCTGGAACCTATGAGGTCATTCAGCGCTGAAAGGAAAATAGAGAGTAAAGGAGGTTTGAAACGTGCACTAATGGCGCTACCCACTTACGGTGCTTTCCTCATCATCTACTCTCAGTATAGAACTTGCGTCACATTCTTTATGGTGTTATTTCTAACTCTGCCGTGTCATCTGCCTCCTAATATTCTTTTAAGGCTTTACTCTGAAATCGACATGATCCATGTCCGTGTTGTAATACAGCTCTTGTAATAATTATGTATAATCGTGCTGTCGCATGCACTCTGACTTCTTTCATTTGGCAATTTTAATCTAACTTATCCATTGTTTGATTAGCCTTTTTAAGTCTTGGAGAACCAAACACTGGATACAATCGTTTCCAAATATATAAAGGACATGAATCCTACTCGATCTGACATTCTGTACCATTGTGGATACTGTTTTTCTAAGGGTGATTTTGAGTCCCGTCTCTGTACGAGTGGTGTACTATTTTGTTGAGCAAGCTTTTCAAATCTCGTGGCGTTTGAGACTTATTGGTGCTTTTGCTCATTTAGACAACACCATCTGCATATTCAAAGACTGTCAGGTTCCTACCTTTGTACCCAGTACTTGATGATAAACATTACGTCACTTACAAGTTTGGAGCGCCGATGAAATACGAAATGTTCAAAGGAGAGATCACTATGACCCAGATTCCAATAAACAATGGTTTTCTATCACTGCCTGTTGGCAGAGCAGTAGCCAAACCATCAGTTATGTCAAAACGTCACTGAAGTAATCAGTAGGAGAAGTAGAAATTAAGCAAACGCAGATGAAAAAGGCTGAATATCGTAAACCTCTTCCCTGACGTTTGACACTGAAGCTTTGCTATGCTGGACGTGTGAAGCAAAAATAGTCTCTCGGTTGCGTCACCAGTCTCAGCTGAACTGAGCAGAATGTAGGATGACTTTGCCTGGATTATTACCTGCCGTCGGCTCCGTTTTGCATTGGAATGTCATTGTGTGTTTCCGAGGTAGGATGGGCTTTCTTCATGAATTTGTACGCGTGTGTGGGCGCGTGTACTATATGTTTATATATACCAATCTCTCTCTCTCTCTCTCTCTCTCTCTCTTCTCTATATATATATATATATATATATATATATATATATATATATATATATATATATAAAATGTGACGTGAGTGGAGGAATTGCTAACGCCCTGGATTCTCTATCTAAAGGTCGGGGTTCGGTCCCGATGTGAGTCAGAAATATGTTTCTGTAAAACTCGTTCCCACGTGTTCATTTCAATATACATACTGTATGTGTGTGTGTGTGTGTGTGTGTGATCCTTGTTCCTCAACCTGCTGAGAAGTATTTTACTTACTAAAAGCTTGCTCTGTTCTCGGGCTAGTCTAGAAAGAAACCCGTGTTTAAGGACTCTCCCCCCTTTCTCACGAGAGAGAGAGAGAGAGAGAGAGAGAGAGAGAGAGAGAGAGAGAGAGAGAGAGAGAGAGAGAGTGGAGAAACACCTACCTGTCCATTCGCCTCCCAGATGAACTCGACTCTTGGTCGTCAATCAAGTTTTTGTGTCCGTGTAGCCCGGAGTGATTTTGTCAACCCACACCATTTAAAAGGCAGCTCACAAATGGAGCACATATGTGGAACTTTTTTTTTTTTTTTTAGCTTGTTTTTTTATTGTAAAAAAAAAAAAAACTTACGGCACTGGGCCATTACTCTCACGTTTTTCTGTTCCGTAAGTTTGTAGTGACGTTTGACGATTGTCTTTTATTATATGTAATATATATACATATATATATATATATATATATATATATATATATATATATATATATATATATATATATATACATATACTTCCTTATTGAGTCATGTACTATTACATTTGTCTGCTTGTACCACTGTACTGTTATTTATGAAAGTATTGGCTAATTATAATTTTTTTTTTAAATATCATTATCATCCTCAATTATCACTGCGTTTTAAGTGAATTAGGTCATATCCTTAGATTTAAAGGGAATGGAACATGTATTCTATACACACACACACACACACACACACACACACACACACACACACACACACACACACACACTTCACAAGAACCGGCCTCTGGAGTCTTGCTCTCTTCTTTCTGAAGGTTTGGCGGAAGGTTACAGTTGTTCCCCTGATCTGATTTGGGGCATGGGGTTAACCCTCCTCTTCCTCCTACTGCTCCTCCTCCTCCAACGCCCATGTGCCCGTCAAGCTTATATTCATGGAATTTAAATCCCACACCTGGCACCTCTGTTCCCTCCTCAATCTCCCTCCTCCTGTCCATCCTCCTCCCTCCTCCTCCTCCTCCCTCCCTCCTCCTCCCTCCTCCCTCCTCCTCCTCCTCCTCCTCCTCCCTCCTCCTCCTCCTCCTCCCCTCCCTTCCTGAGTGGCTGGAGACCCCTGGGGCACTCTTGTCTCCATGATTATCAGGTGACCCCAAAACCAGCTTGCCATGCGGTTGTTTGGGAGTTTGTGTGTGTGTGTGTGTGTGTTTGTACGCTTGTGTCTACTCACTGGAAAGGTGTAGTTCAGTGCTCTCTCTCTCTCTCCTCTCGTTAGGTATCAAAGGCTTAATTTTTTCTGAATTTCACTCTCTCTCTCTCTCTCTCTCTCTCTCTCTCTCTCTCTCTCGTAGGATATTTTCTTGTCTTAATTTTTCTGAATCTCTTTCTCTCTAGTGGATCTTCTCTCTGTCTTAATTTTCTGTCTTAATTTTTCTGAAATCTCTCTCTCTCTCTCTCTCTCTCTCTCTCTCTCTCTCTCTCTCTCTCTCCTTCAGGATTATCTTGGTGTCTTAATTTTCCTGAAATCTCTCTCTCTCTCTCTCTCTCTCTCTCTCTCTCTCTCTCTCAGGTTATATTGCTTTTTATTTTTTGTAAATCTTGTATCTAGTGGCTTAATTTTCCTGAAATCTCTCTCTCTCTCTCTCTCTCTCTCTCTCTCTCTCTCTCTCTCTCTCTCTCTCTCTCTCTCTTGTTAGATATCTTGCGGGCTTAATTTTTCTTAATTATTTCCTCACACCCGTTGGGGGCGGGAGGTGATACTTAATTCTTATATGCATATGTTTTTTTGTTGTTTCTCAGCCTTTAGAATCCTTAAGAGTAAATTACTGATCGTTCATGCTAAAAGCAGTAAATTTCCCTCTTGTTCTGTAGTTCATATTATCGTGGTGATGTTACAGAATATACATAGATCTATAAATAAAGACAAAATCCACGAAGGAAAGAGAAACAGTGGAGTGATGCAAGGCCTTTCGACTGTCGTCCTTTACTTAGCAGATTGAAGAAGTATAAAAATAAGTTCGAAAGAAGGTTCTTATAAATGAAAGATGGGGATTACAAAGGAAAAAATTTGTATCTGGAATCCAACATATTTTTTCATTTGTAATCCCCCACCTGTCATTTATACGAGCTTTTCATTGTGAAACTTATTTCTATTTATATATATATATGTATGTATATATCTTCAGTCTGCAAGTAAAGGAATGTAAGTCGAAAGGCCTTGTAGTTTCCATTGTTTCTCTTTCCTTCGTGTGATTTTTTGTGTTTATATATATATATATATATATATATATATATATATATATATATATATATCCATATTTTATATATATATATATATATACATATTCATAGACGTTCCATTTTGTGATTCAGTTATACATAGGTATATTATTATATATAATAATTGATTCTCATCAGATCGAACCCGGCTTTCAATTGAACAGGTAGGGTTCGATCCCGATGAGTCAGAAATTTATTTTGTTCCACACGTGATTGTGTTGATTATATATATATATATATATATATATATATATATATATATATATATATATATATATATATATGTGTGTGTGTGTGTGTGTGTGTGTGTGTGTAAAGATCCATGCCTTGTATTCTTAAATATCAGATTCATCAACATCTAAAGGTTGCCGCGATCTGACAGAAAACTGGTAATTCTCCACAATTCCGGCAACCACTTACAATAAGTCGCAACTTTTTATCCGTAATCTTCACGGACTGCTTAAGGAGCAAGAGCCCGTGCCAGCACAAGGCTGGCTTAATCTAAAACAACAGCAGCATTAGTCTTTGCCTTTATAACTTGTGGCTGGGTATGTGCTCAGTAACGCAGTTCGGCTCCGCTGTTAATTGGCTCCTCTTTCGAAGCACAAAGTTTTCACTGTTGGCCTGAACTTGCTCGCATTATCTTGGGTCAAGTATTTGGCGCAAGTCTTGGGAAGTTTGTCAGATTTTGCCTGCAGCGCCCCCCACCCTATTTTTTTTTCTTTTTCATCTAATTGTTTGTGTGTGTGTGTGCATTTATTTATTTGCGGCTCAGATATTAATTTCATTTTGTTATTTACTGGCCTTTGTATAGATTTTAGAATTTAGGTCAAAATTCAGGTGTTCATAGTTTATTGTAGTAAGGGAGAATCATGAAAGGTAAAATGAAAATGATGAAGTATTTTTAAGTATCAGTGGACAAGAGTTAATTCCGTTTCAGAGATTAGACATGGTAGTCACTGAAATACACTTCGCCGCTTTCAAAAGTGGTTTATGAATTCAGAGCTTTAGTGGCGTGGCTGTCAGGCAAGGTTCTGGCTGCTCGGGAATTATCCCACTGATTTTATACACACACACACTATGTATTATATTATTATATATATATATATATATATATATATATATATATATATATATATATATATATATATATATATATATATATATATATATATAAACGTAAGCAAGCAACGTCTTAATTTATTTTGCACTGAAATAATATATTTTCATATATAAAGCTACCGAAGGGGAATTTTTTAGCTGATAATAAGTTCGTCGTCCTATACCTCACTTGCTGGCCGCGTGGGTTAAATGCGTCCACTGCAGTTGAGTTCTGTCCTTCGCTGGTTCGAGCCCACGGGACGACGAACTTATTATCAACTAAAAAATTCCCTTCGGTAAATATTATGAAAATATATTATTTCCCGAGGTAGAGCGAATTGATATTGTGTGACGCTTTGTATTATTGATTGTATATGAATCACGGTGATGTCATATATATATAAATATATATATATATATATATATATATATATATATATATATATATATATATATATATATATATATATATATGTGTGTCCGTGTTTGTAAAGGTAAAATGGTAGCTTACTTGACAGTGATCCTTATTCCCTAACTGCGTCTTATCTTTTAATCTTTCCATATAATTTCCTTCATGTTCGTAAACAGTGCTGTGATATTTTCCATTTGAATCGAGGCCTTTGTCGTCCAGAATGTTGCTTATAAATTTCAGGATTCTAATTCTGCTTCCATACATCCTGCATCACGAAACAATTTACAGAAGTTTTCAATACCTTTGTGCGCGCATGCGCCACTGTGGCGGAGATGCCCTTGGAGATAAGGCATGACTTGCATGCCCGTGTGGAATCAGCGCACGCACGAAAGTGTGGAGGTCGCATATCACGTGTCCCGTGCCCTTCTCTGGATCTTGGGCATTCTTCCGTCATGGGGGTCAAAGGCGTTTTCGGAAAGGCAGTGGTATTTCAGCGTCCCGTTCGTATTTTGTGCGATTTTTTTAACGGGTTTATTCCGTTGGAGCCTTGAAAACCCGTATTATCTAAAAGCTTTTGTTAGTTAATATTATTTGTATGGCTTTTTTTGATATTTTTTAAGTGTTTTATCTCATGGAAGCCTAGAAAACCTGTATTATCCGAAGGCTTTTGTTATTTCTTATTGTTTGTAGCCACTATTATTTCATCTGTTGTTTTTGGAGTTTTTATGGAGACATACTTTTATGTATCTTTGGTATAGGTGAACCCTTGTTTTTTTTCTTCGTTCACATAAAAAATAAAATCGGACTTTCCCTCTTATAGATATCCTAACAAAATGAAGCCCCCCAAAGTTTGTGAGAGAGAGAGAGAGAGAGAGAGAGAGAGAGAGAGAGAGAGAGAGAGAGAGAGAGAGAGAGTGGATCGAATGCTTGACTTCTACCGTGGAATGAACAACTGCAGTACATCGAATTAGATGCGCTACGATTTCCTGCAGGCTAACGGGAACAGCATAATCGAAGCAGTGATCGCCGAGTGATTGCTCTCTTTAACTTCCGCCCTTTCGTCTTGCGATACATTTGCACCGAACTTATCAAGTCTCTTCTTTGCCAATTTTTCATAAGTTGTATTTTAACAGAGAGCTTTCACAGTCACAATTGATCCCTTCATGATCCCCTTTACCGCCGAGAGCAACCAATATGCCGTCAATCTTTAGCCCCGCTGTCGAACTTCTCCAAAGTTCCGGAGGTCCTTTATTCCTCTTCACACCGTTGGACTGTGGAACAGCCTCCCTTCAGAGGAGGTCGTGCAGTTGGAACTTCAGAAGTTCAAGCGAAGATGCAGTGCATTGCTACCCTAATCCTATTCGCCTTGTATTTTAGTGATTTACTTATATTTTTATTTGTTTATTTGTCAGTTTATCTCTTTTTCTAATAACTGATCTCTTTCTGCATTTCACATTACAATCTGTTACTTCTTTCGAATGGACACCTTAATATTCTCTGGAAAATTGAATTTCATGTCAGTGGCCCCTTTGGTGGGCTTGTTCCATAGGAATAGTGTTCATCTTGTGAATAATAATAATAATAATAAAAATAATAATAAAATATTTTAATAATGATAGTAATGAACCAAACAAAAACTTCTTTTAGTTTTCTTCTTAAGATGGAAAGAGAAACCCACAAGATTCCTGTGTGTAACTTGTCTACTTGTAAATATTTACATATTACTTGAATCTCGAGTACTTTCAGCTCCTAACTGTGACCCTTTATCAAGAGATGTGAAGGTGGTCAGCAAAAAACGAGTTATACACAGGAATCTTGTGGGGTTCTCTTTCAATAATAATAATAATAATGTAGAACCTGTTTGATGTAATATTAACGCTTTTCCCAATGGCGCGGAAGCGAGGTATTATATTTTGTCTATTTCGTGGGAGTATCGGTGCTCATGTCTGTGTGTGCTTGGTGATCACATTGAAATGCACATTTAAATGCCTCTTCCTTTGACGTTCCACAGCATTGGGTCAGAGTTTCTCTTTCTTGGTGGTGTGCTTTCCATAGTTTCCAATTTTCCTGTTTCTTGATTTGATCTATTCGCCTGTTCATCTGTTCATTGTATTTTGTCGTTGTCATTACTTACTGAGCTTTATATATTGTTATTGTTATTATAATGTATTGTTTCATGTATGGCTGGTATATTTATGCTTGCCATTTTTGCTCTTTTGTTTCTTGTGGAGTTTGCCACGCGAGCCCATGGCCTTTTAATTTATTCCATACGAATGCGAAATCATTTATGAACAATGTCCACATCTTATGTGACCTCTGAAGTGAGTGAAATGGGCAGGTCGCGTGGCAGGTAAAGTCAGAAGGGACCTACATCCGCAGCCTCTGAAGGGGAGTAACAAAACTTCTGTGGTATAGGAAAGATGAGGCCCTCGGTAGTCTGAAAGGTTCTTTCCAGCGCCCCTTCGGCCCCTAGCTGCAACCCCCCTTTCACTCCTCTTACTGTACCTCCGTTCATGTTCTCTTTCTTCCATCTGACTTTCCACCCTTTGGAACCTTTGCACTTGTCAGTTTCCGCTTCAGCGCTGAATGACCTCATAGGTCCCAGCGCTAGGGCTTTGGCCCAAATTCTGTACTGTGCTCTGGTCTATTAGTTTGTGGCCGAATTCGTTCCATGCTGTCGTTTCAGTCAGTGACGTGTCTGAATTCTGTAATAACCTGTTGTTATTCATTTTGAAATAAGACTTCAAACAATGTATTGATATCATACGCATGTAAACATATATAATACATTAATGAACTCTTGCAAGAGTAAATGGCATTTTGCTCGTTAACAAACAGTCTGTAGCTTATAATATCCTGTCCTCTGAACCTCTCTGTCGCCTCTGTTGGTACCCCTTTTATCCGTTAATGTGCCACACCCCTTCTTTTTTTGTTTCCACTTTTTAGTTTTCGGAAAAGAAAACTATTGTGCCGGCTTTGTCTGTCCGTCCGCCCTTTTTCTGTCCGCACTTTTTCTGTCCGCCCTCAGATCTTAAAAACTACTGAGGCCAGAGGGCTGCAAATTGGTATGTTGATCACCCACCCTCCAGTCATCAAACATACCAAATTGCAGCCCTCTAGCCTCGGTAGTTTCCATTTCATTTAAGGTTAAAGTTAGCCATAATCGTGCGTCTGGCAACGATATAGGGTAGGACACCACCTGGCCGTGGTTAAAGTTTCAGGGTCGCGGCTCATACATCATAATACCGAGACCAGAGAAAGATAGATCTACTTTCGGTGTGCTTGATTATACGATGTGCAGAAAACTCGATTGCGCCAAAGAAACTTCGTTGCTCTCTCTCTCTCTCTCTCTCTCTCTCTCTCTCTCTCTCTCTCTCTCTCTCTTCCAAGCCTCATGTGTTGCTCACATGCACTGTGGATCGTTTTGCGAGCGTGAGTCATGGTATTTAACGGGAAAGCCTGGTAAATATAGATAAGACCTTTTTCTCTTATATTTTTCATGGAAGTAGTTACACTGGTATGAACCTCATCTTTTGAATAATAATAATAATAATAATAATCTCGTGTCAGGGAGAACAAAAAGGAGGGTCCGTACTAGCGACAGTCCACGAATTATTAAGTGACCGTTTTGTTTCTCAAAGAATTTCAAAGGACGGCAGCAAGTTGTGGTATTACGCCACCTGTATTTAAACTCTTCCCCACCAATAAGCAACAGTGTCAGAAGCCGTTGATTCCTGACTGTTCCTGGTAATATATTTCATTCATTTTCGGTCGAGACGCCCAGCAAGTCTTATAGATGACGGCCACTTTTGACTTGCACACAGCTCATTACTGGAAATACTCAAATATTTTTATAATATTCAGCATATATTGACGAGTATCATAGCCAAACTAAGATTGTCACTTGGATAAATGTACAGAGCACGAGCGCTCTGCTTTAGCGGATGCCATTCTATTTTGTGGGATAAAACTAGATGTATGTATGTAAAACTAGATGTATGTATGTCTATGTATGTATGTTTTTACGGGCCAAGTGAGCACTCACACGCAATAGGAAAGTTAGTCTTTTTTTTATGGGAAGTGACCTAGATGGGTTTTGCTGCTGAATTCATGCTCGGTCATTGAATTATGCATCCAACAAAGTTCCTATACGCGTGTGTATAGTGCGAATGGGTAGGAGAATTAAACGAGTATTTTAGGACGGAGGCGGCGGATAATTGATACCTCATCGGCTGAAGTGGTAGGACCATGGTGAAACAGAGAGAAGAGAATGAACGAAGGGGAAAGGAAGACATTCAAATAGATATTTAGAACCAGAAAGAGCAGAGTAGACATTTGGTTATTTTGGTGAAGAGTGAATGGGTGTGTTAATGGCGAGTGAATGTTTGATGAATAGTGAATGGGTATTGTGATGGAGAGTGAATGTTTGATGAAGAGTGAATGGTTATTTTGATGGAGAGTGAATGGGCATTTTGATGGAGAGTGAATGTTTGATGAATAGTGAATGGGTATTGTGATGGAGAGTGAATGTTTGATGAAGAGTGAATGGTTATTTTGATGGAGAGTGAATGGGCATTTTGATGGAGAGTGAATGTTTGATGAAGAGTGAATGGGTATTTTGATGGAGAGTGAATGTTTGATGAAGAGTGAATGGTTATTTTGATGGAGAGTGAATGGGCATTTTGATGGAGAGTGGATGTTTGATGAAGAGTGAATGGGTATTTTGATGGAGAGTGAATGTTTGATGAAGAGTGAATGGTTATTTTGATGGAGAGTGAATGGGCATTTTGATGGAGAGTGGATGTTTGATGAAGAGTGAATGGGTATTTTGATGGAGAGTGAATTGGTATTTTGATGAAGAGTGAATGGGTATTTTGATGGAGAGTGAATGGGTATTTTGATGGAGAGTGAATGGGTGTTTTAATGAAGAGTGAATGGGTATTTTGATGAAGAGTGAATGGGTATTTTGATGGAGAGTGAATGGGTATTTTGATGGAGAGTGAATGGGTGTTTTAATGAAGAGTGAATGGGTATTTTGATGAAGAGTGAATGGGCATTTTGATGGAGAGTGAATGGGTGTTTTGATGGAGAGTAAATGTATATTTTGACGAAGAGTGAATGTGTATTTTGATGAAGAGTGAGTGGGTATTTTGATGAAGAGTGAATGGGTATTTTGATGAAGAGTGAATGGGTACTTAAGGAAAACGAAGAGGGTACAAGCTGAAGAATACCGAGTGAAAAAGAAAAAAGTATATCTCGTACTTGATGAGAAAGGAAAAATTTTGCATTTGGTTTAAAGGAAGAAACTAGGTATTGTTATGAGAACGGGAGAGAAAACGGGGGCATTTCCTAGGGAAAAAGGAGGGGCTTCTTCCATTGCAGAACGAACAAAGGGGGAGAACGCAGTCATTTGTAAGTAGAGGAGGGATCGAGGAGAACAAGGCATGGCGACAACAGTTTATATGAATGGTGAAGAGGGTGGAAAGTGGTCATCCAAAGGTACTGTAGGAACTGGAAATTAGGATTGTTCTTTAAAAAATGTCGGGGAAACATGGACAGACAAATGTAGAAAGAATAATGAGAGTATATGAAAAAATGAATACAGAGAACATGACAGATTTCCAGGTAAAGAAGGAATTTACGTTCCATTAAGTAATCTGATCAAACAAGCTGCAAGCAGACAGGGACGGGGTGCATTGAAGGTTACTTTCCACTGTCACGAACAGAGAGAGAGAGAGAGAGAGAGAGAGAGAGAGAGAGAGAGAGAGAGAGAGAGAGAGAGGTCATTTTGGTTGACGGAAACCAGAGTGATGAATACGGGCCCGATGATATTAGGTAGAGCAGAAGCGATGACTCATGCATGTTGATGGACGATACATTGTCCACTCAAACCATACGGCCATCTACTATTCGTCATTGGGGGCGGGTTTCTCTCTCTCTCTCTCTCTCTCTCTCTCTCTCTCTCTCTCTCTCTCTCTGTGACTGGCCTCGCAGCTCAAAATGGTTAGGCGCCAAGTTCGCAACTGAACGACCAAAAGTTCGAACCTAGAACATTTTGGCGAAGGAAAGCGACGGTTCATTCCCTTGAAAATTCGGTAGGCCTCTGTTGACCTCAACGGTAAGTTATGCGCGTGTAGCCGACTGTTGGGAGGTGACGGCTAGGATTAGTATAGAGAGAGAGAGAGAGACAGGTGTGAAGGTATCTGTACTACGCCAAATTGTATGCCATCATCAGGACCCACTAAGCGGGTCCTGACCCTCATTAAAAAATAATCAGGAAAGCCTTGATGAAACCATTTAGAAGATTCTCTCTCTCTCTCTCTCTCTCTCTCTCTCTCTCTCTCTCTCTCTCTCTCTCTGTGTGTGTGTGTGTGTGTGTGTGTGCGCGCGCGCACGCGTGTGATACCTTGCTTATCGAAAGCAATGCCGAGAAAGACAAGGCGCGCCAGGTAATGTACGTAATGACCCGAAGATCTTGTGTGCACACAAACATCAAAAAGTGAATATTGGAATTGGCCTTCGTAGAGTAAATGGGTCCCTTCTCACACTGCCAGAATAAATTTGCTACTGCCCATCGGAACAGTACTCACCCTATATTCATCCACAGACCTGACTTAGGGGACAGGCATTCCATCTGCATTCTTCGATTAAGTGGCAACAATATCCCATCTCTGCGAAACATAACTGCACCGCAGAATTTATTGAAAAGGATAGTAACACTTAGAATTAGTTCTGCAGCCGGTCCGGACCTTCTGACAGTGCTGCTGAAATGATGCAGAACGGAAGTATGGAGACTCGTGTCGTCTCGTACGGCAAGAATCGTGAACTAATAGTGACGTTGCAAATGTCTTCAGACACAAGTGACCTGTCCGGCATTAAAGCCAGACAGCGAAGGCTATCCCTGAAATCGTACTGGCCTGTATCACTAACGTTCCTTATTGTGTGCATATGTATGCATATATATATATAACTATATATATATATATATATATATATATATATATATATATATATATATATATATATATATATATATATATATATATATATATATATACATATATATATATACATATGACTATATATACCATCCTGTAGGGTGGTAGAAAGTTGTCAGTGCACCCCATGCGCTGCACTATATGCATTACTTAAGGTTCTTTGCAGCGTCCCTTCGGCCCCTAACTGCAACCCCTTTCATTTCTTTTACTGGACCTTCTTTTTTATTCTCTTTCTTTATCTGACTTCCAACTCTCTCAAAACAATTGATTCATAGTGCAACTGCTTTGAGGTTTTCCTCCTGTTACACCTTTCAGACATTATTGTCAATTTCCCTTTCAGCGCCTGATGACCTCATAGGTTCCAGCCTATGGCCGAAATTCTATATTCTGTTCTGTTCGACGATGTTTATCTAGACTTCGCCGAGGACTTTCGACAAAGTTCATCATTTGGTACAGTGTACGAAGCTCCAGGAAAGAAGGGTAAGTGTCGCCATAGGAGCCTGGCTGGCTTCGTAATATCCTCCCAGAACGAACGATGCAGGCGTCACCTACTGGAGCCTTATCCAAACTATAGCCCAAGCCATATCAGGCGTTCCACAAGGAAGTGTTCTCGGACCTATTCTCTTTATAGTGGCGCCATTGCTCACAACACGCATATCTCATTTTTATCTTTATTTGTCGACCATTCCCATATCTCGTGTTTGTCATACTCGAGCGAAAACTGTGAACAGTTTCAAAACGAACTGGACAGTATCGTTTAGCCGAGGTCGCAAACGAACGAAACGATACGAAACGGGAACAGATTCAAGCGCACACACTTCGGTAAGAGAAAATTTCGATCAGTATCTTGACCCAGATGAAAATGCCATTGCCATAAAGCACGAAGTAAAAAATCTGGGAGTCGTCATCTCAGACGGCCTGACGTGGTCTGTTCGTATCGACAGAATCAAAGGAATCTGTCGTAAACAGCAGGCATGGATGCTAAGGACTTGTTCATAAAGAGATCCCAGCATCATGCGCGCGCTACGGGTGAGTTTGATCCGGCCAATCTGATTATAGCCCCTAGTTTTGGTCCCCAAACTCAAAAAACTAAAGCTAGATAGATGGGCCTGAGGGCTTACTTTCACAATTTGACTAAAGATGTTTGACAACTTGCTCGACGTGTTCTCTTGTGTCAGACTGAAGGCGTTGGAAGTCAGTAAGCACCTGGCGTAGCCATGAACGCTATAAAAATCTTTACGTCTACGAAACTGGAAAGGGTTGGGTATAAGTCACCATGCAAGCAGAAAACCTTAGCGCTCAGTTCCACAGCAGTCCTAGAACAGGTATCAGTTGCTCTCTCTCTCTCTCTCTCTCTCTCTCTCCTCTCTCTCTGTGAAATATTGTGCGGCATAACTTCTCCACAATCTGGTTCCAGGAGTTACACACACCATGTGACGCGTAATAGGTAGTATTAGGTGGAAACTGCAAGTTTGTCAGATGTTATTTTTTTCACGTTTGCTACATTTGATGGGGGTCTTTGTACATCGAAGAGTTGCCAGATGTTATCGATTGTTGTTGACCGCTCAGAAGTTGGAATATATAATTTTGTCAAATTGTAGGGGAGTAAGTTTGGAGTGTCAGTAGGTTATATTAGCCCCCCTTACATCTTCTGTACCTGGTCACTTGATCGTTTCAACGGCCCCATTCTGTGATGCTAACTGGGATTTATCTGTGAACTTTTTCGAGGTACCTTACATTGCAGTTTTATTGGTAAAAGCAAAAAGTCTTATAATTTACCATTTTAATGGACAGAATAGAATGGAATATAGAACCGAGGCCAAACGCAGGAACCTGTGAGGTCATTCAGCACTGAAGTGGAAACTGACAGTAAGAAGCTTTGAAATGTGTAACAGGAGGAAAACCTCAAAGCAGTTGCACTATGAAACAGTTGCTAGAGAGGGTGGAAGTTAGATGGAAGAAATAATATGAACGGAGGCACGGTAAAAGGAGCATTTTAATTGGTATTTAAACCTCCGTTAAATATTTCGTACCCCGTGCTGACGCCCCCTCTCTTACAAGAGGTTCTCTTGTCCATGCTGGTTGTTCATGTATAAATACGCGCATGAATACAAAGAAGAACGTTTTAATAGTTCCGAACAAATTCCAGTACTTTAAACGCAATAATGTATTGTAGTAGAATTCTCTTTCTCTCTGCCTCGAACGCTGAGGAATGGAGGCAGATGGTTAAGGGCGGGTGTCATTAATTCCTAATGTGGCCCCCTTATCAAACGAGACTCATGTTTCATTTTGAAAGGGAAACACTGTGGGCGACAGCACCCTTAATAAGGAACGCCAGGCCCTGGACGTGGTTTGGGCTAGCAGGTGATAATTAAGAAATCTTGTGCCGTTTGTAGTGTGATGTAGCTATGTGCATATTGGCACACTTTTTTTTATTCCGTGGAGTAAAAGAATATATGTATATCTATCTATATATATACATATATACATATATGTATTTATATTTATATGTGTATATATATATATATTTTATGTATATATACAATATATATACTGTATATGTATATATATATATACATATATATATATATATATATATATATATATATATATATATATATATATATATATATATATATATATATATATATATATATATACTGTATATATATATATATCTTTGTGGAAGCATCATGAATTATTATGTTAAGGATTGCCAACTAATGAAGGAGTAGCTTCATAGTCAAACCCTGAAATAAGCGAGAGGCTGGAAGAGGTAATTTACGGGAAATGAGACAAGAGACGCAAAATGGAGGTCGATCAGGCTGAGAATTCTGAATGGACAGCGCTTGAGAAACTAGAATGGTGTCTTCACTCTCCAAGGGAAGGGTGTGTTATCTTGTCAAGGTTGTTCCCTCAGCAGGTTCAGGTTTAGCTGTGTGAACTGATTGTTAAAAGTTATCGCCGTTGGATTTTGGGGCTGTCGCCATACCTTGATGTGTTTGTGCCGTGCTCGGCTCGCTTGACAATATTGAGTTAATTATGTCCTACACACACATACAGTACATTATATATATATACATATATATATATATATATATATATATATATATATATATATATATATATATATATATGTGTATGTGTGTGTGTGTGTGTGTGTGTATGTATATATATATATATATATATATATATATATATATATATATATATATATATATGTGTATATTGTGTGTGTGTAATAGTGTGTGTATTCCTTTATTCCATGAAGTGAAACAGTTTGTCAGTGTGTACATAAATACATCATACTGCAGGCGGCACAAGATTTTTGATTATCACCTGACGAGTCTTTGAAAGGTCCCTTTGGTCCGAAGCTGCATCGTCAAAAATTTCTGTAAGCCCCCTTGCGGGTGAAATATGGTATAGATGTGCTACTGGCCTTTTGATATATGGTAGAAAGCTGTGCCTAAACGTCAAGGGTTAAATGAACTTTGGACAGCTGCTTAATGAATTTACCTGCTGCTACAAAGAAACTCATTCGAGAGATTGAGAAACTACAATGCAATCTAAACGGCATCCAGTCGACCATACTGTTCAGTGAATAATAAATAATAATAATAATAATAATAATAATAATAATAATAATAATAATAATGGTACTAAAACGTCTTGTTGTCAGACCTTACTGCGGAATGGATGTAATTTGCCAGACTGAATCTGAGTTACCTCCTGTGTCACGATCGTTGAACTGACCTGTAGCATCAAAACATGATTTATCTGGAATGAGATTTAAGGACGAGTCCGGTTGATTTCCAAATACGTATATTGCGCAGCTTAATTTTGGGTAGTTTTGACGCACCGAATGAGATAATTGCTCTTATCAAAGAGAGAGAGAGAGACTGACTTATTTTGGCTTTTCTTGCGTATATGGAAGCTAGACAACCACAGAGCAGAAGCATTGAAAAAAATCCCAGCGCCAGGTGTCTCCCCGGCCTTGTGGTGATCAGTGGTGGCGCTGAAATGATTCCTTTTGAAAGCGGGGGCCAGCATGTCCCTGAGATTGTTGGGCTCGAGGGTAATTGAGACTGGTTAAGGCTGCTTTGGAGCGCCAAGGAGAAACGACCTCATTGCGGAAATCGGCCCTTCAGTTTGAATTGGCACTGGTATTTCTGTAGAATAGTATTGCAGCCGTACAAGCCCCGCAGAGGGGTAGTGCATGAGGTGCACTGTAGGCATTACTTAAGGTTCTTTGTGACGTCCCTTCCTTAGGCCCCTTGCTGCTACCTCTTTCATTCCTCTTACTGTACCTCCGTTCGTATTCTCTTTCTTCCATCTTAATTTCAACCCTTTTCTAACAATTGTTGCAAGAGGTTTTCTTCCTGTTACACCTTTGTAATCTCTTACGCTCAATTTTCCTTTCAGCGCAGAATGACCTCATAGGTCCTTGTGGAAAACGTTTCGGTTGAATATAACTTTGTTGTCGTAAGTTATACAAAACTTACGTCTGGGAAATTTTGACAGTGGTTACTGGCAGGAAGAAAATATCCGCTAGGTTGATTGGAAAATGTAAGAAATGGCTCTTTGAATATTTTTTGGTGAAAGCTCTCCACTTGATGCAAAAGGTATAGTGTCGTTGGCTTTAGCCTTACAGCAGCAGAATCTCGTTAGCGAAGGTTTATTATTATTATTATTATTATTATTATTATTATTATTATTATTATTATTATTATTATTATGTTGAAGATGAAACCTATTCATAGGAACAGCCCACCATAGCCATTGACTTGGAATTCAGGCTCAAAGAATATTATTATTATTATTATTATTATTATTATTATTATTATTATTATTATTATTATTATTATTCAGAAGATGAAACCTATTCATAGGAACAAGCTTCCCACCATAGAGGCCATTGACTTGGAATTCAGGCCTAAAGAATATTATTATTATTATATTATTTATTATTATTATTATTATTATTATTATTATTATTATTATTATTATTGTTATTATTATTATTATTCAGAAGATGAAACGTATTCATAAGGAACAAGCCCACCATAGGGGCCATTGACTTGGAATTCAGGCCTCCAAAGAATATTATTTTTATTATTATTATTATTATTCAGAAGATGAAACGTATTCATAACGAACAAGCCCACAGTGGCCACTGACTTGAAATTCAAGCTTCCAAAGAATATTAAGGTGTTCATTAGGAAGAAGTAAGAGGAGGCAAAGGGACATACAGAAAGAGGGACCTCGCGTAATAAAACAGAAAAAAATAAACTAATAAATAGATAAAAATGAATTAAAATGCAAGGAGAATAGAAACCCCACAACATCTGTAGTTCAGAAATGCGAGTGAGCGTGGTTTGAATCAGGAAAATGAACTTGTTGAACTACTTCTTAACCATTTCAGGGACCGCGAGTCATCGTTTTTCTCAGATATCTTTCAAACTAATTATTTGATCGAAATGGTACTTTGACACAGTGTACAACACATCTCCCACTAATTTTTGGTAATATAGTTAATTGTCAAATTATTTTAGTTAAGACGTTTACTCTTAACTTTTAAAGGCAAAGTCGCATGAGTCAGCAGGACTAATCTACGCAATCGAACGTCCACTATCCCCCATAGACAGGAAAGGGAGGGGGGCCGGAGATGAGGAGGCGAGGAAAGTGGGTTGAGGGAGGGATGAGGAGTGGATGGGAGATGGAGGGACGGGATTGGGATGAAGGACGTTCGAATGCATAGTTTGGCGATGCTTGGCAACACCATGGAAGTCAAGAGTAAACGCATTAGCTGAAACCGGTTGACAAAGCACTATACTGTATTACCAAAAATTAGCGGGAAGTGTCTTGTACAGGTACACTGTGTCAAAGTACCATATCTTTCAAATAACTAGTTTGAAAGATATTTGAGAAAAGCGATGACTCGCGCTCCCTGAAATGGATTGAAAATTAACTGAATCTAGAAGACTCAGTCGTCCGATCCAGTTCAAGTCGCAGATGGACGACTGAGACGAAGACAGGTAACTACCAGGAACTCTTAGAGGACGATGAAAGGAAACAATAGTCTTTATTCTCTCCTATCTACGTATCGATTGCAAAGCCCCATTGTCTTCGCGATGGAATCCATAACGGAGTTGCCTCGTAATAGAAGGACACTGTGTGTCCCTTCCACTTTCTATATAGTTATTGTCTTTGTTGCGTTTTCAAGGAAAAGGTTTTTTTCTGGTGACGTCACGGCGTCACCTTTCATGCGGACACATTTGATTTTTACGTTTATCTCGATGCTGTTATTTAGCGAACCCGTCTAAAAATGAATAGTGTACTGAATGTATGGCTTTGTACTCTGATTCTGATTAGAGAAGTGTTTACAGTACACTTAGATGTACATGCGTGTGTTGCTGAGCCTTTTACGTGTGTTTTTGAGACTGATTCTACAAACAGGTGTTCGTAACTGTGCAGGTTCGCGTCCTTTTAGCATTATTTGCCGTCAACATACCGAATCTGTAATAAGCAACAATTACAGTCAAAAATTACCTATCGGTAATGTGGTACCATCTTGGTTCGTTCAAAACGTATTGAATCCTTAGAACTGATTTTAAAATACGCCATATTCCTACGTGTACTATCGTACGTCCCATAGCTTTATTGGGGCTGTATTCAAATCAGGCCCTTGTCATTCATTCGCAACTGGCGCCCGCAGCAAGTTTTCTGAAATCGAGACAAAATTCGGGAAAGATGGCCACCAGTCGCGGGAGGCAGAAAGCCGGGAGAAGTTTTGTCGCCTTCACAAAATGCCTTGGGAAAAGTTGGCGCAGAAGTAGTGGCGGGCAGATTAGATTTAAAAGTTACTTCTGGCGCAGAATGGAAGGAAAATCACGGAATTGACGAACACATCTCCTGTTTTATCGACTCCACATACACACACTACCTTTGGGTTGGATTCCTCTACGGAAGGAAATATCAAATTCATTTGGATTCAAGGCTTGTAATAAACCTAGCCAAAAACTGTGAAGAAAGACGAGAAGTTGAGCGGTCATTGAGGCTGTTTTTTTTATGTAAAATTTCAACCTTTTATATCATTTCCATATTCTACTTATTTATTAGTTTTTCAGTGACCAAGTAAATTATAGATAAAGTCTAAGAACACCAGAAGTTTGGTATTACATTCTGTCCACTTTATTTCCTCGAGAATACTTAGAAAGTTGATTGTCTATCGCTCTTTTTCTTTTCCACAGCTCTGCTTAGATCTTCAGAATGTTAGATTCATTTTGTTCCCAGACAGTACTTTGAGAAGCTAAAGAAAAAATCGACACCTCTGACTGGCTGTAGTTAGAGAAAGTCGAGATCTTAACTGGCAGTAGTAAAAAACTCGACACCTCTGACTGGCAGTAGTGAAAAAAATCTACATCTCTAACTGGCAGTAGTTAAAAAATATATGATTGGCAGTAGTGAAAAAAATCGACATCTCAAACTGGCAGTAGTTAAAAAAGTATACATCTCTAACTGGCAGTAGTTAAAAAAAAATATACATCTCTAACTGGCAGTAGTAAAAAAAAAAGACGCCTCTGACTGGCATTAGTAAAAAAACTCGACACCTCTGACTGGCAGTAATTAAAAAAATATACTTCTCGAACTGGCAGTAGTTAAAAAAATATACATCTCTAAGTGGCAGTAGTTAAAAAAAACGCCTCTGACTGGCATTAATAAAAAAAACTCGACACCCCTGACTGGCAGTGGTGAAAAAAATCGACATCTTTAACTGGCAATAGTGTAAAAAAAATCGACATCTCGAACTGGCAGTAATAAAAAAAATCGACACCTCTGACTGGCAGTAGTAAAAAAAAAATCTCTGACTGGCAGTAGTTAAAAAAATCGACATCTTTAACTGGCAGTAAAAAAAATACACATCTCTGACTGGCAGTAGTGAAAAAAAAATCGACATCTCCAACTGGAAGTAGTAAAAAAAAAAAAAGACATCTCTCACTGGCAGTTGTAAAAAACAACTCGACACCTCTGACTGGCATTAATATAAAAAAAAATCACCTTTGACTGTCAGACATAAAAAAATAAAAAAACTCGACACTCCTGACTGGCAATTATAGCGGCACAGATGACCACCGGACACTACTCAGTTACAGCACTTTTTTTCCCCGTCACTTGGCTGAGTTTCCTCTGCTAATTTTGATTAACATGATAGTCACACCGCTCGAAGTAAAGATTATGAACGGCTGGCGGGCAGCAGGCTCCCAGTAGATGATTACTGGGTGCCTCTGACTGTGAAGCAGTTGCGTGTGAAATGACCAAGTCTTTGGAAGACGATGAGCGCTTCGTCTGTGGAACCCGGGGTGACGTTCGAAGGTCTCCTGTGGTCAGGTTTATTGAAGAGGAACCTGTTGTTAATTCAGGTATAGCATCTTTGGCCCTCCTCACAAGGTGGAGATGTTGGACGCTTGTTTTGACTTCGCTTGAGCGGACAGTGTGGACTGAGATGAGAAATTAGGCTGAAAGGCATCAGTCAAGCTTCTTAGTTTACGTAAAATAGAAATTAAGACATAATCATAGGCAAAAATCATAATTAGGTTTGGTTCATAAACTAGATTCTATATTCATATGGCTACCCTTTTTTCAGATATTTATTTTACGTACATATTTTCAATTTCAATAAATTTCTGTGTAATGCACTAACATTATTCATATATACACGTAATAATTACGAATTTTGTTATCATTGTTCACCCTTTCCATTAATGACCAACTTTCCTGGCTCTCTCTCTCTCTCTCTCTCTCTCTCTCTCTCTCTCCTCTTTCCTCTCTCTCTCTCTCTCTGTTTGTGTTTGTGTTGTGTATGTTTTCATATATATCATTGACCACTTATACTTCATTGGTTACAACCCTTTCCATTCTCTATTTCAGAGCCTGTCTTTAGCCAAGAAGAAAATCGTCCACTACACTACGCTCGACCCCCAGAAGAGAGCTAACGCGGCTTTCCTGATCGCCTCTTATTCTGTAAGTAATACCATGATCCACTACTCAAGTATTTCTCTATGGTTCTTTGTTGTAGTGGGCAAGTTCTCACTGGTCGTGGTGAATGTGACCTTAATATTGTGGTGTTTGTGATGCTGAATGCATATCAATCTGATTATTTACACTTTACTCTGTGAATGCAATTAATTTCTTGCAGTTTTGTTGACTCTTATTTTACTTGGAAGTTCATTATAGTTTTCCGTAAAGCGCTTGCTGTTTTATTGTTGTACAGAACGGAATGTAAAATTTAGGCCAAAGGCCAAGCGCTGGGACCGACGAGGTCATTCAGCGCTGAAAGGGAAATTGCAAGAAAAAGGGTTTTAATGTTGTAACAGAAGGAAAACCTCGCAGTTAAAATAAGAAACAATTTTTAGGAGAGGGTGGAAAGTACGATGGAAGAAAGCGATCTTAGCAAGGAACACCATAACTACTACTACACATGTGTATACTGTCGATAGAAGCAATTGAATATTAGTTCTTGTACAAAGTAGCTGTCTCCAACTTGGTCGTTTGTGTTTTTCGCTTATTTTTATCGCGTTTTGTAGCCCTGCTGTCACGGTGGAATTAAACATAACACAATGATGATATAAAGTATTTGTAACGTGTAACTAGGGGTAATTGGCAGTGCTATATTGTGTGTGTGTGTGTGTGTGTGTGTGTGTGTGTGTGTGTGTAACATCAAAAAGTTTAGAAGATCGCCTGTGTCAGTTTTGTATTAGTATCTCTAGATTTCGCGTGTTTGATTTCGAGTTTGTTCCGTTTTGTTTGCATTTGTTGACATTCTTATCAACATATGTTCATTATTTTATTGCTTGGTTATGCACCAAGGCATTACGTCACATTTTTGTTGGCATGTGTGTTCTACGAGCTTAAATCTCTCTCTCTCTCTCTCTCTCTCTCTCTCTCTCTCTCTCTCTCTCTCTCTCTCTCTCTCTCGTAAACCAATTATTTGACACGTAAATTCAACGGCTCGCTTGGTATTTAGGTTAAAGGATTATAGTCCATTCCACGAGCCGACCACCGTCGAGAGGAAGGAATTATATTTATTATGATGTCAATAATACGCGCTGTTATGACGACGGACCGATATAAACGGCGAGGGAATGTGTGCGCTACGAACCGATTGGTATGTTGCTGGCCCAAATGTAGGTTAGGTCATTCACTGGGACTGGAATTGACGCCTACGCACTGGAAAAAGAAAGAAGGAGAGAAAAGAGAAATATTATCTTTTTACCGTCCCGGAATGCGGAGCAGAGACACATTCGGTTCGATTACTTTGGTTCTGTTCATGTTCGCACGGCAGAGTATATATTTGTTAATATTTATCGTCAGATAACCGATACGTTTCTAAATAGATGTTTTGATCAAAAGGAAGCTTTCCTTAAGTTTTATGAGAGAGAGAGAGAGAGAGAGAGTTTGCTGTCGATTACAAGTGCGATGTTGAGTTGGTAGCATGTTTCTCAAAATTACTGATGGTTGTCAGTTACCCTAAGGCCAGTGATGGTATTTATATTGACCGACGTCTTTCGACTCAAAACCATTTTAGTTACGGGAATTTTTCTGACGACGATAATCTCACCATCCGTAAGAATACTCTCTCCCGTAAAATCGGTTGTGTAATTACACACACACTTGCATACAAAACACATATAGTTATTACATATATATATAACAGAATAGCTACACTGCTTCACTGTGTTTATATATATTACTTATTGAAGCCTAATAATTAGTGTGTATATATATATATATATATATATATATATATATATATATATATATATACACCACAATGGTATTAGGTTTCATTAAGTAATATATATATATATATATATATATATATATATATATATATATATATATATATATATATATATATATATACAATGGTAATTAGGTTTCAATAAGTAATATATATATATATATATATATATATATATATATATATATATATATATATATATATATATTATACACACACACATTTGAGGATGTTTGTGAAAGGGACTGTCGAGAACGAGAGAACATTGATGACTAGTGACATTGTTTGATATGGTTGTAATAGTGAAATTGAGCGGCTGACCAGGGTTTGTAAGGTACATTTTTATGAGGAAAAGATTCCGAATAAATCGGTGAGTGAAATAAGCGTTCATTTGTATTAGGATAAAGGTGATAAAGTTAACTCATAGAAGACATGATTACATGGTAGGTCTTTGGTTAAAAGGGTAGGACATCATGACAATATAATGAGGAAAGAGAGCAGTTTGGGTTTAGGCAGATCAGGTGTTTGATATTGACACTGCTGCGTGAGAAGTTTCTACGTAAAGGAGAAATGCCTTTCGCCTTAGAAAGCGTTGGGAGGAATAGTTGATGACGATAATATGATTGGGAATAATGAAGAGAGTCTGCAGAAGTTAGGGAAAGAGTTTGAATGTGTTTTCAAGAGTAGTGAGCTGAGAGGAAAATACAGATAAAGGGGTGTGTGTGTTTGTTATATATATATATATATATATATATATATATATATATATATATATATATATATATATATATATATATATATATATATATATAGAGAGAGAGAGAGAATTATGCGCTTACATAATAGTAGACGGATTAATTACTTTAATATGTCACTATTATTCCCATGCTACGCATTAAACAGACTCTCTCTCTCTCTCTCTCACTCTCTCTCTCTCTCTCTCTCTCTCTCTCTCTCTCTCTCTCTCTATATATATATATATATATATATATATATTACATATACATAAATATATACATATACATATACATATATATATATATATATATATATATATATATATATATATGTGTGTGTGTGTGTGTGGTACTTTAATCTGTATTTCTGAAATGCCTTCAGCTGCTGAAGCCAGCTGAGTGTTGATAAGAACGGTGTCCTCTACTTTAGGTCGGAAGTGCTGTTTGCTGTTATTTTTCCGACATGCTTCTAAAATACACAGGCATAAATAAATCCCCCTCTGCCTTCACTCCCCTTTCTCTTGTGGCCAGCTGAGCCCTAAAGGCCTACTGTTATCGCCAGCAGGCTTTCAAATCTTCCGCTGAATCTCTAATTGGGAACCGTCGGAATAGGTTGAAACTCTTTTCATTAGAATTATTTGGAATTCTCTGGTTCCAGCGTGCTTTACGAGGTCGAGGGAAAGATATGAAAATGTGTGAGTGTTTTTTCGTGTGAATATTGAAACTGACGTGCATTAGGGCGATCTGAGTTTTATGTCAGTTAATGAATATGCTTGAATAGATTTTGAATAGATGCACTATATCGTGACGAGAGAGGTGGTTCGCTCTGAGTATAAAACAGTTAACCGAAGTAGTCGATCTCTTTTTGGAGAGCAGTCATGAAATTATTGCAGCCAGACATTTAATAATTATCATTATTCAGAAGATAAACCCCTGTTCATACGGAACAAGCCTGTACAGGGGCCATTGACTTGAAATTCAAACTTACAAAGATTATGGGAATTCTGTAATGAAACTGACTCACAGCAATATAAAAGCGATATTTTTTCCTGCCCAATTTGGAGTCTGCGCTCGAAGTGAACCGTAAAACTATAGAAAACAAGAATTCCACCTCGATTCGCTCCAAGTGCTGAGCTGGAAGCGGAAAATAAAACTACGAAGCTGATGCATGTGAAATTACTGCTTATGCATGAAAGCAGAAGCCACAGTGGAAAAGGCACTGAACTGCTGAGGCATATCAACTCGCGTGAGAGCTGAGTCTGACGAGCCTTAGATCGAATTCTTGCCAAAGGCCAAAGCCCTGGGACCTAAATGTAATGCCTATAGTGTACCGCATGAGGTGCACTGACGGCACTATATACCCCCCTACAGGGGACTTTGCAAACGGCCGCAGCCAAGTACCCGGAACAAGAGCGAAGGGCGGTTCTACTCATTGGTGTCAAATAGCCACAAACCATTACAGCACAACCGAAGAACAATTGCAGGGGTGCGTCTCTGCAAGACCAAGGGAAATGACGCTAGTGAACCAAGCAGCGACTGGGCTTTACGGAAACGAGAGAACAATAGCTCCATTTAACCACACTAGCCAAGGTTAGTTTAGTCACTAGTACCATCAGCAATACGGGTGTCGATTATTGCACTTAATCATTCTTGATGTTTCGTGAGTCAAGCTAGTTTTCATTATATATTTGGAGTACGATCCTTGTAACCTAGTCATGAAATTATTGCAGCCAGACATTTAATAATTATATTAGTATTCAGAAGATAAACCCCTGTTCGTATGGAGCAAGCCTACGGGGGCCATTGGCATGAAATTCAAACTTATGGGAATTCTGTACTTGAACGGGTTTTTGTACAGAAGTTAAAAACAGATTTCCTGAAGTTGTTATCGTTATATTCAGATAAAAACAGGACACTGCATCCTATTTAGAGTTTGCAGCCGGCTGTGAGGATGGGTCCAGTCAAGAAATGACATTGTCCCCGGAATATAATGGAACTTAGCTGCTAAAACTGTCACAAAATACCTATTGTCTCAATGTTGTTGAGTAGTTGCGCAACGAGAGTCCATCCTCTCTCTCTCTCTCTCAAGACATCTCACATCGTAAAATTATGGTCATATATATTTCCCGAAAAGTCTTAGCATCAGACCTTAAGTGATAGTCTTTTTTTGTTAACTGGTCCATGTCAAAATGTTTAAGTATGGAATGTCTCTCTCTCTCTCTCTCTCTCTCTCTCTCTCTCTCTCTCTCTCTCTCTCTCTCCAAGCTACTTTCTTTTGATCGATTGTGATGTTGCCGACCTAGATATAAAAGCGACCGACGCAGAAATCATTTGAATGTTAACGAATGTCTGATGGCCTCATTTTTCCGGCTTGTTAAATGGGATGCCTTACTCTATAGTATTATAATATATATATATATATTTGTGTGTGTGTGTTTGTTTTTTTGTATCTGAAATTGTATATTCAGTTTGTTCGGTATTTCATCCGCCATAGTTTCGTTTGCATACGTTACATATTATGTACAAGAATGCAAGTGTGCCTCCGTATCGTATGTGAGAGAGTGTGTTTGCTTTCGCAACCATATAAGTTGTAATAGTAATTGATTGTTGGGTATTTTTAACCGAGATGTTATTGGGGTCACAGCGTAATAGCTGTGTATGAATCCGCCGGTTTTCTGAGAACTGCGTAGACGAGGCGTTTGCGTACCTTCCTCCACCCTGCTCCTTCTTTTTCTGGCTGTCTTTGTTTAGAAGAAGAAAGGAGAGTAGGGGGGGGGGAGGGGGGGAAGAGGGAGTGGAGATAAGGGTCATTGATTGACAAATCCCTTCTCCCCCTCCTCCCCCTGCAGGCGTTCTTATACTCCCCTTCTTTCCCCCTTCTGTTCTTGGGAGCCTTCCTTGCAACCACCTTTCTGATCCATTTCGACGTGTCTCTGATCGTGGCAGTTCCTCATTGACAGGGTTGGTATCGTTCTCGCTAGCACTCTGCTGGCCCCGCGTTCGATTCTCCGACCGGCCAATGAAGTATTAGAGAAATTTATTTCTGGTGGTAGGAATTCATTTCTCGCTATAATGTGGTTCGGATTCCACAATAAGTGTAGGTCCCGTTGCTAGGTAACCATTTGGTCCTCAGCCACGTAAAATAAGTCTTAATCCTTCGGGCCAGCCCTCTCTAGGAGAGCTGTTAATCAGCTCAGTGGTCTGCTAGTTCTTCGCTGGGCGAGTGGCTTCCTTACTCAGCTAGCACTGCTGGCCGCGAGTTCGAATCTTCGACCGACCAATGAAGAATAAGAGGAATTTATTTCTGGTGATAGAAATTCATTCCTCGCTAGAATGTGGTTCGGATTGCACAATAAGCTGTACGTCTCGTTGCTAGGTAACCAGTTGGTTCTTAGCCATGTAAAATAAATCAAATCCTTCGGGCAGCCCTAGGAGAGCTGTTAATCCGCTCAGTGGTCTGGTGAAACTAAGGTATATACTTTTTTTCTGATAGTGGCTTGTTCCAGTGCAGTTCCTCTGAGCTCGTCAGAGAACCGACATCTCGAGAACGTTCAGAATTTTGCAAGGTGTTGTACCTCACTCCCTACGGGGTCTGTTCGTTTTAATAATCATGCCACTGCGGTCGTGACGCTGCATCAGGAGATTCGCGTTGTTACCATTGCAGTTATTGTTATCATTATTCAGAAGATGAAGAACCCTATTCACATGGAACAAGCCCACAAAAGGGGCCACTGACTTGAAATTCAAGCTTCCAAAGAATATGATGTTCGAGAAACCCACAAGATACCTATGTATAACTTGTTTACTTGTAAACATTAATATGTAAATATTTGCAAGTAAACAAGTCATACACAGGAATCTTGTGGCTTTCTCTTACCACTTCAGAAGAAAACTGAAAGAAGTCTTTGTTTGGTTCAATAGGATGTTCATTAGGAAGAAGTAACAGAGGGTAAAGAGGAGATCAGTTTTAAGAAAATGAGATAAATCAACAAATTAATCAATAGAAATGTAAGTAAAATATCACAATGCAAGTTGAGTTGTGGTGGGGTGATAATGGGAAAGCTACTGCGGGTAAGAAGTTCATCTTTTGCCGGCAGATTTGACACGACATGGAGCCGTTGCCAAAGCGTCTTTCGATGAATGACACCATCCAGGTATGGCAAGTCCTGTGCATCATTCGTTTCAGCGCGTTCCCTTGATTGATTGAATCCAGAATTTAGGCCAAAGGCCAAGCACTGGGACCTATGAGGGTCATTCAACGCTGAAAGGGAAATTGACAGTAAAAGGTCTGAAAGGTGTAACAGGAGGAAAACCTCTCAGTTGCACTGTGAATCAGTTGTTAGGAGAGGGTGGGAAGTAACTTGGAGGAAGAGAGTATGAAAGGAGGTACAGTAAAAGAAAGGAAAGTGGTTGCAGCTAGGGGCCGAAGGCACGCTGCAAAGAACCTTAAGTAATGCCTACAGTGCACCGCATGAGGTGCACTGACGGCGCTACCCACCTACGGCGACGTTCTCCTGACAAGGGGAACCCAAGGACGTAGGATTTAGGGGCAGGACTCTGTCTCTTGGTCCAAAAACTCGGTGATTTTAGAACTCCTGCTCTCCTCATAATTCGGTCATAATATGCTCAGCTTCAAAGAGAAACTTTTTTTATTTCTTGGGCAGAAAACATTGTTTCACTACAGTAATGCTCATAGGACGTCCAAACTTTCTAGAGATATTGGCTGTCTCGTTCTCAAGGCTTTCGTATAATGTGGCTGCCTTTAAAAGGGACGATTACCGGTATTGGCGTTGTTCAGTGCTTATTCTGCGACAGTTACGCCGGTAATAATAACATGACGGTACAGGTGTAGCATCAGAAACAACCTTGTCCAGAAGTTAAAGTCTATCTTAGTTTTACCAGACCACTGAACTGATTAACAGCTCTCCTAGGGCTGGCCCGAAGGATTAGACTTATTTAACGTGGCTAAGAACCAGTGGTTACTTAGCAACGGACCTACAGCGCCATTGTGGAATCAGAACCACATTATAGCGAGAAATGAATTTCTATCACCATAAATAAATTCCCCTAACTCTTCATTACCCGGCCGGAGACTCGAACTCGGGCCCAGCGAGTGCTAGCCCACAACCCTACCGACTCTCCCAACGAAGAGCTAACCTTGTCCAGAGAAATAACGGTTCAGGTTGTCTGTCGATAGCTTCTGTGTTTCCTTGTAGTCTACAGCTTCGTAAAATGAGCCTGTCTCCAGTTGGAGAGTTCAGTTCTATGTGTTCGGTTCCTGAGGCCAGTACTACTTTCTCTCTCTCTCTCTCTCTCTCTCTCTCTCTCTCTCTCTCTCTCTCTCTCATTAGCAAAGTAGCAGTGTCATCGTCACCCCTTGACACGGCTCTAAACAACCGTCGTCGTCATCACCAACACCTCGAGGTATGCCCGATTCATCATTATGAAAGCATCCCATGAGATCAGTTTTCGGCGTAATAAAGACACATGCGATTCGTGCGTGCTTTGGTTGGAAGATTTTTGATCTTACGACCTGTGTGAATAAGGCTATTTATCCAACGCCTCTCATTTGTATTTCCTTGTTGCGGCTACTGATTTATGGCTCTTATGAATCTCGTCGGGAAGTCCGTTTTGCAATTCAAGGTCACCCCATTCTCTCTCTCTCTCTCTCTCTCTCTCAACCAAAGTATGTTCCAGAGCTGAGAGGGTTGGGGGTGGGGGGGTGGTGTTATACTAGTAGAAAAAAAAAGGGTATTGTTCGCATATTAGGGGAAAACATACTGGGATTACATGATTGAGGCCGATGTGTGTGTAGTTTTATTTTTTTTTTTTTTTGCTCATTTTTAGCTTATTGCATATTTGTGAGGTTAGCTGTCGTTTGCATTGTTCACACGCATGTGCAGAATGTGCACATATTTTTTTACACATTTACACATATCTATCGTATTTTATATTTACATATATATGTGTATAATATATATATGTATATATATATATATATATATATATATATATATATATATATATACTGTGTATATATATATATATATATATATATATATATATATATATATATATATATATATATATATATATATATATATATATATATATATATATATATATATATATATATATATATATATATTTATATATTATATATATGTGTGTCTGTGCGTGTACGCGTATGTGTATGTAAAGCAACATTTCACTGCTCAGATGCTTTCATGATGCTACTCTCTCAGCAAGAGTTCTGAATCACTGCTTAACTTTTGAACTTGTATGTTACACACATACATACATACATACACAGTATATATATCACTTTAAATAGTGGCAACGTTTTTCCCTCTCATGAAACTCAAATGCATTTTGCATACTTATAGAAAGGTTCACTTATTGAGTTATATCAAAAGATCTCTCTCTCTCTCTCTCTCTCTCTCTCTCTCTCTCTCTCTCTCTCTCTCTCTCTCTCTCTCTCTCTCTCTCTAGTTACCTGTAGACAAACAGGAGTAGGTGGCAGTTGCGATAACCGAGAAATTAGGCTTTCTTCCCTTTTGCCCAGAAGCAAAAGAAGACACGAATGTCATATTCAGAACAACGAAGTATAATATTTTTTTCCCCTCTCGACACTGGACAAACAATGGAGAGGAAAATTTAGTTTGCGACAGGATGCTACTAATTTTGTTGGCCCAGTCTCTCTCTCCAGAGATTTTTTTTAGGATGCTACTAATTTCATTGGTCCAGTCTCTCTTTCCAGAGATTTTTCATGGCAGGATATACCATTTGGGGGAAAACGTTCCCAAATGATATGCATTAATGTTTGACTTCTGTTTTACTGTGAGAGTGTGCTGGCGTATAGGTCCTTTTATGAAGCCATTCGGTGCATTAGGAAGAATGGACGTGACTCATTTCCCCTTTCACTCAACTGTGTTTCAGTTTGCAACATACTCATAAATGATAATAATTTATTCATTAAAAAGCAACACATGTATGCCTTCTTTTCAGATTATATATTTAAAGAAGACTCCAGAGGAAGCGTATAAACCTTTAATTAGTGGCAACAGTCCACCATTTTGCCCCTTCCGAGATGCAGCGTACGGTATGTCCACATATCATCTGACCTTGCTGGACTGTCTTCACGCAATTGACAAGGCATTTAAATTAGGCTTTTTCAACTTTGAGGACTTCGATGTGGACGAATACGAATATTATGAGGTGAAGTGTTCTAGTTTTCTTGTGTGTATTCATTATTATACATAGAACTTTAGTTCACAGATGCATTTTGAAAAAACCTGAAATACATTTTTTGAGATGTCAGAATGAAGGTTGAAAGATTGATTGACTGTTTTTCATTTTTGCTCCGAGCAGAAGGTACAAAACGGCGACTTCAACTGGATCATGCCCGGGAAGTTCCTAGCCTTTTGTGGACCGCACGCCGAAAGCAAAGTGAAGAATGGGTACACACTGCACTCGCCTGAAACATACTTCAGCTACTTCAGAAAGCACAATGTGACTGCTGTGGTCAGGCTGAATAAGAAAATATATGACGCCGCTCGTTTCAAGAATGCAGGGTTCGACCATTATGACATGTACTTCATAGACGGATCTTGTCCTTCGGATGAAATCATGAGAGAGTTCCTGAGAGTGTGTGAAAATACGGAAGGAGCTCTGGCTGTCCATTGTAAAGGTAATTCAAACATCTCTCTCTCTCTGTAATGCATTACAAGCAATTCCACTGTTTTGGAAAAGGTCGGACATTAGTACCTCCCAAGACGTTTTGTCACAGTTTCATTACAAAGCAGTGAATAATTGTTTGTACTAAAGTTAGGGTTTGTTAGACGTTTTGTCACAGTTTCATTACAAAGCAGTGAATAATTGTTTGTACTAAAGTTAGGGTTTGTTAGACGTTTTGTCACAGTTTCATTACAAAGCAGTGAATAATTGTTTGTACTAAAGTTAGGGTTTGTTAGACGTTTTGTCACAGTTTCATTACAAAGCAGTGAATAATTGTTTGTACTAAAGTCAGGGTTTGTTTTGATAAGGTTAATGCCATGTCATGAAGTGTGGCTGTCTTTTTACTTTTATCTGAATCTAACCATATAGCCTATTTCAGTTCCACAGTCACAAATAAATATTGAGTTTCTAGCTGGTTTCATCGGGTGCCAGTTGTATAGACGAAGTACCTTTGATAGAGCGGCTGAAAGAAATGCTGTAGTATGAATGCCACCCCTGACTGCAAATATAAGACCACAACACATCAGTAGGCTTGATATAAGATTATTTGATTCAGAGAGATCAGTACTGCAGTCACGTTGTCTTGGATAATTGTAACCTTAGCATGCTGAGCTATAATTGAAGCCTGGTTTTTTCATTTGAGTTCTTTAAAAGACACGTAATTTTATCTTTGCTTTGGTTTCAGAGATGTTACGTTGTGGATTTTACTTCTCTGGGAAAAGAATAATAAATTCACTTTCTGGAGGGTCCAGAATACTCAGAGAACTTACTGATTAGTTAAGATTCACTGTCTTTATCTTATCAGTTACAGTAAAGTAATGAATATTGGATAATCCCTTCTATGCATTCTTCCTAGTAATTTTCATTAAATAATGGGGTCCTACTGGTGGCAGTCCCCGGTTATCGACGGCCCAGTTTTATGGGGGGGGGGGCTTGGCTAGCAACGAAAATCGGCATTTTTCGGCGCCGATTTCCGCTTATCGGCACTGATAATCGGGGTATTGGCGCCAATACATACCTAACAGAGGCGCGCCGATACCCCGGTTATCGGCGATTTTCGCTTATCGTCACGCCATCAGAACGGAACCCCAGCCGATAACCGGGTTCTGCGTTAAATGAGGTTTAGGTTAAACCAACAGAATAGGAAGAAATCAGGTAGGGAGGATGGGAGATGAAAAGTGTAAAAAGCAAAGCAAGTGGTAGGTTCCTTAAATGTAAAGTACATTTCACAACCTCACATGTTCCATTTTAATTTATTTATTTATTTTTTTGTTCGTGGGTATGTTATTTTGACTGTTTCATGTGCTTGGAAAGTGGTTGTATTATATTAGGAACATTTGTGATCAATTTTATGTAGACATTCTGTAGCATAATGCCACACAAATATTAAGTAGATTTGATAATGATCAGTCTTTCTAATAAGAAAGTAAGTTTGGAGTGAGAGTTTGTGGTTCTCAGATGTTCAAGTTAAATACTAATATAGCACTGAATATCTTGCTCTCCCATTCCTTACGGGATACGCATGCAAGTGTTGGGATGATTTACTAAAATTACTCTAGAAAAAATATTGAATTAAATGGAAATTCATCTCTTGCACACTAATTTGATTTTCTGGATTGTAGATATGAAGATTATATACTATGTTTTGAAAATTAATAATGTTTACAAGTCTGAGTTTCTGATCCTTTTAAAAAGTGATTACTGTTAGTGTTCTTTTTTTACACAGTCTTCTTAACGTTACTTTTATTTCCAATAGACTCTGATTCAGTAAAAAAAACCGTTTCTTAACTTTGTATCATCTTTTACAGCTGGTCTTGGTCGCACTGGATCACTTATTGGATGCTACATGATGAAGCATTTTCGCTTCACAGCTGCGGAAGTAATAGCATGGTTACGCATTTGTCGACCGGGTTCCATTATTGGCGGCCAGCAGCAGTGGCTCACTTCGTAAGTTTAGTTTTCGTTCTTAGTTCCAGTCTCTGAAATATTCTGAGTGCATCATTGCTGTCTTGTTCTTACAGCATTGCCTTTTGTGGTTAATCCTTCAACCTCTTAGAAATTTAATTTCTAGTTTGTTTGGTTCACTGTTTTACAGTTGCAGTATCAAAGTAATGGTTTTCTGTTAGGTATCCTTAAAAAGGCTTTAGCCCTGGTCACAAATGTGGATTGTGCCTCTTCCTTTCAGCTTTACCAACCTTGTCAAATCTTGTTAGGTTCTGTATTGTAAGAATTTGTATAGACCTTTACAGTACTTGGATTTGCTCTGTTTTTTTTTTGTGTGTGTCAAATTAAAAAGCCTTTACTCCTAGATTTTGCATAGTAAGGTTTCCTTACAGCTTTTTTTTTTTTACTTCGACTTTTTGTAGGAAGCAATCATCTTTGTGGCTTGAAGGTGATATTTTCCGTAGTCGCAACAAAAATCAAAACCTCAACAAGAAATGTGAATTTGGAATCTACAGCATTGCTTGGAGAAATCACATCACCAACATAAATAATCAAAACAAAAATAATTTGAACCATAACAAGAAAAAACTGGTGAGTAATCATATGAAGAGCAAGTTTTTGCTTTTTCCTTCACTTGCTTTTGATATTAACTTTGTCATGTCTGTATATTCCTAGTGATTTTCAGTTAGTGCTTCCTTTTTATAATCCTTAGTTATAAGGTTGAAGATGCTTGGCTTTTCCTGCTTCCTTATCTGTCCTGTTTTGTCATTGACCATACAGTGTTTTGATAACCTTTGTGGTATTCTATTATTACTGCTGCTCATATTAATATCCAGGCTATAAAATTATTTTTACTGCTCCTGTTTTCTCAGCTGATATTTGTTCCACTGTTTTAAATGAGTTTTGTTCCCGTATTAACCTCATTCTCTTTGTTTATTCCCTCCCATTATCGAAGGAAATTATTTATTCTTCTTTTACTTTTCCTTGTACACATATTTCTTTTAATTTTATAGAATACAGGCTGTATTATTCCTTTCTGTTGTCACTTTACTTGTATTTCTTCCCATCCTACAGCAGAAACTATTTGTATGTTCATTTTTCTGTAGACAGTCCTGGTTGTTCTTACAATATGCCATAAGACACCTCATCACACGCTGCCACTTTTGTATTGTTCCTTCTCTCTCTCTCTCTCCACCTGTCTTACACACAACTCTTGAGAATAACTTTAGTCCTTCAACTTTGTATATATCCATCTCTGTTGTGCTGTAAGTGTGTGCCAAGGTTTACATGAGTGTGTATTACATTTTCTTCTCACTGAGAATGTTTTATGTTACCTTTTATACCTAAACCTACCTGATAACCTTCCAGGTCAATAGTTCATCGGATGAGGAACCTGAGCGGGAAGAGAATGTACAGGTAGTGTTGAGTGGGGTGGACACCTTGAAGCTAGATGATCACTCAGCTCACACGGATAACCATGATAGGTACATTGAGGTATGTATGTTGGATATTCGTATGTTCGAAAATTTGAAGAAAAAAAAATTACCATTCTAATTTATTTGATTATGGGTCACAGTTGTTACATTTTATCTCATTGGTTACAGATACTGTACAAATAAATATGGCTCTACTATGAAAAGGGTTTTATTCCTTTCTATATGTTGCTTTGTCACGATAATGCAGTTGCTCAATGTATTACAGAGTATTGTCATTTTTTTCACACAGTTGCTTGAATTGTAACGTAAAATTGCTTATTTCACAGGATGTTGCGAATAGTAATGCCAACATAAAAGAATCGGAGACAAGGCTAATCAATGGCCTTTCTCAAGGTGACCGTCTAAACCAGCTGAAAGCCTCAAGATCCCACACAAGATCTGCCACAACTGGACGCGTACAGTAAGTACATTGTACCATTTTTGTAATGGCAGGCATTCATTTCTGAACAGTTTCATACTCTGCAGTTTTTTCATTCTCTCCAATGCTTATTAAATATTCTAAAGCATCAGAAAAAAAAAGACTGTCATGATTTTCACTTGCCAAAATTGTTTGCAAAAAAGCTTTCCAGCCGAAACTGTTCTGGGCACATTTTGCATTAAAGTAGATTCACTTATAAATTGTGTATTGAAACTGTTTCTTAGACGTTTGGAACTTTTTCAAGACTAGGAGTGTCATTCAGTGTTTAGTAACAGGCCTCATGTTTGGGAAAACTTTTTTTGAATCTGGTTGTGGAATAACTTACTTCTGCAGGTCTTAGATTGTGGATTCATAGCATATGTAAATCACTCTGTAGGTCTGATAGTATTATTGGTGTTACCACACAAAATATTGTCCTAATTAGTTAAATAAGTTCTGCTTTGATTATAGGTCCACACCCAAGAAATATTTTTTGTAGCCGGAGTAATGTTTTCTAGTTTTATTCTGTTTTATTACCTGAAGTTAAAATTTAACCAGATTTTGCAAAAGAATAATAAAATTAAGTATACTGTATTACAAACTGTAATATAATGTAGAATCAGATTAGGTAATTTTATTAGTTTTTAATTTACTGATGAGAGTTATTCCCATTTATTCAAGTACCCTCCTAAATAAGAACTAATACTGAACCATTGTTGATGTCAACAGAAGTTGGAAAGGTTCAGAAGTATTGATAGCAGATAGGACTGACCTATTCCTAAAAACATATAAATGGAAATCTGCTTTGACCCATTAGAGTAGGGTTGATCAGAGCATGCTAGTGTGTGCATGTGCATAGTAGTCTTTCAAAGTACAATATGTAGCATTGTAGTTTCCTCACTTTCTTTAATTTTGCCTAATTCAGTTTTGGACGACATCTTCAGTGCTATACATTGTTTATAGATTTAAATTACTTTGTTAGACACAGTACACATTTATTTTCTGAAGTTTGCAGAATTTAGCTCAAAAGAGAATATGCAAGCCAGTTCTATCACTCTGAAAACATTATTCCTTTTGTACTTTACGTCATATACCTTTTTCAAGATGACATTTCTTCCCCAATTTTATTCAAGATAGTTTAAAGTCATGTCAGTGTTTTTGTCAAGAAAAGTTTAAAGTCATGTCAGCATTTTTGTCAAGAAAATTCAATTGTATTGGCCAATTACATATATATACACACACACACATATATATATATATATATATATATATATATATATATATATATATATATATATATATATATATATATATATATATATATATATTATATATATATATATATATATATATATATATATATATATATATATATATATATATATATATATATACACACACATACAAATATCTTTTAATATCTAATTCACTATACTTCAGGAATAACGCCTACCCAGGGGGAATTACAATTGATAAGTGCTTGGTCACCAGTGGAATTCAAACAGCTACCTGGTATAGAAACAGTTTACAGTGACTTTTGACCAGTGAATCTTGATGGCTCAGTGGTCAAAAGTCACTATACAGCATTGTTTCTAAATCAGGCAGAGGTTCAAATCCCAGTGGTGACCAGGTACTTATCAGTTAATTTGTCTTAGGTGTTGTAAGTCATTCTGAAGGTACAGTGAACTGGATGTTAGACGATGTTTGTCATAATATTTGTTAATATAAAAAATGCCATGGTGCATTTGACAAATAAATATATATACTGTACATACATTCACATAAGGGAAAGGAATAATTGTTAAACTTTTGAGAATAGAATGTGCTGTTGCTTAATTAGTATGTATTTTCTGCTTGCATTAGATGCAATGTTATTAGGTAACTTATCACAGCATAGGTTGGTTTAACTACTGAAGTCGTCTTTTTATTACTTGACTTTGTATGATTCCTTATCTTAACAAAAATCAACTTGGTAAAATGCTTCTTGATTTTCACTGCTGATGAAGTTATTGGAAATTGTACATTCATCCTGAATTCAGTAACTCAGTAAGTTAATCCAAAATGCTTCCAGTGCTTTAGAAAATATCTTTCTTCCATGTTAACTTTTATATGGATATATTTAGTTAATGATCTTTAGATGTTGGCTTGATAGATGTTTGTGTAGCAACCAATGCTGTTATTACAGCCTTGAGGACAAAGCTCATGTTCGCACCAAATCCACCCCACTGGGGGGCACTGTCTCCAGTGGCAGTAGCGGGGAGGACGAGAGGCTGTGCTTTCACCCCTAAAGGCCGCCAAAGTCTCGGCACTTACTGTCGCCACCGAGACACTGCACGTAGACCTATTCGCACCACCACCACAGCCACAACTAAGAGGTGAGTTACAGCACCATCTTTGTGTGTGCGTCTGTGTAATGATCCTCAGAGCTGTTATGCAGTGGTGATGAGGGTATTTTGGCTTTGCAGTTACATCTGGTTTTTATGTGCAAAAGGATAAAACGCTATTTTTTATCCCAAGATAGCAGAGTTTGTTAGTGTGGACATCAGGTCAACTTTCCCTCAGTGCTTTCTATAAAGTACTACTTTCATTTGTGTTTTTTCATATACTTATTCTTGTGTTGTGAGAATGTTAGGTCATGCCATGGGAACCATGGAATAATTTTCTTGTTTTGTCAGTATTTCTGATTAACTTTATTTCTCGGTTATTTGGTTTCTTATTCCTGCCATGAATTTTTTCTCGAGTTCATAGGTATTCATCTAAATTTTATCATTTTTTTTTTTCCCTTTCATCGGTCAAATGCTATGAAAATGCAATGTTCATAATGAAGCTGCCTTTTATTTTCATGTGGATAGAAATTTCTTCTAACTGTAGATCCTGACGTGTAGACAGTAAATGCTTTGTGATTTAAAATTTCCATTGGACTTATATGGTTAAATTAACTTGCAAAGAATTGAGCACATTGTAGAGATTACCAGAGTTACTGTAGAACTTTTTTTTACATTTTTATATTAACTTTCTTTTTACTGTTAAAATTATGAATTCCCCTTCTTGCAAACATTTCTGTTGTTTGTAGACTCATTTTACTTTTACTCTTACTTTCTCCGCTTATAACTGTATGAAGATGATAATCAGCAAAGATGTTGGGTGGAGAAAGTGAGTTCAGCAAATGTCTTAAGCCACCATCAAGTCCTAAATCCCAGTCCTGATGTTCATAGTATTTTGTCTACTCTGCTCTTGCCTTGTGTATCCGTAAACTTGATGTTTATTAAATATATTATTTAAATTTTGTGTTTCTTCGAACTTCTATTTTGCTCTCCCATACCTTATTTCATACTTCATGTCACCTGCTAATTTTATTTCTCATTTCACTTTGCTATATCTAATCTTTTAATGCAGGGAGGATGACATAAGTACTATCTACTAAACATTATGTGTTTTATATAGTTCAGAGGCATTATTATCCTTATTTCTTCTTCTTGAAAAGTATTTTATTTTCTCAAAGGAGGCTGTACCTAACAGGCCTTTTGTTTTTGTTGTTGGGCAAGTTCTATTTCCACCTTTCTTGATAGGAGTACAGTTCAAATGTCTTTAATAATTTGGTTTTAGTTTGATAAACTGCAATAAAGGGTGAGGCTTTTAGTTTTACTTGATAATTTAGGTAAATGTCATTATTCAGATTAGAAATACAGCATTTACAATCTACGGTGCAAAAGGAAATTGCCTAAGTTTGTAAACTGCTGGTATTTTAAGCATTACTGTAATTACAATGGCATTGCTTGTAGTTTCATGAATATTTTAAATAGTTGTACCGTACTATTTTGGTTTTTGCATGTGTATAATTCTAACAGTTTATCAAGTACTGTACTAACCAAAATGCATTCCGGGCTCAAGGAACTTTGGAATTTAGAGTGGTTTGGCTTATAACATTTTTCATAGAATGTGAAGTGTATTTTTTCATGTAGAAATGTTTTCAAGTATTTTACATTTATTTTAAAGGATTTCCTGAAGTAATGAAATGCAGTGCAGGTATTGTTGGTATAATAGGATGCCTCCTTCCATGAAAGATGTTTGGAATGTTTCATAAATACAAGTTAGATATTAGAGATCATGTTGGGAATCTATAGCTTTCAGTTTCAGAAGATTTTTCCAGGGACTGTAGTAAATCATTTACCTATTAACTTTTTCACCCTTTCACGCAAGACATGCATGGCTATTGGGATCTGTGTATCGAGGCTCTGCTCACCGAGGAAACAAAGCACGGGGAGTTTCTCATGCCCCAGGACCTCCCTCGGCATCACAGCCCCTTACGAGAGCCCTCCTCCAATCTTCCTCTGCTCTTTCCTCCTCAGAACCAGCACAGAGCTCTGGTGGATTGCCATCTCACATTTGTGGGAGGAAGGCCTCTGTAACCTGTAACTCTTCCTCTTGCTCGTCTTTAGCTAAAGCCACCTACAACATAAATCTCTCTACTTCCTCTTCCTCCGCATCTACCTCTGTTGCAAAGATTTCCTCAGTTTCCCCGTCTCTTTCCTCATCATTTTCTTCTTCCAATGAAAATCATGCTCGTAAAAATGGGGATGTTGTCAGTGCATCCCCAGAAAATGTAGATAATGGCAATGTGGGAGACCACATCCACTATGACAATAACAACCTCGAGCAGGAAGAGGAGGAGGGTAGTGGTGGCAGCTGTTTAGCACTGGAGGGCCACCATAGTCGCAATGGATCTCAGGTCTCCCCAGCTATTGTGAACAGCAAACTGCCAGTCTATCGCGTTGTAAAGGGAATAAAAAATAGTAATCAACTTTTTAACTACCGTTTCTCTCCTGTGTAAGTTAGATGTTTAGTGATTAGTGATTTTTTTATTGCATGAATTTTACACTCCATTTTCCTTTAATCCCTGATTTTTCCTGCCTGCATACAAAATTTTGTGTAGTTTATCAGTCATTTTCTTCAGTTTGCATGGTTAAGGTATCTGATGCAAGTCATTAGGTGTAGTGAATGCTGAAATGCCTGAGTTATAGCTTTTGGTATTGTGTGTGTATCGCTTATGCTAGCTTGTTTGAGAAGAGTTAGAAAGTAGTCTTGAGAAGTGGGCATCAAATTAGCTCTCAGTACAAAGCAATAAATTTATGTCTTAATGTTAGTTTAAGGTTTAACTTTTAAAAGGTATGTCAGCATGCATGTTGAATGCTTCAAAACATAACCAGTACAAGATATCAGACAGTTCTTGACCTGATAGAAATTGAGTGAAGAAGCATTTTAACAATATGTAGGATATACAAGTTTTGCTCCCTCAAGTGTAACCTACAGTATGCCTTTTGATAACCTCACTAAGGAATCACAGTTACCTTGGCCTTCAAGATTTGCTTGATGCTGCCTACTGACATCTCTCCTCTCCTTATTGACGTGGAAAGTTTGTATATGTAAAAGTGCATTACCTCTATTTTGATATCAAGCTGGTATCTAGTTAGGTGTTTCAGGCACTAACTTTAAAATTTGGATCAAATGCAATCCTCTGTTGCAGTTAGTACTTAGTGTGTATGTCAGTGTTATCATTTTAAGTTGTAACAGATTTGTTACAACCAGTTTACATGTATGTATAGGATATTGTTGATAGTGTAGTTACTTGTTTTGTCCTCATGAGTCTGTCAGAGCTCCACGGTAGACCAGAACAACATCAAAGAATTCTCTTTTAGTCAGTCTCGTGGCCAGGTATTGTGTCGTAATGATAAACACTATGACACATGATGGAGTATGCAATGGACTCAAAGATAAGAGGGCTCTTTCCCTTATCCTAGGGGAAAGCTGTACCTAGGTTCTTTAATTCGCCAAACCTTCTAGAAGAGGAAGTGATTATTGCACATGCGCAGTCCGTCATATTGTTCACAACAGACTGACAAGACACCAGAAAGCCATTACTTTCCTTTGGTCGATATAGAACGGATTCGTTTCTTGTCAGTGCTCCAAATTTCAATAATTATGGAAACACCAAACAAAGAAGCAAGTTAAGTGCTTAGTTTTAAGTCCCAGTTAAAGTTTTAGTTTTAAACTTCTGTAATTGGCAGTTAATTCGTGTGTGAAAGCTGAAAACCTTGCTTTCCTTGCTAACACATAGCCAACATTAAGTGATAATCGCAGATTGTTAGTTGTGAAAAATGCAAATTGTTTTCAAAATTTGTCATTTCAGTTAGATGTTTTAACTATAAGAAATGTTCCACAATTTATCATTAAGATAGAAAATCTTTTCAGATTATACGATGTGTACAATAATCTAGGCAGTAGCCTAGATCAGAGTAAGTGAGAATAACTTAGAGTAGATAAATAGTGGATGTTGTCTGTAGCCTATAACCTAGGATTACCTATCCTTAAGTGTGAACTAAATAACCCAGATTGGGTGGTAGCCTAAATTAGAGTAAGTAACAGCCTTTTAAGAAATATACTATTATGGGCATAAGCAGTAACTGAGACTTAATAATAATCTGGGATAGACAAAATGGTAACCTATACATTTAAGTGTGATCTAAATAATCTGGATTAGGCAATACCCTGTACTAGGTTAAGTGAGAACCTTTTAAGAACTATCCTAAGCAGTAGTCTAGACCAAATAGCCTAGGATTAGATAGAAACAGTAACCTAGGCTAGATAAAATGGTAACCTAGTTTTACAGCTTGGTAGCCTATTTATAAGGCTGCATATTAGTGGGGTTCTTATGCAGCCTATATCCTTAAAGGTGATGTAAACCTAGACCAGGCAGTAGCCTAACTAGATTAAGTAGGAACCCCTTTAGGGAATATCCTATTATTAGCTTAAAACTCTAGTTTAGATTAAGTAAAGCAGTGGCTGAATATTGGATTAAAGAGTAGCTTCGGCCAGATAAAACAGTAAACTAGATTATAAGAGGGTTCTTTCCTGTATAGCTTATATCCTTGAGTGTGATTTAAATAAGCCTATACTAGGCAGTGGCCTAGATTAGGTTAAGCAAGAAAATCATCTATTCTTAGCCTAAGGGTAGATTAGACTAGAAGCTACACACTTGTAATCATGTTAGCTTGTACTATCGAATATGCTATCTATATAAGGATTACAGACAATTGGTACTAACTAGTTTCTAATAAAAACTTGTTTTATATCACTACAGCCCTTATGCATGACCCTCAGGTCAGGTGTTCCGCAGCAAATGGCTCGGTTCACTTTTTACCACAGGTACGGCCCATACCACCTGCCATGAGCATAGTCCTTGTAAAAAAACAAGGTAAATGAGGCTGGTCACCAGATATGTGCGAAATTTGTAGCATGCTCCTGGTAGCAAGTTTTAAGGATGAAACAGCTACCGTTGCCCAAGTATGTTCAATCATTCCACAGGGGACCTGGACAGCTTCTACAGATCTGAAAGATGCATACTGGCACAGCCCTATCACCGTTCCCTTCTGCCCCTTCTTAGGCTTCCAGATAGGGAAGGATACATACAGGTTCAAAGTCATGCCCTTTGGGCTAAACATTGCCCCAAGAATTTTTATAAATTAGCAACAGTAGTTGTTTGAGAACTCACACACGAAGGAATACAATTAATAGCTTACCTAGACGATTGGTTAATCTGGGGGCCACAAGAAAAGAGTTTGAGAAACCTAAGAGCAGTGGTCAACAGACCCCAGTCAAAAGGTTCTCTAATAAATTGGAAAAAATCCCGCCTTGTGCCCAGCAGACGTTTTCAGTGGCTGGGACTGTGTTGGGATACTCTTCGCGGCCAGTTTCTCTCTCCATCGGCACTCAAAACAGGATAAGGAAAGACCTCAAAACGTTCCTTTCACGGCCCAGAGTATCGAGACAGCAATTAGAACGTACATTGGGCCTGCTGCAGTTTGCATCAGTAACAGATCTGATACTCAGATTGCAATTAAAAAATGCGAACAAATTCTGGCTGTTGCATGTAGGAAATAAGATGTGAGACTGACCTCATCAAAAGAATAAAAAAGTTGGGGAGATACTTCGGCCTTGGACCCAGAAGGAGTCTCTGGCAAAACATGTCACCCTGACTCCTCCGTCTGTGAGTGACAATACACAAAGATGCCTCGTTGACAGGCTGGGGAGGACATTGGGAGGATAGTGAGGTGGTCAGCTACTCTGAAGAATTGTCATATCAATTTCCTGGAGCTGATGGCTGTCTTTTTATCTCTCAAAAAACTCAAACCTCCAAAAGAGACACATTTTGTTGGTCCTAATGCTAGCCATCCTTTGGATAGAGCAAGCAAAGTCGTGGCACTTGTCTGCAATATACATCACAGGGTCTCTCAGTGTAATAGCAGACTCTCTATCAAGGAAAATGACAGCCTTAACAGAGTGGATGTTGGACAACCACTCTTTGCAAGCAATAGCCAACATGCTTCCACAACTGAAAGTAGACCTGTTTGCCACATACAAGAATCACAAACTTACAGTGTATGTGTCTTCGAACTTGGACAATCAAGCAACAGCAAGAGATGCCATCCTACAAGACTGGAACTAATGGAAGACAATATGCCTTTTTCCTCCATTGTCCCAGATTTCGAAGGTTTTGAGCAAGCTTTCAACCTTCAAAGGAACCGCTTACTTAGTAGCCCCAAATTGGCCAAACAGGCATTGGTTCCTATTACTTCAACAATGGACAAAGAGATCAATTCTACTACTGTCCTCAGTTCTGTCTCAGACAGTAGGAGGGAAAGTTGTCTACGCATCCTTCTTTCTGAGCTTAGACCTTCACGTGTGGATTTTTTAAAATATTGTCTACCGTGAAAATTACTCTCTCAACATTGCTAAGTGTCAAGTGCAAAAACTACAGACATCATCTATCCAACAATACCAGTCCATATGGAAGATATGGTTAGATTATATCCATGCTGAGAGCCCAGTTGAGATCTCTATGGGAACAATTACTTGGTCCCTGAATAAGGTACTTAGACTTCTATCAACCCCCTCAATTCAGCAGACCCAATACAACCACGATTCACATGCTGCAAAAGGTGATCTTCTTGATCGCATCAGCATCAGGAGCTCGTATTAGTGAACTGGGCTCTCTTAGACGGGGACAATACGTCATGCAAACAGCTGACCATCAATTATTATTGTCCTCTGGCCCATCATTCCTGACCAAGAATGAGAATCCTTTAAGAAGGAAATCTATTTTGATAAGATTACTCAATATAGCAGACAAAACATTGATGCCCAGTTCAAGCACTTAAAGTTTACCTAGAGGTCATGGAAAACACCCTAGCACAAACAAACTACTCTCTCTACAAGGGCCAAGAATAATTCAAGTGTCCATCATTAAAAAGGCAAAACCACACTCCTTTTCTAGGTCACATGATATTAGGAAAGTAAGTACATCGTTGGCCTTCTTCAGAAATGCCTCTTTTGAAGAAGTCTCCGAATGTACAGGGTGGTCATCAGAGTCAGTACAATATTCTTAAAACATTATTGCTACAAACTCAAACAAAATAGACTACACTGTGTACTGGTAGGTGGCATGGTTAGTCCTAAACCCATAGGTGCTACAATGGAAGTCCAGGGGTCTTCTTGACAGGTGGGTATGCTAACTATTGCTGGGGGAAGGTACAACAATACTGCAACAAAACTCAGCATGCATAGGTAAGTCACTATAGAACTATACCCTAAAACATAAGTCCATGTTTAGTTTCTTGTTCTTTGTTACCAAAACCCAAGGGGTATTTGAAATAAAGAATGGGTCTTGAAACTTATGGCTTGGCCTCGGACCAGAAAATTTTTTTCTTTGGATTGTTGGGATTAAAATATGAGAGCTTAAGCCATTTCATCACCCGTACTGTGATTTCTTTTTAAAGCTCCTCGAGGACGAAACAAGTGACTACGCTATCAAAAAACAGGTTTTCATTTAGGAAAAACCTATTTTGGTAGTCACTGTTCGCGTCTTCAAAACCCTCCCACTTCCCTGACGAAAAGGCATGGGATTTGGGTGAGGGATCATCCTGCATTGGCCAGTAGAAAGTAATGCTTTCTGGTCTGTTGTCGACAATATGGCAGACTGCTCATGTGCAATAATCACTTCCTCTTGTAGCAGGTTTGACGAAGGAAAAAACCTAGATACAGCTTTCCCCTAAGATAAGGGAAAGAGCCCCCTTATCTTTGAGTCCATTACATATTCCATCATGTGTCATGGTGTTTATCATTACAACACAATACCTCGCCACAAGACAGACTAAGAGAGAAATTCATTGTTATTGGTTCGGTCTAGCTCCATCTACCATGGAGCTCTGACAGACCCATGGAAGGTAACTCCTTGAGAACTCAACAGCAACTACAAAAAATTGGTTTTTCCTATGCCAAAACCTGTTTATTAGTTCCTCAGCTTGATTTAAATTTATATTTAAAGTTTTGATATTGTAAAATAGTGATAAAAATGAGTGAACTGAAGTACAGTACTTTATCTCTTCCATTACATGATTATACATTAACCTGTGAAAAGTCAGTTCCTCTTGTCTTCCATTTAAATTTCCTTTGTAGTCCAGCATTGTATATCATATATATTTCCATTTTCTCCAGTTATTGAATTTTTTCACATATAATTGCATACATGCTTGAGAATCAACTAATGCTTTTTCTTTTAATGTTGAGACCATAAATGGAGTGATTGCCATAATAGAAGCTTAGACAACTGGGTTCACCACTGGAACCTTGAAGGTACTGAGTTCCTTTTGGTCTATAGAAAGGTAATATTAAAAATTACTCTCAAAATCTCACTTTTCTGACATAATAAACAAACCCTGGCATGTTACACATGCTTAATATGCCACTAGTGGAGCAAATCTACCATCAGGGTGCTGGTATTCATTACTACGTCTCATCCTACTCTGTCCTTTTATACAGATATCCCAACTGTGTGCGCCTGTTATATACGAATAATTGATTTATTAGGTCATCATTTTCTATAATCCTCAAGTCATTTTTAGTGTGAATCTGATGCATGATGATAGTGATATAATGTATTACTGTACTATATTTTTAATTTGTATCCCCCATAGATTATGTGCTACTGATCATTTCAATTAGACTTTTTCGGTCACCAATATTTTTTCTAATGAATGTACAGTACTGTATCACTAGTAGCAAGTTTTGCTAATAATAATCTTTATCTTATTGCACCAGCACTTTTGAATTACCATTTTGTAGGCATTTTTGCCCATGCTCCATTTTATTATCCCTCTACTTCATTATGGTATTTGTGTACTAATAAAAATCCTTCCCTCTGTTCATACAGAACTGAACACCATTTTGATGTGCAATAATAATATTAATTTCCTCATTTTATGATGAAATTCTTGCCTTTATATAGAATGGTTAGCTTTCATGAGAATCATGTCTTCCCATTATTGAGTTGCAGTTTCCTCAAGTACATTTTTCTCTTATGGACGTGTTTACCCACAGAATTTTTGGCTGGCATACTGTAGATGGTTTAGAGGGCATAATCTGGCTTCATTCTTGGTTAATGCTTTAATTCAAATTGTCCTTAGTTTTGGGTACTTTGCCAGTGCAACCGCCCGGCTTCCACATTAATGGATTTCATGCCGATTGACTATCTGATCATCATTCATAATCATGGATGATTTCTTGGTTGTTCCTCCAAAGGATCTTCAGAAGTCCTTGGTTTTATGTGAATTCCAGATTAATGTTTAAAAATAAGGGCACTCTCTCATCCAGCTGTCACCACAGCCAGAGATAGTTGTATACATTCACATTCACTTTCATAATTCCAGCCTGACCCAAAGTGTTCAAGTCAGCATCCACAGTCAGATTTTTTTGCACATCTGCTTTCTTTTCTATACACAAAGATGACCTGAAGGTTTATGAAAATCATGAGACTTGATTTTGGTCAATAGGGTACATATCCCAGCATTCTGAGGTCTCTACCTTCTGAACTTTGTGACAGACAGTAACCTCACTTATTTAATAATATTGATATTTCATAACTAACCCTAAAGATTGAATTCAGATGATGGTAAAGTATGAGAAATAGAACTGAGTGAGACAATTTCCTTACCCTCCCCTTTCTAGGGGAAGCTTACTCAGTAACAATTGATGGCACCTTATAGACAGTTTTAAGAAATATATGGAGTGGTTTACTGTCTTCATCAGGATTTTTTCATAGAATAAATATAAAACTTTTTAGTATATATGTAGGTAACATCAGCACATAAATACTGTATTAGACACTGAACAGTCAAAATTACTTGAAACCACATGTAAAGGTAAAATATTGCAGAACACATAAAATAAGAAATGCAAGAGTGCCAAAAACAAAAATGAAATATTTATTGCATGTTAAAATGAAATAATGCAGTGAATTGCATGAACTGGCATAAGTTTATATGTGCAATGAATCAAATTTCTTATTAAATTGAAAACTGTGAACTAAAGATTTTTATTTAGTTAGAGTTAGGTTTTTGGGATTTTTTCTACCTCATTGTTAAATTTAGCAAGCAAAAAAAAAATATATATATATATATAATAAATTATATATACATTGAACCCCCGTATTCACAGGGGATGCATACCACACTCCCCCACGAATAGCTAAAATCCGCGAATACTTAAAAACCCTCTAAAAACACTTAGAACTGCCCATTTTGATAGTTTAAAATCAAGAAAAACCCTTTAAAAATGCCTATACCTGAGTATTTTAATAGTTTTATCACAATAAGTGCATTTATTCATGAAAATTATATGAAAATACAGTAATTAGTGAATATTTCTCAGTGAAAAATATCGCGAATGGGCAAATTTTCCGCAAATAATGGCTAGACATGTTCCACAGAGAAACCTGCGAATGCGTGAGTCTGTGAATCATGAGAACGCGAATACGGGGGCTTTACTGTATTATACAGGCAGTCCCCGGTTAACGGTGATCCAGTTTTACGGGGCTTGTCTAGCGACGAAAATCACCCATTTCCAATAAGTGGGGACTGCCTGTATATATATGTTATATATTATATATATTGTAATTATATATATTATATTATATATTTAATTGTAATAGCCACAATGCCCTCTTAGCTTCTCGAATTCTTGGCGTTTTTTTGTCACTTCAAAGCCTGAAGATCCAAGTGCAAGAAATATGAAGAAATGTCCAGTAGCCGGAAATGAACCCGGGTTCCATAATCACAACTAGGTCATGTTGCCAACCAGACCACGAGAAGGTTGTGGTCAGGTTGGCAACGTGAAGTTGTGATTATGGAACCCAGGTTTGTTTCTGGGTACCGGACATCATAATTTCTTCATATTTCTTGCACTTGGATCTTCAGACTTTGTAGTGACAAGTGCATCCCAAAAAGTGCAAAGAATTTGAGAAGTTAAGAGGGCATTGTCACTATTACAATTACAAATATATGTGGTAAAAGTGACCAGTAGATTCTACATATTATTTATTATAATATTAATATTTATTATATTTATTATATATATATATATATATATATATATATATATATATATATATATATATATATATATATATATATATATATATATATATATATATATATATATATATATATAGTTATATATATATATATATATATATATATATATATCTGTGCATATATGAGAATGATGGTATAAAGAATGAATGTGATGGTATAAAGACAGGAATCTGTGCCTAAGAAGAAATTAAAATGGTATTTCTTGTGACATGCTATTAAAGTTATGAAAAAGTACTGTACACGCAGTAACAAGCTGCTTCTAATGATTAGAAAAGTGAATTGTACCTTTCTTAAGGAAATACTCAACTTGTTTAAAAAAATACACGGATACTATGCTGTAACTGGTACAGTATTATGATGGCTTCTTTTTGCAGAACAAACAATTATGAGTTGTATTGAAGGAATTCAAGTTTGGCATGCTTAGTTAATATAAAAATTAAAATTAAGATATTTCTGTATCAGTGACATGTCTTCTGTACCTTGTAACAAAAATTCTTTCATGTGTTCATACTGTTTTTCCTGATTCCAGTAAGTTTCCCATTTGAAGAGTGTTATCATTCCCTTCCTGAAGACAGTGTATCAGTCTTACTGGGTTATGGCTATTGTATTCTTTCATAACTTATATCCATTCTTTCTTCCTTACTGTAGGCTTGGGCTCAGTACGATCATTTCGTTGCCCAATGCCATTGACTACATTTTAAAAAGTTGCCTTAAGGAAAAGAAGTAAGTCTTGATGAATTTTTTACATTTGGTTGTATTGCTAAGGAAAATTGCGACCTTAACGGTACGGATTATTTACTGTAGGAAGAGCATAGTATACAAAGAAAAAGCTTGTGTTCATACAGATTATGTATGCTTATTACTTATTTTTAGTCACTTGGTAAGAACTTACAAACTGAGTTTTGAATCACTTTAAAACAGTGATTTAAAGTGAAAGTTGCAGTGATAAAAGTTGCTACAGTAATTGATCACTGTTTTCCCACTCGTGGTCTGTTATCATCAACATGAAGTTGCATAGATAATTTTGATGTGTTGGTAGTAATTTGGCGTGAGTGTTTTTGTTATGTTAGTGTCACTGTTTACTAAACTCACAAATAACAGTACAGCACTTCAAGATTTTCCTGTTAATTACAGTTCAGCTATTTTATTCACATCGTTGTTCTTGTGAGCTTTGGTGTATTGGATATTCTTTTGTGCTTTCCTCTATAAGCTATCAGTACTGTTGATATTTTTTTACCGAGATCTTTAGTTAATCTGTCACGTGCCTAGGGGCAAAGAAGTTATTTGCTTTTACTGCTGCTGTGCTCAGGCGTTACCTCGAACGAGGTTATATATTTGTTTTGATTTGTTTCCATTTTTTTTTAGCAAGATTATTAATTTTTTTATTACAAAAATTTTACCAAAAGGGTAGGTCTCATGATTAGCAACAAGATTTTGTGATATATAGGAATGTGATTTTTCCAGATAATGCATCTCTCTCCCTTGTGCACATCATGATGCTTGGGGCCCAGAGCTCCCTGTGACATCGAAAATGGCCCAGGCCTCTCAAGTGTGAGAAAGTGCCCAAGGTCAGGTTAGGATGTATCCCTATAAATACCCATTTTTTTTTTTTAACTGTGTGTGTGTGTGTGTGTGTATTTCTCAGCAGAAGAAAGGATACTAGGCCAAACCTGCAAATGAAGCTTTGCTTTACTCTTGACTTTTTCTGTGCTCCGGAGAACCCACTCAGATAGTGGAGAAGGAGGAGGGTATGCATGCGAAGATTAATAGGTTCATGCTGATTGGAAAACGTGTTTTGTGACAGACATCATTTGTTCCAAACAATTGTTAATCTAATGGTACCTGAATAGCAATTTAGGAGGGAGGAGACATTAAAACCATCTAAGTGAAACACTAGAAAGGCCAGGATAAGGGACTAGAGGCAATAAAAAACAGAAATCAATCCTCAGATCATGCAGGAAAGTCATAGTTGAACTTGTTTCTTTGATAAGTTATCTGTAAGGGCTTAGTTACTCGAGATAATGGCTCTTCATGAGGCTTATTGAGGGAATGGAACTGGAAACTCACCAGCAAATTTACTTCAGGAACCCATGCTTCAAAGTATCAAATGATGAGAGTGAGAGTTGTGATGAGGTAGACAAAGAAGAAACTGGATGATCCCTCTCTGTCAGTGAAATATGACCTACTACAGTAAAAAGACTCAACAAAAAACGTCCTGATTTTTACGAGGCACATCTCTTGGATGAAATCTTGTAAGGAGAGGGTGGGACCTCCAACTACCTGCCAGAAGGATGGCCACAAGCTCTAAATTATACTTAAAAGACCATGGAAGATGAATGCAACCTAACCTTTAACTAAGACAAGTCCATGTCTCTCAAATCTAAGAAAGTCATTGTCATAACCTGGTGCAGCTAGAGGGAAACTATTATCAGACATCTCAGTCTTACAAGACCCTGTGGGAAGAAAGAGATTAGAAGAACATATCTGGATGCATTCAAGGTATAATTGGACTGCCTTGACAAGGCAAAGTTAGTTGCCCTTGTTGGAGGAATAGGAAGACAGAGCCTGGATAGCAAAAAGCAGCATCTTTCAAGTCTTGGGTTCTAGATGTTTGAGTGTTTTCTATAAAAAAAAAAAAAAAAAAACAGGAGCAGGGAAAACTCGATAGATAACTAGTACTTGGAAACATAAATTCAGGCTGAGGTCTGGAGCTTACTGATTTGCCAGATGGAGACAAAAGGCCACCAAGAGCAGTCTTCAACATGAAATATAGGAATGATGACTCCATGCAAGGAAGCCTGGCCAAGATATGTAAAACTAAGACTAAATACCAACTGGGAGGTTTTGCTGAAGACCTAAGAACAGATTGGCCAAAACTATATAAAATGTCTTAATGTCTTAACCTGAACCCAGGTTTAACCTTTGCTGTGAAGACATGAAAAAGAACTGCCCTGTACCCTTTTATTGCAATAGAGACAACTTTTTTTTTTTTTTTTTTTTTTTTTGACAAAAAAGAAAAAGCTGGGAAATGTAAGGAATATAGGCATGCAGTATATAACATTTGTCACAAATGACAGTGAACTTTACTTGTAAAGGCTTGAAAGGGGTAACAGCTGCTGCAATTTCCATTTCACTCTCTTTCTCTCTTACAGAGTCTGTTGTTGATAACCTCCATGCATGAGAGTGCAATAACCCTAGATGGTTGGAACCTGTGAAAGTGGGGTTGCTTTAGATGTTTCCTCCAAAGGGGAGGAAGAACCATGGGGTTGTCCATGAAAAGGTCCAAGAGGTCAGCAAACCACTCCTCTTGAGGCTAGAGAAGCAATTAGGGTCACCTGCAAGTTTGATAATGCTCATTTTATCAGGACCTACATGACCAGACCAAATAGGGGAATAGCATGGAGATTTAATTAAGCAATGCATCAAGAGCCTTTTGTTATGCAGTGTTAAGAATAGGTCAACTAGACTGGTTACCACACTTGCCCAAGCACCTTGCAAACATCCTTTGTTGAGAGGTTACTTGATGGGAAGGTCTGGGAGTTCATGCTTAGCTAGGGTGCTGGTGAACTTGTTTCCAGCTCTTGGAATAAATCTTGGGGCAATTGAATGCAGTGTTTCTCTGCCCAATAAAGGTTGTTCTGACATGTATATGAACCTACACTTTCATACTCGTATATTATAAAGATTTTCACAGCTAAATGACACAGCAACTCTGATCAGGTGCTTCCTTGTTTGTTGAGGTAAGTGATGGCAGTTGTTTTGTAGACACCAATGCTTTGCCTTACCCCAGGATATCACAAATGTTTGGAGGCCTAGGAGGCTGGCTTTTAGGTGTCAAGTTTATGCACCAGTGTAGTTCTTCTGGAGATCAGTGGATCAAAGTCTAATCTATGGTCAAAGTTTCCTTGAACAAGAGTCTGCTGGAGGCTTCTATTCCTATGAAATCTCCTAAGCTGAATTTGAGAGGTCATGTGTGAGTACTGTGACTCAAGGAAGTTGTTGTTCATAGTGTGAACCTTAGGAAATGCTCAGAAGGTGACCCTGTTGTCCTATCTGCCCTGGTCTCCACTTGTACAGTTTCCTGGAAGAAGTTAATTTTCTGATATCCAGTAAAGAGAATTCTCAAGCCTTTAGCCATTCTTTCAAGCACATTCCCCTACTAGTGGTGAGTCAGCTCAAGTATTATGCCCCAGAGGATGCTGAGGCCTGCACCTTGTAGCTTGACTTGTCAGTCTGCTGACCAAGGAACAGTCTCCTGTTAGATGGGCTTGAAGCTAAAGGGATGTCTTATCCTTCTGCTGAAGCCAATGCTAATGGAGCTTCCTTCAAGTGTCATTGTGATTTGGTGTTTGGATCAACACAATGGCAGATTTTGCATTCTTTATGTCTTCTGACAAAGACAGTACAAAATTTTTCAGGTTGTTGGTATTGTGGGGAGGGAGGGTATTTGATCTCCCTCTCACAACAGTCTGCAAATCTGTGGGTAACCTGGTCTTGAGAAAGTGCAATATTATTTGCAGCCTGCTTTCAAGGCGAGTTTCAACTGAGGTGGCAGTTAAGAAAAGGTGTACTGAGACTATGTAAACACCTTGATCCACCATGCAGTTTTCACTAAAGCCCTATGGCATGTTTGTAGGCAATTGCAGCCAAGCCTTCAGGAGCAGCTGTACCATCTTAATCAGGGTCGGGGAAAGTCCTGACCTTTTCCAAATCACAATCTGGACCTCAGCAGTCTTCCTCCAGAAAGGACCAGAAGCCTTTCCAGTGCTTTTGACTGACCTCCTTTGGTTCAGGCTGAAAGGCAGATAAGTTGGAAAAGGAATTTCCCTTTTGCTGCTGCCACACTACTTGGTGACAGGTGGAGTCCTGGGTAATACATGTCCTTCAGGAGAGTTACAAATTACCTTTCTAGGACCAATGCCCCATCTCCATTTTTAGTCCTGTTTCCAGCCTATTTTCCCACATAATGTAAATCTCTCACCCCATCTGCAGAGGTGAGGAAAACTTTGTAGAATGATGCTCTCAAAGTTGTTGATGACTGCTTTCATGGTTGACTTTTGTTAGTGGTGGTGAAATGGTGGGAGAAGTTGAATACATTTGTCCTTCAGACACAGTTCAGGATGAAAAAAAGCATGGCTCATGTGAAAGGTGCACAAGTGGGTGGTTTGCTATGCTACTGAGCTGTTGGCAGGTACATTCCGTGCCATCAAAAAGTGTTGGCAGGTCAGCTCAAGTGCCATGGCAAGGTCATAGGGTGAGAGTGGTCATATCCCAGTACTCTGTTCTCTTGTTCTGGACTCATCAGCTGCTCTGGGTGATGCCCTTCAGCACCCATGGGACACAGACCTATTGTATATGCCTTCTCCCCATTTAGCCTGATTCATTATGTCATCAACAATGTTGATTACCCTTGGACTAGCTTACCCTGAGCCTTCTCAGCAAGGTGCTGAGAGATACCCTCATGATCCACTCTGGACAGGTACCACCAGTCCATGGAGTGTTACACTTCACAGTCAGAGATGTTCGGTACCACTCATAGGTCCACAGCAGATGTGTACCAGGGGATAAAGGTCGTATTCTGCAGTCAGTGCTGTGAAAAGGGTATCTCTTGCCAGAGCTACTGTTGCTACAAATCAGCAGATGATAAGACTTCCTTATCTGCTTCTGGCCTTTCCTAGATATTCCTGCTGTGGGTCATGATCATTAAAATCATACTCTTGAAAAGTTTTGAACAGTGTTGCCCACCTCACAAACTTAAACTTGGGGACAGGATTGCTAAACTCAAAGCTTGTTTTTTTTTTGCTACCCTTGACATCAGTGAAGAGTAGGCAAGTTTCACAGCCTCGTACTTGGTTCAGCACAGATGGTTAGAGATCACTATCTTTCTCAAGTTTGCGGCAAAAACTCACAACCCATCAGTTTCTGAAGAGAAATTTGAGACTTTCTCAGTCTTCTCCCTCTGGGATTTTTATGCCCAGTGGTTGTGGATCGAGACAAAATGATTTTGTGTCCCATGAGAGTTTTGTGGTACTATCTGCACAAGACTTGACGTCTTGGCCAGAGCTTTGGGGATTGTTCGTTAATACCAGCAGGCATAAGAAAATGTCCATGAGGTCAAACAAAGTTATTATCATTGCCTTGCCCCTTACATTCAGTCAGACCAGGGATTTCACCCACAAGTCCTTGGGCACCTTCTCCTTAGGACCTGTGGTGACTGCTCAACTTGTGTAGTTGCCCATGCTGCTCTTACAGAAAAACATATCACTTTTGGTTCATGAGTGGCTTAAGTTCCGATGACTGTAAAAAGGTCAGCTTCTTCCCCTCTCTTTCATCCAGCAACTCATGGCTGTTTATGTGCTGGTCTGGCCAGTTGCAGGTAACTTGCAGATTAGAATATTGTATCTTAGGTTAGTAGATATGACTCTTTCTCCTTGGAAAGCAAAATAGGGGGAAGGGGGGAGGGTGGTAGTAGAAAATAATTATCTCCGAGTGTGATTTTGATAATACTGAAGTTCTTGAAAAGCCAAACTCAGGCACAGGCCCCTGTCAGCTTGACATCTCATGTCACACTGTACTGGAAATTTACAAGTTATCCTCGTGTGCACATATGTCACCAGGAAACTGGTAATTTCAATTGAGAGGAACATTACCTGTCCTATTTTTTTTAACATTCTTGAGTGAGTCTACACAAGAGTTGTTTTCTTTTAGGAGCCAATAACAAATTTTTTTATGATAAATTTAATTTTTCCTAGACATACAGACCTCAGTTGTTTTATCATAATCCTACCTTTGACCCTCCCTCCTTTGTCCCTGTTGTCAGAAGAAAAATTTATCACATACATGTGAGTGAGTGGGTGATTCCCCTATCCCCTCACTCACCTACTGCTGTTACCAAGCTTCACCCATCAAACCAGCTCCCCCTCCAGCTACATCCAAATAAAAGTCTTTCATTTGTATATCGAAGAAAAATACAATTTATCTAAAAAAAAGTTATATTTTCTCTTTCTTTAATGGCAGCTTCATCTTCAAGAACAGTGTGTAGCCGCACAAGCAGTAAAAGAATGCGAAGACATTATTGTATGGTTACTTGAAAAACTGGGGACTGCCAAGTAACTTATATCCTACTGTACCTTTTCATTTAAAAGAAGAGCCAATAAAAAACTTTTGGTATGGCCCTCCTATACAGTAAATACTTAACAATCATTCAATAATGCACATGTACTTAAAATAGAGACCATATAATAACAAACGATGGTCAGTACTCTTTTGTAGAATACTTAACAATCACACAGTAATGCACATTACTTAAAACAGACATTGTAATAGAAAAAAGAGCAGTACACCCATACGATTAGTAATGAGGCATGACAACCATCTGGCAGTTAACTGATGTTGCAAATGGTTTATATACAGATTTATGTTTTGTGTATGAACAGTTTTGCTTATACTATGTTGGTTTTGCATAAACTATGTCAATTTTACCATATATACTCATGTATCATGCAACTTTTGGAGACCTAATTTTGAACCTAATTTTAAGGGGGTTGCATCATACACAAGATATAAAATTAGCATATGTAATATTCACATATTAGTATCATATTACAAAATACAAACATAACGAATATGCATCTTTTCCATGGATCTTTTAAAAAGTTATGCTTTACTTCATTGTATCCAAAAATATTGTATGTATAGTACAGTATTCTCATATTAGTACTATTTTATAAAATAGAAACATAGCGATCATGCGCCATTTGCATTGTTTAGGTTTTCGTGAATGTGGACAACGGTACCATTTCGGGAATTTTTGTTTAGGCATCAATTTCCGTTTAAAGGTAACCATGTTGTCTTTACACGTTAAGACAACAGTAAAATGTGTTCTTTTGTGCCTAGTGGTTTTGATTAAAATACTTTTCTCTCCAATTTTATTAAAGGTTGAGTTTAATGGCATATCGAAGTTTAGGGGAGTTTCATCCATGTTGCCGACGCATGATAATTTATAGCCATTAGCAACTTGGACATTGTTTTCCTAGCTTCAGCTACAAGTTGCAGCTTAAATTTAGCAGTATAATTCCTTGTCGATCTTTTCTCCATGACAAATAAGGGTATACAGTACTGTAATGTAAAAATATATCAGTCCTATTCTACTTAATGTCATTAGTACAATGGTTGAAATGCAAACAAAACAGTTGTTATCCGATTCGGTTGTTCAGAGCAAAACAGCTGTTTCTCGTTCAGTTGTTTATGGCTGTACATGTTTGCTCAACAAGTATAGCATTACTAATGATACTTATATCATTCTTTTACTTTTTTAACTTATTTAACTAGAAGGTGGGATAAAGAGATGGAGGAAAAGAGGTTAGTCTGTTGTAATTTGGTCACTCAAAAAAGGACCTTGCATGATACACAAGATACATGATAAAATCATTTTTTATGGGTGAACATTTGGGGGTCCCATGATAACTGCAATCGCTCGTTACACGAGTATATACGGTACCAAGAAATCTTGAATTGGGTATGTAGAGGGCTTTTCTTTTTCAGTGCAGTAATAATAAAGATGATGCAAATTCTGTTTCAGAAGTAAACATAGTAACTTTCAGCTATATTTTTACAATACAGAATTGAACCTTTTTTTATTGTAAATATTTTGCAGTTATTCTGCATACTAATTTTGTTTTAGTGTCTACATTTATAGATTACTAACTGTAGAGTTACTTTAATGAATTAATTGTATAAAATTAACAGTGCCCAACTTTATAGTGGTATTGCACTTCCCTGTATGACATCAAAACTTGGACATTTTTCTCTAAATAGTAGTTACCTTTCCGAGTCCTTTAGCATAAAAAGTACATTAATGTATATTATCATCTTTGTAAGAGTTCTTTTTAGCTTTGTATTTAAAAAGGAAAATTTATTTGCATTGCCTGTTGCATTTAACTAGATCACAGCAAGTATTTTGCAGTTGTGGGTTTTACATTTTCCAGCTCAAACACATTTATAAAACTGTGTGTTGTATTTACAGCCGAGGGACCTCAAGCACACTCTCCAGCCGTTCCACGAAAGCTGCCCTTGTCAGATGACTACCAACACTGCCCACCAAAAACAAGACCGTTAAAGGCACCGAAGTTTCGCCACCTTCATCATCACCAACATCATCCAACACAGATGCAACAAGTGACACTCCTACCAGCAAGAATTCTCTCAAGAAATCGCGAAGCTCTTCCATCAGCAAGCTTAGCACCGCCAAGAACTCCTCCACCAACTCCAACTCATCCAGCCAGTCGCAAATTACCACCTCCCATGCCAATCATGATAAAGAGCCGGATTCCCTACTCAGCTCCGGCAACAAAGAGGATCAAGTCTTGTCCGGCTCTTCCTCTGCCGAGGGAAAAAATTCATCCTCGGAATGCAGGAACACTACCAAGGCTACCAAAGGTTCTTCCAAGTCTTGGTCATTTGAAGTTGTGTCGGAAAGTAAGTCTAGAGGGGAGGGTAAAATGTCAAGATCTGCTCCCCCAGAGTTGAGGAAAACCACTTCTACTGATAGCAAAGGCAGCAAGAGTGCCAGTGTAACTAGCTCAAGGCGGTCCAGTCGCGGCACAAGTCGAGGTGACCATGTTGGCAAAAAAATTGGTGGGCTTAAGAAAAGATCACATAGTCCTTCTAACAGAGAGCCTGGAAGAAGTTTAAAAACACGTAAGTCACGAAGTAGAGTTACTAGTCCAGAACCCATCCTGAGCGATACTTCCGAGAGGAGCAAAACTGAAAGAAACAAGGATACAAGTCATAGTAAGAAAAAGGCCTCACAGAAACAAATTACAGAGTATTATACAATTAAAAAGGAAAAAAGCGTGTACAAAGTGATCCGAACCCTTCCCGATGATCCACCTTGTGATCGTACCTCACACTCACGAAGTGGATGGGAGGAAGAAAGTAAACGAATGACTGGTGTAGGTGCTGTGACCACTCGCCGATCTCGTCATATTCCTGATGAATAAAGCCAGTCTGTTTATTGTAAATGTGGAATGTTGACTATTTTATAATATACAGTAACTGTACAAATTATTTTACATAGAAGTGATTTGTTAAGCAGGGTTTCTATATTGTGTCAGAAGTTATGGTTTTGTGGAATGGAATGCTTTTTATAGAAATTGTGGTCAAATTTAGTTTTTATTTTATGTATTGTACTTACAGTAACTAGTAGATATAAGAGGCTAACTTGTGTGCCTGATTTATAATAGATAAAAGTGTTGTGCCATTTTCTTATTGGTGTACAAATTACTTATAGGTTAAAAACAATAGAGATGAACGGTTTTAAATATGTCATCCATCATGAGATCTTTTTTATTTTCTCAAGTTTCCTTGTAATTGATATCATTACACTTGATTTCCCAATGTCTGTAAAATTGGAAACTTCCCGATGAGATGGGAATTGTTTAAAATGAACATAAGAGATTATGTTTATTGCTGTTGGCTGTAGGTGATGTGCAGTAAGTAGACACCTCCCCTCTGTATAGTTTTGTGCTAAAATTTTAATTGGCTTTGCTTACGAGAGATTATTCTTTGGTTATTTTGCTTGACTGCAATGTGGTTTTGCAGCATTGTCTCTGCATGTAAAGCAGCAATGTCATAAACTGATTCTTATACGATTTTCTTACTGGATTGTATCTTCATTTGAATCCACTTTTACATGATTTAATTTTATTGAATTTACTTTTAAGTAAAAAAAAACATTATACCAATGGATATTTACTTTTTTGTTTAGTATTTTTCAAAAATCCATTTAATTAATGAGTTAGCAACAGGTATGTTTTTCAGATGGTGCTGAAATTTTAGAAAATATATTTCTTAAAATGAAATATATAGTTGTTCTGATTTAGTATTCCAGGAAATTGCAGAAGCATCATGGCAAAGTTAAGCTTAATTCTGTGTTGGGGCATAGAAAGCAATTACATGAAAAATAAAATATTGTCAACAATTCCCAGGGTCTTGAATTTTATAAGAAAATTTAACTTTGTATAATTTTGTGGGATTTCTGGCAAAATTTCTCTTTTCCAACATAATCCTAAAAAGTTACTTAAAAATTGGTAACTCGATTTCTTTTCAGGTGAATCTGGTTACCTTCATTAACTGGAAAATTGTAGAGTGATGATGCATAATTGTTAAAGTGACTTATCTCGCAATTATTTTTTATTTTTTGCACCGTTAAAATCTAAAATGTACATTTTCAAACGGTAAATCATCAGGGGATGGACACAACATGTGGAACTTCATTAAAACATCATAATTAATGAAAAGATAGTGTAAATTAGGGTTCTGCAGACTGACAGAACTCTGATCCCTGCTGGTGATGCATATATGGATATATCTATAAATAAATATACGTGTATACATTATATATTTTTCTTAGAGTAGCAATGTAGTAAATTATAGATTATGAACCATCCAATATTTTTCTCATAAAAGAAAAATAAAAAAAAATTGCTCTGATGTTACCCTGAATACACACCATTTTATAAAAAGATGGTAGACTTACAGTGCTCTAGAACTGTATGACTCTTGAGAAGGTTTGTGTAAATATTATCATTACCATAGTAGCTGCTGGGCTACAAATGACTGTCGGCATGTGAAGCTGAAATGCACAATTCAAAGAGTAAATCAATTTTAATATAACAAAACTGCTCACAATATGGCCTTAAAAATTTTGATTTGGTTAAGTATTAGTTACTAAAAACACACACAGCTGTTATATCTTGGTCAGTTTCAGCATTAGCTTTTATATCAGGGGTATGAAGGATCTAGAAAGAAATCTTTATACAATAATTCTCAAGTTATGAAGTAAATTTTAATTTTCACATTCAAGCAATTGCAAATGGCAATTTAGAACACTGTAAACCTGTCTAAATTTGTCATTTATACATGCCTATCCCTTACTGCAATGTTCAAGACTGACGAAAATCATTCAAAATTTTCAGTTGAGATTTAATTCATGTAAATATTAGACAGTATATTGTATTTGGCAATATGTTAAGTGAATATTGAAGAACATTATGATTTTTTTTAATTACTGTATACTTTAAGTTTCTAAGCTCAGCAATACAGTATTACAGTATATTTGTATGATTGGATACAAGAGAAATAGCAGTTGCTTTATTAAAGGGGTTATTGATATACGAATTTACTTGAAAAGGTAGTAATTAAAATTTTGAATAATCCAAAATAATACTTAAGGGCCTTTGTAAAATCATCTTGGTAGCCCAAGTATTAAATGATTTTTGTATCTGTACTTGCTGATTTGAGAATTAAAGCAATAATTAAAACTACTTAAACTGTAAATGATCTTACCAGAATGAACAAATGGTATCTGGAGACAAATTGTTAATTACAGAACTGGAATAATTGTATAAAGTCTTTAAAACCATAGAAATTCAAATTGGGCTGAGGATAGTTTTGAACTTTTTATAATCTCTTATTATTTTCTATACTTGCTTTGGATCTAAGAAAATGGGTAGCCTGATATGACCCATTTGAGAATCTTACAAAACAGACTGGAAATTACACATTACCATCGCAATACTCTCCAGCTATTCATTCCAGGTTGATATGTTGAACTTTGGTACTGGTTTGTAAAATATGGCACAAATTACTTTTTTACAAATACTTCCATATATTTTACACTTGAAATTTTTATTGGATGAGCAACTGTGTTTTCATAGAGAAAAACAAGCAAAGGTAGGTTTCTAAGTACTGAGCATCAGCAGCTTCTATTTTTATAGCTTTATTTCTTGTAAAAAAAGGTTATACATCAGATGTTATAACTGTGGCAACTTGGAAGACTGCTGGTGACATACATTTCCATACCTTTCATTGACAAAATATTGTATACTTGCAATGTATGGGAACTAAACATGGTAAACTATTTGTTTTTGGGTAATTGGTTTATTTATTTCAGCTCTTGACTTAATGGAGGGTATTATTTTTTGGTAAGGTTTTTCTTTTGCTTTGGGAATAAAAAGCCTGGCTTATTCATTCTAGTGAAACTGATGTCATTTTTTAATTAACATTTGAGTAAACCAAATAGTTTTCCCACGTAAGTAAAATGTGAAAGTGTTCTTAGAATAAAAGTGTCAAGACATTGGTATGGCTTCTAATAGAATGTAGTTTATGATTAATGTTAAATGATTTTTTATTTTCATTTTGAATAACAATTTGCTTTTGGGAACTGAACTATTTTTCTAACCCTGTTTGTTATGCAATAGAAGTTTGTAGTGTCTTATTTGAGGAAAATATAGACTAAGAGGAGTATTTTGCATTTTCACTTTACCTTTGGCAATTACAATATGTAGTATAGCTCCTGACAATTGTGAAGTCAGCTATTGCAAGCTTATTACCAACCTGATACATATTCCTTTCCTAGATCAGCTTGAATTGAGGCCCAATACCAATACTGTTTCTTGAAATTGATTTCAGTATTAAGTTCTGAACAGCCTTCGTATTTGTTGCAGTGCATATCAATTCATGTCTTCCTCTAAACCTGAAAGTATAAAAAAAAACAATTTTAGAGAAAGAAATTATGTTTACTTTTGGTTAACCAAAACAAACATGAAATACATAATTTATGCCCATACAAAAGAATGCCAACTATTTTTTCAATATATATATTTTCATACAAATCCATCACTCATACAGATCATATTTGTGGTCTGAATGTTGCAGGCACTGCAATCTTTTGTCTAGCTGACAACAATAGTTGTCATATACAACCTGAAATTACAGGTACAGAGCATAGAAACCCATTACCTGACTTTTTGTGTTTTGGAGGAAGGAAATTACTATACAAGTGATGAGTTTGTATCAAAACACATTTTGTTTTCAAACTTACCACATATATATAGCCTGAATCACAATTTAGTTGGGGGAGTTTAAGATGCTAAGTACCTGAGGAATGGCTGATTGCTACATGAAGGATACACTGAGAACCCTTTGGGAAAATCTGCAAACATTCTAAGGTTCTAAGAAAGAGTGAGACATGTAAGTGAGGAAGAATCTCTGGAAAATGTAAAATAAGACATTAACAACTGCAGTCACACAGGAATTCCACTATTCTAAGATGCCATAAATGAACAGTGAGCATTAGGATGAAAATAATGAAGAATCTGCTGTCTTGCTGCTCTTGCCAGCTCTAACCAATTTGTCAAACCATCTACAAGTGATTGGTCGACCAGTCGTCCTGCTGCCTTAAGTTTGTGCCATTACCACAAAGTTTGCTACAAAAAATAGTTCCCTAATCTCTTGAGTTCTTTTTCCCCTAGTGTGGATGACTTAACAGCCGCTTTGAGAGCAGAGAAACCTGCAAGAGGACGACATTAGGCTGACCTCAGCTAACATATTAGAGTGCTATGGGCCTAAAATAAAAATGCAGATACTTATTGCACATAAGCTTGGTGATAATGTAAATCTTACAAAAGTTGTTATTCATCACTAAACCTAACGGAATGAAGCGATGGAGACAATAACACTCTTATTAAGTATCATACAAAAAGACCATCATGAAAAAATATTACAATAAACTAGTCAAAACATTTGAATGAAAGTTAAAGATGCTAAAAGCAAATTAAAGTTATAACTGTGCTGGAAATAAAGCCCAATAATAATTACAGTATAATCATAATATCCTTTGGCTTTGGAATTCTCATTTAATTACCTGTCTTGGTACTCTATCAAATAACTTTTCAAGATACACAAATATTTAGTACGGTATACAGTCATTACTTTTCAAGAAGTTGTCACAGATGAGCAATAAATAGTATCTTTGAATGTCTTAACTGCTAAGCTCTATCTGGTCATGCTGAAAGTAGGCATAAGCAATTGACTGTCACTCTTGTGAAACAAACCATCCAATTTACCAGGCTGGTAGGCATTGCAATGAACAATACACAGAGCTCATGATTCAGACTGGCTGAGAAGATGAGAAGAGAACCATTCTATCCCACAGCTGTCAAAAGCTTTTCTGACTTGATGATCTTGTCACTACACCAATGACCATACCTGTTTCTTCCCAATGAGGTTGTTGGTGAAGATGTCATTGGCCTTCACCTAAACTAAGATCTTACTGCAAGCCAACAAGGAGCTAAAAATCTTGGACCTTGCTGGTTTCCTGAGGCAGCCGAGTTGTCTGTCAATACCTCCCACAACTTACTTTCCAACAATCAGTCTCAGCAAATGACTGAAGAGCCAGGAACACTGCCCTCAGGTCCTGGAAGAAGACATGTCACTTCCTGCCTGCCTCCAACCAAGTTCCTGTCACTAACTGGGAGTCAACTTGCTATAAAGCAATGGACTTTCAGAATTTTGAGAAATGTAAGGACGATTATCCAGAGCTAATATGGGTCCTGCTGAGAGAGTGGCATGCATCTGGGAGAATCACAGCCACCAAGCACTACAAGAAACATAACTGTGTAGAACCACCCGGCGGCAGTTGCACAAAACCAACTTCACTGCAGGGGGTTGACCAAGCAGGTACAATCATGACCTGGATGGAGGGCTTGGCTACTGCTGAGGCTTTTGGTTACTGCAAACAGACATGAGATTCAGACTGCTGAAGAACAAACCAGTGTTCTCAAAATGTGGGTGTCCATCCCAAGATGTGTGGACTTTTTGGCACAATTTGCAGATGATCCAACATTTCCAATGTTTTATTGCCATTTTGGCTGGGATCAAAAAGTTGCCCAGATACCTCCATTTCCAATGTTCTGTTACCAGTTTGGCTAAAATAAACCAATTTCCCAGGTACAGCCACAACCTATGTTGGACTGGTGGGCCCAGACTGCCACTGGTGCCACAATCTGGTTGAAAACCATGGGGAAAATATTATGATGAAAATAAGGCCAAAACTAAAAAATGCCCACACTTCCCTGATGGAGTATGGAAGCATTGTTCCTAAGGATCCTAAGAAGTCAGGAAGTTCCCATTCTTGACAGACTACCTCACTGCTTTTATCAAAACCATACCAGAGGAAGGCCTCTGCTACAGCTTGCTCAGAGTTGAGATCTATGACTGGGCACCACCCTCCTATGGGATTAAAATGTCCCAGCACAACCCATAAACCACCATTTGCAATGAAAGCATGGAACCTTTCCTAGCATGGAAGGAACACTTTCTTTCAGCAAATAGGTTTTTGGAGGTTGTAGCTAGGGTCAGATGAAGAGTCATGTTGGGGCAGTATAGCTAGAAAAGCTTCCCCATGCTAACAGCATGAGGTGAACCCCAAACAAAAATGATGCAATAGGAGGTATAGCTGTACTAATATTCATTCAGTTTTCAACATAAGTAAAAAATGTGCCGAAGTTTCCTCAGCGCAATCAAGTTTTCTGTACAGCCACTACAGCGTAAAACCAAGACCACTGAAAATAGATCTATCTTTTGGTGGTCTCTGTATAATGCTGTATGAGCCACAGCCCATGAAACTTTAACCGCTGCCCAGTGGTGGCCTATCCTATATCACTGCCAGAGGCACAATTATGGCTAACTTCACCTTAAATAAAATAAAAGCTACTGAGGCTAGAGGGCTGCAATTTGGGATGTTTGATGACTGGAGGGTGGATGATCAACAATACCAATTTGCAGCCCCCCAGCCTCAGTGGTTTTTAAGATCTAAGGGCGGACAGAATAAAGTGCAGATGGACAGACAAAGCCAGCATAATAGTTTTCTTTTACAGAAAACTAAAAATGGGAGAAACAAAGATTAGACTGGCAATGAAGGAAAAGGAAAGGAAAAAATAAAAAATGGATTAGGATGGAATACAAAATTTTGAACTGCAGCAAAGCTGGGGAGACCATCAATGATGTTTACAATCATGGAACATCTGACAGAATAAGCTAGTTAGTTTCTACTGACCAATGGTACACAGGCAGGTTTGTGCAATAAGTCACTCATAGCTCTACTACTTCTTGTGTCTTTAATGAAGCCTTCTGAATGAACATCCCAGGGGATGTCATAAGATTTGGGCTCAATATGATGATGGGTTAACAACAAACAAATCACAATGCTGAATCAATTACCTTGGTTGCGTCTCAGATTTGGGCACTTGCGAAAGTGTATTTTCAACTGGTGTTTCTGGGGATAAGCGGAGCCACACCACTTGCACTGGTGAGGACGCTCTCCAGTGTGAATTCTTTCATGGACTCTAAGATGATCCTTTCTTCGGAAAGTTTTATCACAAAATTCACACGTGTGTTCACGCACAGGTTCATGGACTAGGAGATGAGTCTTCAAGTGTTTACTTATTGAGAACATTTTGCCACAGATATGACAAACATGTCCAGGATCTTTGTGGGTAGTTATATGTGAAAGCAATTCTCTATCTCCATAAAAATCTTTCAAACATATCTCACATCGATACACCATTTCCTTGGTGTGTTCACGATTTCTGTGATAATAAAACATATATGCGCGATTTTTACCAGTAAAATTCTTTCCACAAAACTCACATGTGAATATTTCAGGATATTTCATTTTTGTTGGCACGACACTTGGATCCTTGTCTTTTTCCACAGATCCAACAGCATCTTGGTTGCTCAAAATACCAATAAGATTTTTTCTCAGAGGTCTACTTATAGTGGTACTCGGTGAGTTCTTTTCCTTAGATGAAGTGCTTGGTTCAGGCACACTTTTAATGGGATGGCTACCAGATGATGATGAATCTAGTAAAAGGGGATCCTCTTCAATTAATATCTTGACACTATCTTCTTCAGTGTCTATTTTTTCTGTGGATTTTTCTTCACACTTCACAATAACATCTTCAATGTCATCTTTCTTCCTTTCAGGAACAACAACACTGTCATCCACTGAGGGGCTCTCTTGCCTTTTCTCTTGGTTTGCATCATTTCCAATAGAATCAGGAGTTATTTCATCTGAATGCCAAAATATGGCTCCTTCAGCATTGATAATGAGTCCACAACAAATGAACGTTATTGGTCGAATAATTTCAACTCCAACTCGAACAGCTAAATTCTCGGCAATGCTGACCTCGGCAAGCTTTCCTGGAAAAGTCAAGAGAACAGATGTTTTATAGAAGAAAACTCTAATATCAACAGATTTCTAGCAAATGAAAAATGGAACTCACAAAAGTTATTGCTGTAAGGTAGTATAAGTAACAACTATAAAAACTTCAGGAAAAGAACCTCCGACCAACTCCACATATCTAGCCCCGAATGTTTGTGACAAAACTTCTAAGAGCTGAAGGCAATCATATAAGTAGAAGCCTGTGATTGACACAGCAGAGCAAGACACGAAAAGGGCGAAGCAAGGCAGGTTTCCAGTCATCTCAAGCAGAGAGAAAGATGACTACAGTGCTTCCAGTTCACATAAATATTTTAGTGTTAGGGTACAGAGAGGAACCATTCAAATGATAATCCCTGACTACCACCACAAGAGGTATGATCAGCCAGAAGTTATCATCACCTCCTGGGATATGTCAATTCTCAAGGATAGGAAGTTATCATTATTTCCAGTATAGGTCATTGCTCAAGGGTACGAAATTATTGTTACCTCCTGGGATATGTCATTGTTCAAGCATTGTAAATAAATTTTATAATCTTATACTGTATATATTTTGTGTTTTGATCACGCCAAGAATAAAGCCACTGGCTACAGCTCTTACAGAACCCTTCCTTATACCTTGTACGACAAGCTGTCGAAACCTGCCCCTCATCCTACTCTTACACCTTTCTTAAACATGACTTTCTGTTAATTAATCTTCCTCTCTTGGTGACGGGTACTGTAAGGGATTTGTAACCCTCCCTGTCATTGATTTTCATTTTCTGTTGTCATGCACCTTATTTTCATTCCCAGAAACATCTCTGTTATTGGCTGAGCTAGGATTAGTAAAGTGCTTATGGTGTCATGCAATCAGCTCAATCTTAAACAACACCAAAAATCCTCATCTGTCCTCTGTCCCCTTCAACCAGGAATGCAAGTACATTTTTGTAAAAGTAAATTTATGTTTAAGTACAAAACAACCAAGGATTTAGTCTTTTCTTCAACTGAATTTATTAAACAACATTCACATTTTGATATTAATTATTAAAAGACCTTTGAGTACAAGCAAGTGAATTTGTTTGTGGTAAAAGATAGGTAAGTTATAGAAAACTGGAAAAACTTGAGAAATAAAATGTGCAAGAAGTGGAAAAATTTCCCACAACATGGATGAAGAAGCGACAGATTGCTGAACTGCTGGAAAATAAATAACCATATTAGTAAAAAAAGAAAAAATTTATGAGGCACAGAAAAGGGTTGTCTTGCTCTGCAAATAACAAACATAAAATGGAGGATATTTTTCAGTGGCGTCACTTAATAATGCTATTCATGGGCGGGGTGTTGGGAAGATAAGACAAAAAAAGTAGTAAAAAAATGTGGCATCCAGAGATTAGAAAACTCTTCAGTCCCAAAGACCTGGATGGTTTGAAGGAGTATGAAGCAGGCAAAAAGGAGTATGATATACATATATGGAAAGGTAGGATGAAGATCTTCAGGAAGGCACCAAATGTCATGTAGAGAGGATAAAGTCAAAGACCTGAACTAGAAAGAAATGTAAGCAGGAAGACAGTGGAAAGACCATTTTTCACATATGATCACAAGCAGGGAAAATCTGATGTATAAATCTGTGTAATTCCAAATTCCTGAAACGAAATGACATGATGTAACATACTGGGTATTTGCCTAAATAGCACAACATACACACATCTTTCTGCATGAAGTACATACTGTAAATTAACTCTAAATTACTTATAACATTTAAGATAATGTAAATATTATGTAAATACTTGTTGTATACCATTTCATTTAAGGAACACTAAAACAGTAAGGAAAAACTACTGCTTTCAATTTAATGACGAAAGACAAAATTTGTTGGCACTATTAAATAAAAAATGAAATTTCAATTAACATACATAGGAAATACAGTAATAACATTCTCTCTCTCTCTCTCTCTCTCTCTCTCTCTCTCTCTCTCTCTCTCTCTCAAAGCAGAGTAGTAACATACAAAAATACTGATTTTCACTCTTTCTCTGCTGGAATTTCAGTTACTAAATAGTGAATCAACAATGTTTTTACTAGGGCTGCAGTAAGCCTTTTAAGTGACTGCAAACAGATCTTTGCTAAAAAGCTGGTTGTGTCATAGTTCTAGTTTTGAGTCCTGGTTATATAACAAGATATTGTAAGTAGAGTAAGTATTTTCAACATTTTTGTAGGCTCAGCATACAGCAAAATTGAGTTTTTGTTTGGGATCATTCTACAATTTTTCTAAAACTTCCATCAGTGCATTTTTCACATCCACACCAGTATATTCAATGTGAGCTGCAGCCCAGCCGCAGCAACATATGAAAAGTAAGAAATATGACAGTACAAAAACTGAAAATTCAGTTTCAATATTCAATTGTTCTCCAACATCAAATTTATTTTGTACCACTAAAATAAAATTCAACTACAGATACAAAAAGTGCAAGCTAAGTATTCATATATCCAAGGATTATCTACAAGTAAAATGAAAGCAGTACAGTATCTGGAATTATCTGTACGCTATAACCTAAGCCATCACCTTTTGAAAGAAACAATGATGCCTTACAAAGATGAAATTTTTGTTAAATAACTGAAAATAAATAACTCCAAGACTTACCTGATGGGCAATTGTGACACGATTCCAGTAAGTATGAAAAACACTGGAGATCAAGGGTTACAAAAGAACCCATTACTGCATTTTATGCTATGAAACGTCAGATAAGAAACCTCTGGTATTCAGAAACAGGATTCCCCTGCCATTCTAGCAGTAACTCGAAAGCAGCGTCAAAGATTCTGTAAATGTAATACATGTTACATATTTATTTCAGATAAATGTACTGTACATTATTACAATGTGATCCTTATTTCAATACTTCAAACAAAATGTTTTACTAAGGCAACAAGAAAAAGATCAAAAGCTGGAAATGCAGTTGAGACAAGCTTCCTCTCATAGCATCCTAAGATGCTTAAAGATTATTTACTTCTATCTGATAAAAACTGCAATTAAAATTACTTTTCAATACCAACTTAGGTACCTCAGTTCCAAAGAAAGATGGATGATTATACGAATGTTCATTCAACTGATTCCCCCCATAAATGCATCGAATTCTACTTTAAAGCAGTTACTGTTATGTATTCCACAAACCTTCAAGAATTCAGCCCACAAGGCCAGGCATTCCTTGGTCTCAGTGCCTGTAGTCTTAAAAAGGGGTCCTCTTCAAACCAGTGGTCAGATTACTGCACAGATATACAACTGTTTTATTACTCCACAGCATTCTAAACACCTTTCTTTTGAAATCCTTGAAACTAGATTGCCCTTGATAAACTTACCTTCCTTAAAATAGCATGGGATAAAATCATCAGTCATTCCCTGGACAAGTAAGTCCCAATGGCTCCTGACTGATGATTGTTGCCTTTGAGAAGACCTTTAACCATGTATTGCTCAAGATAACATCTGTCATATGTTTAGAGTAGCTTTCAGTGGGAGAGTATCAATACAGAACCACACTCCAGACCTGGCATACTTGTTCAGTTTCCCTCTCTCAAAGAGAAAGTGGGAGGCTGACTGATGAGGCCTTGTTCAACTGACTGTTGGTCACAACAAATGTCATAAATTTGGATTTTTTCTACTTCTCCTTAAAAGGGTAGAGCTAACATACATGTCACTGGTCTCCCCTTAATTTTTCAGAAACCGGAATATTCAAGCTTGTATGGAATAAGCAGCCACCTAATTTTTGTTGAAATATCAGATTTGCGAGCAAATACATACAGTATTGGAAACATTTTTAGCCTATGGTTACTAACACTGCATATCGGGTATGCATAGAGAATTGTATATCAGTTGTGCATGAAGAATAATAGTTCACCAAGGATTTCCATTATATTTTTTTCATTCTTTATATCTCTTTGTAAATGAGTGATCATTTTCTTGTTTTTCTCATCTTTTATTCTTTTGATTTAATCTTCTTTACCCTTCAATCATTATGTACTTTTCTTTTGCTTAAACAATTCTCTGTTTAACTGTATAAATAAGATACAGTTACTTATTGTCAATCTTTCTCTTCCAGCAGGTGTGCAATCATTTTGTGATTTGCTTATCATTTTCTATCCTCTTCAACTTCTTTACATGTTTCGTTAGTAATTTTGGTTTGTTTAGATGACTTCATAATTTTCTATAATCATGTTTATGTTTGAGCAGGTTACTTATGCCAGTAATACGCAAGCACTTTGGAGTTGGCAGGGCTATGCAAAATAGTATCCATTTTTGTTTTTGCGGTATTCATTTTGCTTTAGCTCCAGTTTTTCCATGTCTTTTTATCTCCAGTCCAGAATTACTGATTAGACCTTAACTAAGTTGATTTTGTTTATTTTTTAGTTTTTTTTTTAACCTGAGTCAGCATGGTACTATCTTGTGTTTTTACTCATGTTTTTTTAGAAATTTTGTATTAATGATGGGTAAAGGCACTAATAATCTTTGTCTGATCATATATTACCTAATTTAGCACCATGAATTGTTTAATTTGTGTAACTGCATCATGCCTCAATGAAGCTATATGGGAGATCCCAGCAAGCAGCTTAAGCTTTCTAAGGAAAGTGTTGCTTCCTCTGCATCATCTGGCTACTTGGTGCCATCCGTGAGTATGGGGAAGACTAAGCCAGTTGCAAAAGGATCTCACTTCACTAGACTTGAAAGTCTATCATACTCTTAGCTCAAAAGAAGATGGAACGGTATGTACATTTGACTAAGAATCTCTGAGGAAATGCCCTTCCCCTCAAAGGCTACAAGTAATTTAAATGTAATACTGACAAGTGCAAAGGTCCATGTTGGCACGGTTTTGCACCACATTTTGACTAATGCTAACTTGCCTGTGAGTGCCGCCACACCCCACACTACCTCCTCCTCTATTCTGATGGTCCTCACAACAATGAAGAATCATGGTACCACAGCAGCACAGTGTTATTTCAGATAGTGAGACAGGTTTTTGTGCTTCACCTTCCACTGCTTCACATAAACTGTACCTCATCATTCTCCGGTTCAGACAAAAATCTTCCACTAGTCAGGCTTGGAAAACTGACTACATTAACTTCTCTTCTTTCCACAGTTGTGCTGTTTAAAGAAGTCTGCCAAGAACTCCTCAAATCATCCATTTCGTCATTCTGAAGCCTCAAGTAGTGCTGCATGGCAGAATGTGAGTAGCTCTGCCCATTTTGGTGGCTTTGGCAAAGAATAGCACATTTCAGCCCCTGTGCTATGACAGTATTCTTGTGGACCATATGTAATCTCAGGTTAATATGACCGTTTCTCATAGTAGAGTGGTGCACGGCACTCCTAGGAATGTATCACAGTGTAAGTCTTCCAGCTACAGCACAGCATACCACCAAAGCCTGTTCTAACCCTTAGGGCACTCATGGCTCACTTAACTTGTGCTGCATGGCCTGCTACCCCACCCTCCTTTGCCATACATAACAGGCTATTCCTCTGTGAGTGGTATAACTGCTTCTAAGTATTATGATTTATCCCCAGAATGCTCACTTAGTTCTGGGCACACCCCATCAGATAGTGTTGGATAAGACATCTATAGAGACTGGCTTACCTTCTCAGATGACTGGTTATAAACATTCTGCGGCTCATAATTTACCTTAAAGAGAGGCTACTCTCCCGAGGACTTAAAGTTCTCTTCATCCCAGAATGATAATGTCCACTTCTAAGAAGAGCCATGTCTCCTTCCCCTTTCATACAAACTGCTCCTTCAATCCAGCCATCTCATTATGTCTCTCAAGGTGCTATGTGTGGCTTCAGTAGAAAGGAAAATGTTCTAATGATGAATTGAAAGATGATCATCACAACCAAGTTGAAAACTTGCAATTTTAAGAGGCAGAGTTTGCCTCTTAACCTGTCTTCATTTGCTTCACCAACAGCCATTAAAATGAGATTTGTTTTTTTAATTCCATACACTGCTACCCTATATCTCTAACATAATATTTGGTCAGTGCAATTTCTGCCTTTTCTAAAACCAGCTAGTTAATCTCTAAGCATTTTAATCAATTTCTTTGTTCAGCCTTTTGAGAATAAGTATATTGAATATTTTCACTGTAACTGATGTGCAATGCCTCTAGTTACCATATTCAGCCAGGTAAGTTCCTTAACTATAAATTTCCAGTGATCAAGCTTTGTTTCCAAATTTAACATTCTGGAAAAATGTCTAGTTAATATACTAAGTGTCATTTCAGTTTTAGCTAAAATCATTTCTGCAGTGATTCCATCATAACTTGGTGTTTGTTTTCCATCTCCTACATTTGATGATTAATGATTCCTCAGCTTCTGGTAAATATTAAATATTTTACCTTTATGTCTTATGACCTCACAAAAATTTTCTGCCCAGCATTGTCATTCTTCTTCCTTATTTGTTATTATCTATCCACTCCTTCTCACAGGTATTTTCTTCTTTCTCTTTCCATCCATGGATATTTCATTAACAGTTCTATGGGCTACTCTAGCACCAATGCCACACCCTGAATACATGGCTTTGTCAGTATCATCTGCCTGTTTGTCCAAATATTTTTCCTTGTCTCTTCTTGATCTATAACAGAACTACTTTGCTGTGTCTAGACTTGAGTAATTAGCATGCTCTAATTTGAATTTGTCACCCGAAATTTGTCCACATGTACCTTTCACTTTTGTTCACTCTATTGTATCCTACGTCTTGTTCGATACCCGAAGTTTGGTTTTGTTATCACATATCCCAGTAGTCTCTTCCAACAGATTGAAATATATTCTTGATGTTAAGCCAGTTCTCACTGATTGTTCGTCTTTTCTGACCTCTGCTGTTCATTAGGAGAAGGCATTTGACAATGCCCACAAGCCTAGATTATAGATGGTCTTACATTATTATTACAGAACATGTATTGTCAAATCTGTAAAGCTAACTGAAATTACCCATGAATGAAACAGAACCAAAATTAATATTGATGGGGTCTTCTCAAGTGAATCTGCAGCAAATAGAGGTTGTGTTCATGGGAATATTAATTCACCTTTGCCATCTGATTTTATAAAGGTTACAGTATACCGAAAAGCAACTGGAGACAAAGGATAAAGTTTAAACTGGAGTAACAACAGAAAGTTGAGAGACTCGGAATATCAATATGATGCCATTTTATTTCATAAAACACATTATTTCCAAAGTTTGCTTAATGAAATACATCACAAAGCTTTGTCTCAGCTTTAAAGAATTAAGTAGAGGAGCCAGATTCATCACCCTCATCTTGCATTCCATAAAACCCCAGGCATAGACATCTTTGCTATGGCAATGTATGTAGCTACTCAGGCTAATTAGCCACTCAGGCTAATGTAGGGTACAATACAGTAATGGTTTGCAATAATATTCTAAAAATTAATTTAAGTTTTTTTCTCACAAAGCACTCTACTTTACAGAACTGGGGCCTTCCACTCTACTTCTGTCTATAGCTAATTCAGAACACAGAGAATGACAAATTTCCACCACCAGGGGTGTTCACAGACCTGGATGTATGCTCAGTTGTCATGACTGAGAACAACTACCACAGACTGGACTTACATAAATTATTGGGTTTATAAATAATAAAATTTTATCTCGTTTTCACGATGATTTAATATTACAGTTCCTTAAATCTGGGCACAAATAATGTTGCACTGAATGTCAGTGCTACCTAAAATTTCAAGTGCAAAATATCACGACTAAAACATGGTTATAAAGTATCTAGCTTTCAGTGCATGTCTACAGTATGTACACATGCATCAAGTTATAAAGCAATATGCATTTATTGTATCGCCCAACTTTCTTTCTCTGGTAGAGTACTGTATTTTATTAACAGTTAGTTAATGCAGTACAATATCGTACAGTGCTATGCTAAATACAGTAATAAAGTGTTACATGCATGTGTGTGTTACAGACATGTATGTGTTAGGATCAACTATGCATTTACAGTGTGTCGCTGGCCTGCCACCCCCCCTCCCAACCGTTCCCCCACTCTCTCTCTCTCTCTCGTTCTCTCTCAATATTTTTTCTTGTTAAGAATTTGAGGTTTGTGTTAAAAAGAAACAAAAATGTTTATGGTCTTTCTTTTTATACTGTATTTTACATAACTTGTAAGCACAAGCTGGTAGAGCTGCTACAATTAATCTGCAGACATACTGTATCTCTGAAAATGTATGATAAATTATACACTTCAATTAAATAATAATCATCACATAATACATATGTTATTAGTTACTTTATATGGAATTCCTGTGTACCAAAAGCTATGAAAATAGGCTTCAGGGTACCATGCAAGCTACATGTAAATCTTGGTCACCTAATGGGTTTCAGTACTGAATGGTAGGCAAGACCCCAAACTGTCTGCTAAGTTGAGGTGCCACCTGTGCTCTGATTATACAGTACAGACCTAATAAAACAATCAAACAACTTATCTTCTCCAGCTAGCCATCCACTTGCTTAGTTAGTCAAGACCAAAACAAGACAACTAAGTGTGCAATGGTCATCCTCCTAGTAGCAGGGAAAATATGAACAAGAATCCCTTCACCTGACAATCTTCGCTAAATACCACTGCAGGCATAAGATGGAGTAGGTTTCTAATTTTAAGGACAAATGTACAACAGTCTGTAATTTGAAATATGGAGATATCTGCAGACCTGTTTTTGTAAAGTACACAGTACTGTACACTGTAATACTGTAGCACCATGAACCCTAAGCTTCCTAGGTACCTGTATAACCATCAGACTATTTAGAACAAATATTTTCTTTACTATTCCTTATTTATTTGTATTAAACACTCCCACTTATTTAAGGCACCAGAATTTTCAATGCCATGTTCTGTATTACATTTGGCACCAGACTGAAGATACTTTCCCACTGCATGAGCTGACACAATGTGATTTCTCAAACTATTCAGTGTTTGTGAAGATGAAGTTTGCGTGATAATGTCTATTATCTCATTCATCATTCTAAGAAGTTCCTTTTTGGTATTTTCAGTGGAAGAATTCCTTATAACAGCTGCATTTTCAGGAACTGCACAATTTTCAGTGACATCTTTCTCACTGGGGTTTTTCGCTTCTAATGAATGGGTGATACTTGTATTTTCCACACCCTTTACACTTCTACTAGACAAATCAATATGTTTATGGACCACAACAGCATTATGTTGGCAGACACGTCTTGTCAGTTCAACCGTTTCAAAGCTACTGGCATTAAATCTGTGATGGAAAGCTGTGGAAGAATTACTGCACTTAAAATTATATGAGCCTTTGGGGGGAATTTGTAAGCTTTTAGAGCTAGCAATCTGATTTTCACAAATATCTAACGTAACACTATCACTTATATTTTCTCGTCCACGTACAACAGATATATATTCAACCTTACAATTCTCCTCTTTTACACAATCCTTGCCAATATTTTCATTGCTTTCACCTTCAAATGTAATTGCTGCCAGGTTGTTCGTATTTTGAACGCAATTAATATCTTCGGATTCTGTAACATTACTGTCACTGGGCAAAACCAGTTCTATCTTAACTGGAGTTTTTGCTTTGTCTAATTCTGTCCGCAATTCCAGGCGTGTGTTCTTGTCCTTGGAACCACCAAATTCATGTGTATGGTCTAGACAAAACTCTACTTCAACTTTTCCCGAGAATTTATGGCACACAACTCTCAAAAATGCAGAGCAGGTATAATTAATTTTCGAGGACATTTTCAGTCTCACTCTTTTACCTTTATCAACTGAGATGAAAAATCCAGACCTATTGCAGTAATAATTTTTAACAAATGTACTGTGAGTCTCTCTACGTCCCCTGTGAAGAACAAAATGGGCCTTTGTTTTCTTTTCTATTTCTTTTTTCCATTCCATGAAGCGCTCTTCTTCAGAGAAGCCAACATGGCCAATTTTCAATTTTCTGTTGTGAAGACGATAATGCTCAATCAACTTCTTAATATGAAGACACCTGTTTGTGCAGATAAAGCAAGATGATTATTATTTTTTTTTTTTTTTTTTTTTTTTTTTAATTTTAAGTATAGCAGTGTCATACAGTGGCTTAGAAGAGCAATGCTATGGCACACAGAAAGTATTCCTGAGATTTTATGATCATAATACATCATTAAAAATTAACCATTTCCTGCAGAGCGACAGTGATAAAAAAAAATGCAAGACTGAAGCAAACTGCAAGTTTTAATAGCAGCATGCATTTTCACCATTTGGGAAGAGGAGAATTACAGTACAATGCATCAGAATCAGGGATTTGTTTCTGACTCTTCCTGGCACTAACCTGAAATCACAGTCCCTGCAAATAAGGGGCTTTTTAGGTTTTTCATAACCTTCAATTTTCAACTCATTTGGGTGTCTCCTCCGCTTGTGTCTCATGAGCGTTTGTTTTGAACTTAAACTCTCAAAACAATAACAGCACTCAACCCCTTGCTTGGATGGAGTCTGCAATGCAATACAAAACACCACATTAAAGAAAATTTACTTAAACAGGGAAGTGTACAAATTGTACATGCTCATGTACAAAATCTAGAAGTTTCTTGTGGCTTTATAAGGAGAACAAACCATGTGATTTTTTTCACAAAAGCTAAGTAAATTCCCTATAAACATAGGACATTTACACTTTTTTCTGGAAGATACTGTATTCGGGATTACAGTCAACTCCTTGATGATTCGAGAGGGGATGCGTACCACAACCCTTCCTTACTTTCACTACAAAACTGTGAATACTTGACAACGTTCAAAAATGCTTATACCGCTTATTTAGATAATTCAAACACCTAAAAAACCCTCTAAAAATGCTTATACATGAGAATTTTAATAGTTTTATCACAAAAAGTGCATTTAATCATGGAAATAATAAGAAAATACTGTAATTAGTGAATATTTCTCTATGAAAAACACCACAAACAGGTGAACTTTCTGTAAATTATGTGTATATAAGCTCCTCCAAAAATTCTAATAGGCAAATTTTCATGTAATCCAGAACATAAATAGGCAGGGGTCCACTGTGTAAGTATTTTACCATTACTGTAAAGTGGATAGGAAACAAAGTTATCTAAGTTTAGTGGACAAATAGCCTAAAATGGCAACTACAAATTTTTTATCACATATAATATAATACAGGCATTCCCCGGTTATCAGCGGGGGTTCCGTTCTGACAGCGTGACGACAACCAAAATTTGCCAATTACCGAAAATTGGCGATTTTCGGTTATCAGCGCCTCTGTTAGGTATGTATCAGCGCCAATGAGGGGATATCAGTGATTTTCGGCGCAGAAAATTGCTGATTTTTGTCACTAAACATAAATTCCATAAAACCGGATCGTAATAACCTTCTGCCATACTGTATTCTGGCGTTCTCTGAAAATCCACAATACCCCATGTCAAGCTAACAAAGCATAACATAGTCTTAAATTAAGGACTTGGCATCCTATGACAGTCCTTCACTGAGGTTCATAAAGGTAGTGTATGAGGGAATCAAAAAAGATTATCCCACTTTTAACAAATTTTCCACACAATCCTTTATTATTTTAGCATTAACAGACTGATTTCATTTCAAATTCCATTTCACTGCCTGTTCTACTGAATAAAATAGGTTTTTTCTTGCCATAAAAGGAATTTTTAGAAAGTCTTGGGTACTCCCTCAAAAGTAAATATTTCACAGCCAGTCTTCCTGTGGTAAAACATTTTTCTATGCAAGGAGCAAGGAGTACCTGATTAACAGGTTCACAGAATGTACCTTTTTCAGGAGCTGAAATACATCAGGGATTATTTCCAAGGCCACAGAAGAGTACAGCAACATCCACTCATCATGAACTCTGATCATGAGACTCAATAGGGTGTGACTCAGCAAGAAGGCCAAACATCAATTATTGGTCACAGGACTGTGTGAATTTTGCCAACGGTCCATGTAACTTGCTGCTATAGTTGGGAGAAGAAAGTACAGGCAGTCCCTGGTTTACGACGGGCCCGGCTTATGACGCTCGAGTTGGCTTTTCAAATATATTCATCAGAAATGATTTCCATTTATGACGTGATAAAGGTTACGACACGTCGTACGCCGATCTGTCGGAAGAAATATACCCAAAATGGCAAGTAAAGATTTGGAGATTTTTATGAAAACTCAATAAAAATGGTTACATCATTTTCCAATACACCCCAAGCATTAAAACTAAGATTTTCTTAGATTTTTGTGATGTTCGATGATTTTTAGGTTTGGCGATTTTGGTTTACTAAGCGGCGTAAAAGCGGAACCCCTGTAAACTGGGACTGCCTGTATTGTATTTAACAAGGATTAGCTGTTGTGTGAGAAAGATCCTTAAACAACACCTGGTCATAAGGATCAACTGGTTCTCTTGATAAACTCTTTGGAAGAAAGGTGAAGCCTTGTTCTGGAGGTTTCAATTTTTAATCTGGGCAACTTCTTAATATGACATCAGGGTCACTATGTTCCAATAAATTTACCCTGGCTGAGTCCCATCACCTTCTGAATTCTTCATAGCAATGCTCTGTAGCTCCTAACACTGAAACATCAAATCTACACAGCCTAACCCTGATACTGTATCAATACTTTAAAACGTATGCAAAAACTTCATTGGACAGGTTATTAGCGAGACAGGAACACAGTCTCTCCAAAAGAAAGCAGCAGAAAGATGACAGGAAAGAGAAAGAAGCCAAGAATAACATCTCTTCTCCTCCTCACCTTCCTCACCACCTGCCACATAGGGTAGACGTCAACTCCTCTAAGTTCAGGGAAGGTGAGAATAAATTTGCATTTACTTCATCTATTTATTAGTTTTGCTTATTTCTACATGTTTGGCTTGTTAAATCTGGGTTAAAATGCTTCTATTTTTCTATTTGTTGGAATCTGCAATGGATTCCTTTTGAATTAATGGGTTTGAGTGGCATCATTCATTCAAAAAAAAAAGGACTGGATGAACCTATAGTGTCAGGGACAATAGAGCTATAAATAACCAACGGGTTTGTTTTATTATCAGCCCCTCTCTCCCCTTCCTAGAGAGAGGGTAGGAATTGCTTCTACTAATCTACAGCACATTAGATAATAGAAAGGATATTCAGTAGTATAACTCACCTTCACTGCATGTGACCTCATGAGCTCTCGCCCGAAACATACTGTTCGCCCACCTCGTCAGACGTAGAGTACACTCATCTGATCGTCTCAGAAAGCCAGAAATGTGTATTTTGACCATCTCTTCTAGTCGGGCCAGTACAGGCGGTCCCTGGTTACAGCGGGATTCAGTTCGATGCAGGTGACGACGAGCGCAGAAATCACTGATAACTGAAAAGAGGTGATTTTCGGCACTTATTAGCACCAGTAAATGGAGATCAGCACCTCTGTTAGGTATGTATCAGCACCAATACCCAATTATCAGCGCCAATAAGAGGAATGACGTGATAACGGCAACAGCAAAAATGCCAATTTTGTCGCTAGACCAACGCAATAAACCAGATCACGATAACCCCACGAGCTATGACGCGGGGACTGCCCTATGCTAACAAGAATACGTCGACACTCAGGCCTGAGATGTTGAGTCTTCTTAAGATAGTACCACAGCACCTTAACTGGACACAGTAGCACCTCGTCCGGATCACTACCAACAAAATCCTCTAGGGAGGAGATCGAGATGGTCTTGAATCTGGCATCAGGGACCAACAGATTCTGAGTCTTTGCTATGAATGCTGAGACAGAGAGAAGCTTCTCACGGCGAAGGAAGACGAGAAAGTCCGCTACCTGCAAAAGAACATCTACAACTGGAGAGATACCCTGTCTACAACACCAACCACAGAAGACGGCCCACTTCCTCTGGTACACAGCCGCAGAGGATTTTTTAAAGTATCCAGGTATCTCTGTTGCTGTGCAGCGAGAAAAGCCTCTCACTCGCAAGAGATGCTGGATAGTCTCCAGCCGTGAGGTGACAGCGACCCTACGGACTGGTGGTACCTCTCTGAGAGCAGCTGGCACTGAAGGTTGTGCGGGGGGGGGAATCTAACTTGTACCAGAAAAGCGGCATGTGGCGACTTGGGAGCTGTCAGGGGCATTCTGAGAATCAGGGTGACCATTACCCTGTTGATCACCCAACGAATCAGACAAAATGGAGGGAAGGCGTAAGCCTAGAGATTGTCTCATGAGTGTTAGAAGGTGTCTTCTGCCGCTGTCCATGGGTCTAGAATGACCGAGCAGAACAGTGGCAGCTTCCTGTTGTGCTGGGTTGCGAACCGGTTTATCATTGGTCGGCCCCAAAGGACAAACAATCTCTCCGTAATGTCTGGATGTAGGGACCACTCTGTCCCTATCACCTGGCCCTGGTGACTGAGCTTGTCTGCTACTACACTCCTCTTGACTGGAATGTATCTGGCTGACAGCTCTACTACGTGTCTACTGCCCACTTTGGCACCTGCACCATCAACCTGTGAAGCTAAAGGGACACAAATCCCCCCTGCCCATTGACATATGCCACTACTGTGATGTTGCTGCTCATTAACACCATGGAGTGCCTCATCACTCGATCTTGAAACTCTTGAAGAGCTAAGAAAGCTGCCTTGAGTTCCAGGACACTGATGTGGAGGTGTCTGTTGTTCTGGCTCTACGCACCTGAAACCAGCAACTCTTCCAGGTGTGCGCCCCATCCCTTGGTCAATGCATCTGAGAACAGATGCATCTTGGGAGGGGGAGTGTGTCGAGGCACTCCTATTATGAGGTTCCTGTTGTTTAGCCATCAGGCTAAGTCCTGTCCCACTTCCTCCAAGAGAGGAATGGGAAGGTACGAGGAATCCTTCTTCAAGATCCCAAATGAATGGACTCAAACAGCACGATCTGACACTGATGTGAGCACCTGTGGAACAGTCGATGGTCCACAGCAAAGTCTTCGAACTAACAGACTGCATGGTTGCAGACAAAGTGGAGGTCCAGTACTTCCATGAGAGCTTGTGCATCTGCGAATATTCTTCCTTCAGATATATCAACACTGTCTGGTTGCAGACAAAGTGCAAGTACTTCTAATTAATGGGTATCTGGGAATATATATCCTTCACATATAACAAAAGAATGAAGTTGCCCTCTCTGATAGATGGCAACACAGAACATGGGGTTTCCACCATGAATGGAGTTTACTGAACAAACTCATTCAGAAGAGAGATCGTTGGTTGATCTCCATTCATCAACTTCTCCACAAGGAAGAGATGACTGTAGAAGTCAAGAGAGTAGCTCTCTATGACTTCCACTCACCTTTTCCTTCTCCAGCTTGTCTGTACCTCTATCAACAGCACAAGAAATAAGGATAATCCTGAAAAGGACGACAAACTTAGGAAAATTACTGGTCACACACGAAAACAGACTGAAATGTTATTTTTGTAACTGTAAAAGAAGCTGTACAACAATTATTCTACACCATCTGTTGACTAGAGTATTGCATAAACAGATTAGTCTAGCCAGTGCACATATTTCTTACTAGGCTACACTTTCATGCTTTGTGAATTTCCTCCATAGCACTGCTTTCGTTTCTGGTTTTCCCTCACCCAAGAACTCTGGTTTGCAACTGGGGTCCCGAATAATTGTGGGATAGCCGTATGGGGGAGGGGCACCAAGACATATGGTTTGCACCCAAAGATAGGAAAATATATTAAGGTACAACCGCAAAATAGTTGCATTAAGCCACTTCCATGGGTCGCTACCACCTTAAACACGTCACAGGGATAGCTTGGCTTTGTATACAGGAATATATCCTAACCTAACCTTAATGCATGAGCAGTACTGTGTATGGCCAGGAGCAAGGGGGGGGGGGGTTTGCTAACCCCACAGACACCCCCAAGGTAGAACTGCAGAACAGTTCCGCATGGGGTATTACCTTGGAAACTGACTTTTTCTATAGTATTTTGGTTGCTTATAAAGAATTTACCGTTATTTTTTTCGGTCGATTGTAATTAACCTGTAATTAACCTCAGAACTGATATATTTTTTTATGCTGGACATCCTGGAATGCTATCACACATGCATAGTGTTACAAGGGAGCTTTTGGTAAAAAGTGGCATTTCCTTCACTTGGGGTGCAGGGGCTCTGCTCCCCAACTAAGTAACACGGCCTACTAGAATAGGTTAGGTTAAGGTATGTTAGGTTAGTGTACTTCCTTTTATAACAGGTTTCCTTGGCCAATCCCTTCTTGAAGAAATGGCTCCCTAATGACTTGCGCGTACAAGAAACCATTCCAGAATAACAACAAGGCAGTCGGTCTTTCTCCCAACAATCCCCCCGCCCAAACTCCCCAACCCAAAACCCCACGTTCCCAAAGGGTCCCCAACTATGTTGGATAGATATGAGGTTAATAATAATTGACTGACAATAAACAACACCACCACCTTCATCAGCAAGGTAATACTCTACTTTAGTAACGCGGCCTGATTCCCGCCAGTCGTCGACCGGGACAGGTTCCTCATACATAAAGACCTTTCCTATAATGCCAGGTCCTGACCCAACCAGATCTAACCTACCTAACCGAACTTAGGGGCGTGCACTGACCCTGGCGGAGGTCCGAAAAGGTCAACTGGCTGGAATCGGGCATAAAACAAACTAAAGTAAGTTTACCATTCCTTTTATAATAGGTTTCCTTAGCCAGTTCCTTCTTGAACATATAGCTCCCTAATGACTTGCGCATGCATGGAACCATTCCATAACAACATGACAGTCCGGTCTTTCTCCCAGGGATTTCCCCCACCCAAAACACTGTGTTCCCAAAGGGTCCACAACCATGTTGGATAGATATGAGGTTAATAATAACTGACAGACAATAAACACCACAACCTCCATCAGCAACACTAAAAGTATAGGAAAAATCAGAGGTAGAACTAAGCATTAGCTCCGCGTTGGGTACCACCTTTAAAACTTACTTTTCCTATAGTATTTTGGTTACTTATCAAGAATATATTGTTATCTTTTGTCGGTCTACTGTAACTAACTTGTAGTTAACCTCAGAACTGATTACGTTTTTGTATGCTGGCCATCCTAGAATGCTATTGCGCATGCGCATTGTTATACGGGAACTTTTGGTCAAAAGTGGGGTAGATCTAAGTAGTAGCTCCCGTGATTTTCCTTCTAACTTGACTTTTTCTACAGTTTTTGGTTTGCTAATTATGGATTTTACCTTCAATTTTTGTGCACAGATATAATTAACCTGTAATTAACCCACAAGTCCATCAACAAGGGGTTTTCCATACGCGATCTTCACAAGACAGAGCAGATGCATCCCGTTTGGGCGGTTCATATCCCGTCCGGCAAGTGCAAAAACTTGTTGGCGATATGGGTACGCTCCTCCGGGCCAGTACTAAACACGGCGGGGCGTTCCATTTGGCGACAACAGACAAATGCACCGCCCGTATCAGAAGCCCTAAAAAGCGTAGAAAAAACAAATTACCAAAATAGGTTCTAAGCTAAGACTCACAATTGCAAAAGCAGTTTCCTTTACTGGGTCAGCCGCTAAATAACCACGACCTACTAGAGTTGGGTTAGGTAGAGATGCGTTAGGTTAGTATGGTTCCTTTCATAATAGATTTCCTTGGGCTATTCCATGCAGTCCGTGCGGAGTTATTGCTTAGAAATACCTTGGGGGGGGTTGCAAACCCCCCGGACACCCCCAGGATAGTAGAACGACGCAAGCATAACTAAGCTATTCTGCGGTACCGCAGCCTAACGGGGTACCTTCGAAGTACCACCAAGGTGGATATCCCTACTCTACAGTTGTTTCTTTAATGAAATTGGAACCGAGATTGAATCAATAATCAGTCTTTATTTGGTGAATGGCGACGGAGAGTAAGACATTTGAGTAAACCTGAGGTTTTTAAAGTAAATTCGATAGTGAACTGGTTGTTCCAAGTGCGGCTCAAGCAAATTCCCGAAGAAATTAACTTGGAATTATTATATCTACAGAAAAATACTGGCTTCGGTCGTGACAAAAAGGATTAATACTCACTGCCATCGCATCTGTAGCTTAAGAGAACATCGAGGTATGTATGTCAGAGGTCATTTTGAGTTTTGAAATTGGGGAGGTTCCCGTTTCCTTAGGGGTCACTTCAAGATCACAGTTCCGTGCACACTACTCGACACAAATTGGGTGCAAAGTTTTATAACATATAAAACGGATTTTTAAGTTTTGTTTTTGTCCTTTAGTCTTATTTTTTTTAGTCTGTTACTCCTTCTTTTATATTATACCGATTCCAATTCTTATTTACTGTTTCTTCCCCTTACAAAATTTTTATTTTTGCGTCAGCTTTCCACCTGATTCTTCTTTAGGATTTAATCTGAGTTTTTGTTTCTATGCAAAGACCATTACTTACCTGTAAGAAATATACTTAAAATAACTCTTTGTGAAGATAGTGCAACAATATACCTTTACATTCTCATGCCCTTGTCCAATTACCATCTGAAAATGAGCGTTACTACTATGCTTGATTTTTTTTATTGAAAACTAAAATATTACTGCTTTACTAAACAAGATTTTAAATAAGGTCACTACTTTTTTCTTTTTACCTCCATCTCACTTCTGATGATGCTGTGCTGAGGTGGTATCATGTCTTTAGCTGTAACAACCAGTGCTTCTCCTTTCATTACCAAGGTCTTTTTAATATTCTCACTCATTTTCCTCTATTTCTTTTATCAGAGTTTTTTTTGTCATATTTTTTAACTCCTTCCCTTGCTATATTGTTACCATGTCTTTTGCCCGGCAGTTTCCCTAGAACGCTCTTCGTTGATCCACTATTATTTCTTTTATCAATCTCTTCTCATAAAATGAAAATTAGGTATGGTGCTTCATACTCTATTCTGTAGGTCACCGACACTACGTCCAATTTACCTGTAAGTTCCCAATAGGGTGTGCACTCTGGTTGTTCATACATTGCTCAGACAGTTATGCATTACATTACGTCTAATGACGTGAGAAAACCAGTTTAGGGAACTGTAGCCACCGGGAGGGTTCACTATAAGGAGGTTTCTCCTATAAGGAGGGGAGAAAACCCGTTTATTACCAGGGCAAAGCTTCAAAACCTGTTTGTTTCCCCAGGCAGGCTTACATAAGTGTCTCTCTCTCTCTTTTATAAATTTTTATTATGATGTTCCGAGTTACAGCATTTTCCAACCATAACCTCGGGACTGCCTGTATTGATTTGTCTTCTTAATGCTTATCTCCTACATATTTGTATTCTTTTACAGTGCTCATTTACTACAATTGTAGGACAAAATATATAATCATGCAGAAAGTGACATAGAGATGGGTAATGTATTCAAGGTAAGGTATGATGAAAGTCTAGGGATAAATATGAGGAAATACTTCAAGGAGGAAAAGTTGTTCTAGAGGAAGAGCAAAAGTAGAAAGAAAGTTTAATGTGGAAATGGATCTTAAAAAGAAAGTAGCAACTGGGGAGATCTTTTTCTAAGAAAATGTGGTCCTGTACTGTAGTATTATGAAGAGTCATCAAAAGTGGAGGACGGAAGAGAGGCAGAGCTGACTGCTGCAAGAGTGGAAGGGTTTTCACGTAAATTCTGGATTACTTGTGGCAGTGACTGTTGATGATATAAGGAGGTTATCAAGTTAAAGAAAGAATTGAAAAAACAAGCTGATGGCAATACAAATAAAAGGGTGCAGTATAAGTAGTTAAAACGTAACTGAGCAGTTGGCAAGGATGCGTGAGGTATGTCTGAATGATGTAAAGATTCCAAATAAATATTCAGTAAGAATATCTGTTCGTCTGTATGAGGATAGAGGACAACAGATATTATTAAATACTAAAGGAGCATGGGATTACTCAGTATACCGGGGAAAGTGCATGACAGAATTTTGATTAAGAAAGTAAAACATTTGACCGAAGGAGTGACAGAAGAGCACTGTGACTGAATAAAGAAGATGGTTTGTGGATCCAGTGCTTCATTTGATGTATAGCTGTGAGAGAAGCCTAGGAATAAAGCAAAGAACCTGATATGGGGAATATGGACTAGAAAGAGTTTAGCGTTGACAGAGATGCAATGTGGAGGATGCTCCGGATGTATGGTATAGAGGGTAATTTGTTGAGACACTAATATTTTTCATGAAGAAAGCAAAGAGTGGCTGGTTTGATTATAAGTGGGTCTGTGACAAGAGCATGTTATATTTCCACGACCACTCAGTATTTTTAAGGATGGAATCATGTGAAAAGTCAGAGAAAAGGAAAATGTAAATGCAAAGTTGTGCGATGACAAAATGGGTCAGGAATGGAGTTTAGAGTGGTGGATGTTTGCTTATGAAAGAAACTGAAGGATTTTGCAGAAGGAGAAAGCTGGAAGTAAGTGTGAGATATCTAGCTATGAATATTAATGTGGATGGCAGAAGAAATAGAAAGCAGTAGAGTGTATGCAAATGATGGGACAAGGAAGCTACAATTGAAACGTAAGGAGATTATTGGGTCAACTTTCTTTTTTTTTTTATAAGAGTGAAAGTGTAGATGTTAAATGTGGCTGAATGAAAAAAAAAAATAGCTAAAGCTACTAAGATAGACTGGTTTCATGTAGTATATGTACACGAAGACGAACTGAATAGGTAAAAAATATGGATATAAGAGAGTGATGAGATGGTGTGGCTATTGAGAAAATGCAGTACGACAGGTTGGTGAAGACAGCATCTAATTAGGAAGTGTGAGGAGGAAGGAGGGGAGAAAGAACTGGGAGAGTTGGATAGGTGGAGGACACAAGATGTTAAAGAGGAATGACCTTGATACTCAGGAAACAGGTGAGTGCCTCTAAGGTAGAGGCGAATGATACACTGTAGAAAAGCCTTCTGCGCAGGTAAATATAGTATCTATTGTCAAGGGACCGAGCATTCATTTTGATTCAGTTAAAAAGTATATCTTAGTTTAACCAGACCACTGAACTGATAAAAATGTACAAATACCAATGTGACATTACTAATCGTATTAATTATTTTCTGAATCCATCCTCGAGTAGGGGCAATTGCTCAATGTGGTTAATGATATATATACAGTATATATACACACAACACACACACACACACATATATATATATATATATATATATATATATATATATATATATATATATATATATATATATATATATATATATATATATATATATACGCATACACACACACACACTGGCTGACCAACCTGGCGTTGCTCAGGAAAACTTTGAAGAAGGGACCAGATCATCAATAGCTTTCCTTTTCATGGACTAACATCATTAGTGCTACAGTTCTTCACTTTATGACTTACTGTAAAATCAAACGTATCACTATTATTATATTATCAGTTATTATTATTATTACTATTATTATTATTAATATTATTAGCGATGTCATGCAAGTAACTGTACAGTTTTCTTAATCCACCGTGAGGATATCCATATGACACAGGTCTCCCGTACCCTCCCGATTCCCTACCTAACCCATCCCAACCAAAGGCGAGCATGAATACCAAGTATGCAGAAAAGTGTTGTTGCCAAACTGGCTCATAATTAATTCCAAACCTCATTTAAACCGACTTTTTAACGAAAAACGTCACTGTGACGTTATGAAGCAGTCGTTATAACGAATTCAGAAGGTAAAAACGAAGTAACGAACGAATTAATGAGAAAAATCGCATTTGAACGAATAAAAAAAGGAAATACTCTACACTTTACACATTGGTCTTAGTCAGTAGATACTACGCATGTGCGGATGGGGAAGGTTTTTCTCCCGTCTAGCCAACTTATAGAAATTATCATTATTGATTTGAATGTTGATTTTATCGAGGTAATAACAATTATATTGATAATTATGATAAATTATGATTAAAATTCACGTAAATTCCGATAAAAAATTTATGTCATTGGGGATTTATTGTTGCAGGTTAATCATATGTCTGACAACGCCTGGAAGAAAACCTGGAGTGCTCAAGTGAAAAATGATCAATAACCCATAAAGCAGCTGAAGGAAAACCTGGCGGAATTGGTAAAAACGAAAATTTCATTTAATATATAACATCTGTAAATTTATATATACCATACATACATACAAATACTGCATATGTATATGATTTAAAATTTGTAGAGGAGGCCCACCTCCCTAACAAAGATATATAACTCCTCTATATTACAATCCTCTCTGAGAATTGTAGCAAAGATAAAATGTCTTTCTCTGCCACCTATGTCGTAGGTTTCCAGGACTGGGACATTCGACCAGTAAGTGTCTCACAGTCAAGGCCACAATACAGTCGTCGCAGGATGGAGGATTTTCACCCGGAAAATCCTACAGTGAGTCTTATATGTCAGATCCTTAGCCTGTGCAACATCGTTTCTTGTCTCCTTGACGTATAAGGATATGGCCAAGGAGAGCCTAAGGTTCAGTGTTACTTCCTGCAGGAGGAAGTAAATGAAACACGGCGTTGTAATTCCGTAGATTTAGTTCTTTTTCTCCTACAAACGGTACCTTGGGATTTAAAGAGGTTGCAGTCTCGCCTGCTCAACCTTTCATTTCCTTTTGACCACCACCACCACTTTCATGTCCATTAACAAGAACCGGTTCATGTCCACACCTACCACCTTCAATTCATTGAATGGCTCTCACTACCCGCTCTGTGAGAAAGAGGCCGTGCTTGCATAACGCCAACTTAATCTCAAACGGTAAGATATTGTAAATCAGTGGTCATTGAAAATGCCACATAATGGCGAAACAGCTGTCCTAACAAAAAATAAATAAATAAATAAATAGAACAAGAAGTTTGCTCATTTTTTCTTGAACAAACGCATGTTAAACGGAAGAAGCTCTGACAGTATGAAGATTTCTGGAAGAACCTTTTTGATATTAATATATATATATATATATATATATATATATATATATATATATATATATATATATATATATATATATATATATATATATATATATATATATATATATATATATAGGAATATCAACACACAAGTACGTGTTGAACAGCAGTTAGCCTGCTCAGGTAATTCCTTAGGTACAGTTGTACTCAGGTTCCATCTTCTTTATGACTTGTGGCCTGGTTGGCAGCGCTCACGGGGTCTTTCATTTGAAAGACCTGAGTTTAATCTGATGTGAGTCAGAAATTTATATACATATATATATATATAACATATATATATATATATATATATATATATATATATATATATATATATATATATATATATATATATATTATATATATATAATCTACTAATTTTTACCAGATACGAATGCTATTGTACGACAGCTGTAATTTTATTCTGATAATATCTCTTTGTTTAAATGGTCTACCTTTCCATTTACGTGTCTGAAAATGGCGTCACAAAACACACGAAACCATTTTCTGAAGAAAGACTCCCTTGTATAATGACCTAAGTCCCTTGTATAATGACCTACAGTAAGTCTGCGGATATGAGTCTGTGTATAGTTTACGAAACGTCTGTATATCTCCCGACAGGAGTTTTGCTTTGAACACCTCGCTTTCTGTTGAGGCTATATATTTTCTCTATATATAACTTTCAGTGGCTTATTCTTATCATGAATCTCAACAACTTTCCCCCGGAACTTTTGATTCGTAGGCGAGTATGAACCGGAGACTGAATATTATTTGCTCTAGTGAACAGAAATGACCTCACAGATCAGATAAAAGATAAGGCGGAGAATGATGACTAGCGTTTTTGAGGAATGAAATTAATTACAAATCTTTTAGAGAGAGAGAGAGAGAGAGAGAGAGAGAGAGAGAGAGAGAGAGAGAGAGAGCAATCGTTTAGACCATGGTTTCAGTGAGTCTAAATTTTTAGTTTTCTAAAAAGAAAACTATTGTAGCCGGTTTTGACTGTCCGTCCGCGCTTTTTTCTGTCCACCCTCAGATCTTAAAAACTACTGAGGCTAGAGGACTGCAAACTGGTATGTTGATCATCCACCCAACGATCATCAAACATACCAAATTGCAGCCCTCTAACCCTCCATTTTCATTTTATTAGGTTAAAGTAGCCATAATCGTGCTTCTGGTAACAATAGGATAGGCCACCACCGGAGCGTGGTTAAAAGTTTCATGGGCCGTGGCTCATGCAGCATTATACCGGAAGCCCACCGAAAGATAGATCTATTTTCGGTGGCCTTGATTATACGCTGTAGCTGCTGTACAGAAAACTCGATTGGGCCGAAGAAACTTCGGCGCATTTGTAAGTTGTTTGGACTTGTCATGAACGTTAGAGAATACGGTTTACTATCAAAATACGTCTTGAAACACCTAAAGTCTCCTGTGCGTAATCTCCGCGTAGCTTATTCATTATTACCTCATTTATGCCCTCAGCGGTTTGGCACGGACCCGCCCTAACATTACTTAAACCCAACCAGTATATCACTTATAGTAACAGCAATTCCCAGATGTTTACTTCATCATTAAACTCATTTTGGTTTTCTAGCCGCGGGAAACTCGAGAGAAGAAGTACTGAGGAGGCAGAACCTCGAGCCAGTCAAAAGTATGATTTTTTTTTTATTTAACTAACCCTTTTCTTACCAGGGGCTTGCACAAGGGGGCGGGGGGGGGGTTGCCCTTAGGGTGCTTGAGCCCCTGTCCTTTTCTTCTTCATAGCTAAGGTGCCCTTTTTTGGTCAGAAATAATAATTTAATTGGATCATACCATCCATGCAACATTTCTTCTTTTTTATACGTATCGTATATTATTATATAATTGTAGCATATAAAACATGGCGGATTTCATTATCAGAAACTAAGGGGGTGCCCTTTTTTCCACTTGAGCCCCTGCCCTTCTGAAAGTCTGTGCACGCCCCTGTTTCTCGCTAAGCAATGACTATGTGGTTATGTAATGCGTAAGATGTAAGACGAGACTTTGAAACTGTATACTGTAACTTACATATAGATAAAATATAGAATTTCGGGCAAAGGCCAAGCTCCGGGACCTATGCGGTCATTCAGCGCTGAAACTGATATTGACAGGAAAAGGTTTGAAAGGTGTAACAGAAGGAAAACCTCGCAGGAGAGGTGGGGAGTAAGATGAGAAAGAGGATATGAACGGAGGAACGGTAAAAGGAATGAAAAGGTTGTAGCTAGGGGGCCCAAGGAAGGGACGCTACAAAGACCTTAAGTAATAATGCCTACAGTGCACCGCATGAGGTGCACTGACGGCACTATACTTCTACGGATATTCTGTTATGTTTATAAAGTTATCGTGAATGAAAACTGCATCGCCTCAGTGAAAGAAAATTCTTGTGAAGGGCACATTTTGAAGATAATTGAACCTCCGGTCTTCACATCAAATTTTAAGTGGCATTTTCAATTTCTCCTCAACTTTTACTCGCTGAGTGGAATGCTAGTATAAATAATTCAGCAGCTTTACTTCCACTCTCTTCAGGTAAGGCATCACCTCCTGCTCCTCGGCCTCTTCCTCAAGGAGCGAAATTGGTTTCACGAGTCTGAAGCGCCTTTTGGAGCCAACGCGGGTCGATGAAAAAAGTCTTCATATTAATTCAGTATTATTATTGGAAATTCACGAGAGAGGAGGAAATCCGTTTGAAGTCAAGCCATGATTCTGGATCCTGAAAACTGATCTGAAATCCATGGCTTTAGGATCCAGATCAACTTTGAATCTGGATCCTGAAGACTGATCTGAGGTTCATGGCTTTAGGATCCAGATTGATTTTGAATCTGGGTCCTGAAGACTGATCTGAGGTTCTGAACTCTATTTTCATAAATTCTCTCCTGCAAGTAGCAGATTCCAAGGACAAGCTCAGTCCAAGGCCCTTCAACGGTACAAACAAATCAATGTTTTACATTTATTTTTGAGTGCAGTGCTGTTTGGACTAGTTGTTAACTGTATGCTAGTTGTTTTCTTGTATCATACTATAATACCAGGACCTGAGGTCGATTGCTGTGTCGTCCCAACGAAGTTACTGAATCAGGGTTATGGATGGCCGACGGGAGTTACTTCTGCAATTGCCATTGGTTGTGAGATGGTGGCTTCTGTTGGAGTATTGGCTTCCAAAAATTGGAGAAATGGAACAAGAGTTTGAAAAGCTAAAAGAGGAGGCTAACATAGAAACTAGGAGACTATTGGAACAACTGTTGGAAGATAGAGACATACCAATGGAAAAAGCATAAGAAAAGGAAGATAGGCCTAGAAATTAAGTTTGAAGAAATGATCCAGAATGAGAATAATATGATAGAGGAACTGGCCAACAAACTTGAGGTTGCGTTCCATCGTGCACAGAAAATTTCCAGTTGGAAAATTTGTAGCCGGAAGATTGACAGGCGGAAAATTGACAGTGGGCGAAAACTGCCATTGAGAAAATTGCCAGTGAGGAATATTGCCATTGACAAATCAAAAGACTGAACTCAGAAAATCTAACCTAAATGAAGATAATTTCAATAAAAAAAAAAGTTCATTCCTCTTTTCATATAATTGCTCATTTGGCACAACTTCAGTGACGAAACCCTGATAGTGCTTTGAGATAAAAAAAAAAAAAACGAATTTTTCTAGAACCCTCTCCATCACGGGAAGGAGTTTAAAGGAGATAGAGAACTTGTTGGCAGAAGCAAAGGGAGGAGAGAAAGAGTTGGGGAACTATTTAAAAAATTGGAAGAAAATAATACAAATTTTAGGATTTACATTGAACAAGAGACCAAGAATAAAGATAAGATATAAGAACTGGAAAAAAAAGGGCGGGAAGGGTACAACCTCTGGCGTGGTGTAAAACCCCATAAGTTAATGTCTTCAACCCCCAAAAATGAAAAAAAGGAAGGAAGTGGACAACCTCTGGCGTGGCGTAAAACCCCGTAAGTTAAAGCCTCTAACCCTTCAATAAAATAAAACCCCAAAAATACAAAAATAAAAAAAAAAGGGACGGGAATGGGTAACCTGTGGCGTGGAGTAAAAATCTTCAACTTAATGCGTCCAACCCCTCAAAAAAAAAAAATAAATAAATAAATAAAAATAAAAATAAAAAGGAGGGGATGAACCTCTGACGTGGCGTAAAACATCCTCAAGTCAATGCCTGAACTAGAACGGAAGCCAGGAACCTGGCAATGGGAGGTTGCGAGGTAGACCGTAGACGGAGAGGCCGAGAGACCCAGCCCACCTTTGGTCGGCAGGGAACATAGACAGTGGGGTTGACTTCACATTCAGACTACCTGATCAGGTAGTCGTATCGTCTATGGGGCCCTTTACCTTGTATCTTTTCTTTTAGTACCATGTACACACAGTACCTGCAGTAATTCCGATTATGGAATGTTACACGAGAAAGAGCCCAAGCTGACATAAGGCCAACTTAATCATCTTCCAGTCTGCACGACGTGAAGGGGATTTACGAAAAAAATGTTCAGTGTATGTAACCCACCCCCTTATCTTACTACGGACTAAACTATAATACTTGCCAGCCAACGTGCATTATGGTAAAGGCTCTGGTGCTCTACTGGGTAATACTGCAGATCATTGCTTAAATTATTCTAGCATCATTCCGAATAATAACATGGGAAACTAAAAAAAAAAAAAATTGGTTATATAAAGAAGTTACACTTACCAGAAGCTGTTCCTTCAAAGTCCTTAAAATTCCCGGCATCAGATCCATATCGGTCTAGGCCTATCAGAAAACATTATCGTTCTCATGATCCGCTAATCTGTGATGAACCCAGTAAAGCCTATGGTACAAATTTCGGGACTGTCGTCCTTACTTCAAAGCCCTCCGTCCAAATGATTATCTTCGGCTTCCTCACCTTTCTTTACAATTGAAACGGAAGATGTCACCGGATATGTTTGCACTTAGAATGTTGTCCTGGTAATCTGTACACGGATAACAAGGAACTGCCAGCCTCACTTCTCACTTTAGTTCTGATCCACGTTATCTACACTATAGAGTATTTCATCGTAGGCCTACTGGGATAAAGATGCTAACTATTTCTTTAGTAATACATCTGAATTATTATTTATACAAAGAACCTTAACACCTTATTTCGATCATAAACATGCCGATTTATATCGACAATATGACAGTACAAGCACACAAATGACGAGCTTGTAGTAGACAGTCTACTCATGTCAAACGAGCAAACGAAGGACGTTAAATATGTTTCATCTCACTGTATGTAAATAAAAAGACATCTGCCTATGCGAGTGCGAATAAAAATAATCTAAATAATTTCTTGCACTGAAGTTACATGAATAGGTTAATATTCGAAATAACGTGAAATATTGTTGTCTATGAGGCTGTCTAGGTGCACGAACGGCCACCGCACAATTGGCCTGCAACCATGGAAAGATATTTCTTCTGTGCTTTTGAAAAACTCAATATTAACCACTTTTAACCAGTACTGACAACCTAACCTGAAAAGCGTGTTAACCATATCTTACTAAAGTTGATCCTAGAGACTGAGAAATGTTACCGCGTATACTCGTAGATCTCAAAACCCTCTAGACTGCGCACAAAAATGTCCAGATTGTGCAAAACCGCCTATATTCAGTGGTTCCATTTCAGATCTTACTGACGGAGGGCGGGGGAGGGGCAGGAGGAAGGAGTTTGGACTGACAAATCTTGGGAACGGCTGATATTTGTAAATACCAACATCACTTGACTCATCATCAGGCAAGCTACAATGTCTAACCCACACTACAGCTGTCACAAGACCTGAAATGAAAATATCAGTTGTTTTACATTATGCCTCTGTTTTTCAGTCTTTTCATTTAGACCCTGTACAACCTTTGCAAAACTTCTTTAAGGCATCGCTTTTTGCAACTGCCGCTTTGCTGCTACAAACACAATTGACTGTCCTTCAGTTGCCTGTGATTCATTCATTAAAGGGAGTGAAACGGCGACGAAGGCTGTGTCCCTTTTGAAAAGTTTGTGAGTTCCCTTCAAGTTTTTGTATCTTCATGGGCCTTTATATCACATAGTTTTGGAGCTAATAGACAATGGAAAAAACTGCGCAGGGTGACACACCCACAATTAGTCTGAGTACAGCACGAAAATAGGGAAGAAGTCACAAATTTCCATGACTCGCTAAACTGTGTGTCTTAGGTAAAACTGTAAAGGATCAGGTGTCAAATGTGCTACTAAACTTCTTTAACAAAAAATCAGTAAATTAATCGAACCAATATTCTTTGTCGTTCAGTTACACACGTTTATTGTGAATTACAAAACACTTCCCAGAAAAAATAAAAAGCCACTGGAAAGAGCAACCAAAATCTCCACAGATCCTGCAACTACACCCGAAATTAATCCGCCAACTAAAAACCAAAAATGTTTTGCGTTCGGGGGTGAATTCGGTGTCAAATATAGATCTTCGGTTTCTGTTTGCGCACTAAGACTATATAATAAAGTCTCTTGATAACTATTCAACAATTTGTTAATTTATAATAAAATTAATAAACGAAAAATATATATAAATAGAAGATGATAAGTTTTACTTACATGTATAATATGGAATTAAGATTTAATTTGATTCGTGTTGTACTAGAGTAAACAGTATCTGCGAACGTTCAACGCAACCCCAGTAAGAGTCAAAACTCAGAGGTGGAAGTAATGTTTCGTTGTCCGTGTGCTGGTGATCGCGCGACACCTGGAGACGCCCTCTTTTTGAAATAGAAAGAAAGGTGAGGAAGCGGGTGACTTTAATTTGGACGCACCAGGCTGAAATAAGGACGACGATCCCGAAATTCGTATCTTAAACGCACTGGTTCCGTCGCCCATTTGTATGGAATTATGAGAACAATAACCGCTTCTAAAAAGGGCCTAGACCTACGCGGCGGCATCCATCACCTGCAAGGCGAATTTTAATAAGGACCGACGGAGCAGCCAGATGCTGGTGAGTGTTATCTACTTACTTATATATTTCAAAGCTCTTGTAGTTTTCCCTTGTTATGATATGGAATTACAGTAGAATAAGTTTAGCAAGTAATGGTAAAAGTTCGTTCCCGGTCCGAACTTCATTTCCTCATGAGGGTTGGTACTAAACAGTGATTCATCTACACTGTTACGCCGTGTTTCGTACTAGGCCCAGAAGTCAAATGTATTTTGCCGTGTTTCGTACTAGTCCCTTAGAGTCAAATGTATTTTGCCGTGTTTCGTACTGGCCCTTGAAGTCAAATGTATTTTGCCGTGTTTCGTACTAGCCCCTTGGGGCGTCAAATGTATTTTGCCGTGTTTCGTACTAGCCCCTTGGGGGGTCAAATGTATTTTGCCGTGTTTCGTACTAGCCCCTTGGTGACGTCAAATGTATTTCACCGTGTTTAGTACTGGCCCCTTGGGGGGTCAAATGTATTTTGCCGTGTTTCGTACTAGCCCCTTGAAGTCAAATGTATTTTGCCGTGTCTCGTACTAGCCCTTGGGAGTCAAATGTATTTTTGCCGTGTTTCGTACTAGCCAGAGTCAAATGTATTTTGCCATGTTTCGTACCTAGCCCCTTGAGGAGTCAAATGTATTTCGTCGTGTTTCGTACTAGCCCCTTGGTGACGTCAAATGTATTTCGCCGTGTTTAGTACTGGCCTTGCAGAGTCAAATGTATTTTGCCGTGTTTCATACTAGCCTTGCAGGAGTCAAATGTATTTCGTCGTGTTTAGTACTATCCCCTGGGAGTCAAATGTATTTCGTCGTGTTCAGTACTATCCCCTTGGGGTCAAATGTATTTCGCCGTGTTTAGTACTAGCCCCTGGGGAATCAAATGACCATTCAAATGTCCCTAAGTGCATTTCGCAAAATTGGAACTTACACAAAATCCTCATTTTTTACGGTGATAAATATTAGTTTGCAAGAATTATGTATAAAGAGTTTTTTTTTTTTTTTTTAAGATTCGAAAGATATAATAATAAAAACTCGAGTGAGGATGTTCGGACCGGATACGAACATTATATATCCCAAGTAATCTGCATTATGACTCCGCAGCGCATCCGATGAAGGATTGGTTACTATAATGTTTTTTGGCTTTGGGGTTTGAGGAGGGGGGTGGGGGGGAGCGGGGTGCTAAAGATCATTGGCGTTTTGTTTTCAGTTTTCGGTTTAGTTTCACTTACATGCAACCGCTGTGCAGCTGATGGGTTTGGGCTGGGTGCTGTATGTAATGCCTTTCGACACTGAAACTTATTATTTTTTGGGGGGCGAAAATGCCCATCGGATCATGCTCATTGGAAGCATTTTTCTCGTTGACTAAGCTGTCCATATGCCAGCACGGGCTGTTGTTCGTGGATCATCCTTTTGGAAGCATCTAATGTGCATGTATGCATGATACCAGAAGTAAGGGTAAAACTGAGGACGACTACCGCTTCCTGGTTCCTGCCAGTCTCCCACCGGGACATTTACTGCCTTTCTTTATGTTTATGATATTTACCGCGTTTTGTTTGTTTTAAGAATAATGGACCAGAAGAGTTATCTTCTCAGTGGAACTTGGAGGGATACGAACTGAAAAGAAATGAATATAATTTTGGAAGAGGGACTAGGCTTAGTAGAGTCAACACACATTGGATAGGAGTCTTGGCAAAGCTCTTGAGATTTTTGTACTGAATTTTGTGTGTACGTTTAAAAATAAATGTTTTGACCGCAGAGGCCTCCTTCCTGGTTCTGCTTAACCAGTTACCTCTGATGTAACAAACTGCTGTATGAGTCTATGTGAACCTTAAGTATATGGTAAGTTTACATCCTAAATATCTCCCAAAATCACGTTTTAGACAGTTAAATTCTTGAATCGTTCTGGAAGGCATCGAGTCTAACGTGTTTTTCAAAATAATATGACGTTTAACACGAGAATGAAGGGTAAAGAATGAGGCGGGAGAAAATCACTGGCTTGCATATTTGGATTTTATTATGGTGGACATTGTTTACAATCTTGTCTAACGTTTCAGGTTAATTTAAAAAAAAAATATGAAACCAGTTGCTCGTGAGGCCTAGACCAGTCCAAAATCCGATGTTTTGCGAGACTTTATTTTGAATATTAAGGAACAGTTGCTGAAAAAGTACAGGCCGAGACTAGTAAATTGCAAATCACCGTAACTTACCAGAAAAACGTCTACAGCTTCAGATGCAGGTTTACCAAAAGTTCATCATTTTACAGAACATTTGACGATGCCACTCATTCCAAAGGATTTTTTTTACCAACAATTTTCATCTTTGCACTAGGGTTACATTAGGTTAGAATAGATAAACATTTTATTCAAATACACACACCCATATATATACTTACATGTATATATGTGTGTGTATTTATATATTGTGTGTTTTCTTATTTCATATTTGAGCTTTAACGAACAACAACACCGTAGATACTATTTTCGCTCTCGTGAGCCGAGTTTGGCCTTCCGGAAGTCGAGTCTGAGACAGTTCCTGTAGCGTTCCTTGTGTTGAGGTCTGGCCTCGGGTTTGCTGGGTTCATGATAATGGCTTGATGTTCTGGTAAAAAAAAAAAGAAAAAAAACTTACTTTTCTTTATTGAAAGATGGAGATTTGGTAAACGTATTTTGCATGTTAAACAAGAGATAGCTGTACGCTGCTAGGTCTTTCCGTGTTGGAGCATTTGGCATCAACAGACTCTAAGTTTCTTAACTGAATAGCTAGACCGCAGTTTTATACTGAAAGTAATTCAGGGATCGTGTAATATTTAGACAATCTTAGACTATTTTGATCCCAGCGAAGTTGTTTTTTGAACAGGAGGAAGAAATAGTATTTGACCAAGAGGGAAGAAATAGTGCTTTATATTATTTGTTTCGTTCTCCCATGGTTATTTGTGTATGATGTCGCCCAATCTTGCCTGTAAAATATTAATGCACTAACTGTCATATGAATTCCATAGCCGCGTAATAACAAATGTGTTGCTAATGAGGCCATGTTGCTTCTGCAATTTATATCATTTACTGTTGTCTTTATGGTTATAAATATTCCTGTAATCATTGTTGGTCATACATCTGAGTACCAACCAAAACTTTTGGGCAAGAAACTTGAAAACTGTGCACTTATGAAGAGGCAGATTGCAGTAGTGAATCAAGGGATTGAATGAAAACCAAGTCTGCTAATTGTTCATCTGGATGGGACAGGAGATGTAAGAGCACCTTTTCCTGGCTATGCTTTGGTGTTTGTCGCAGTCGTTCTGGAAAGGTCGTCATTTGCTTTTTAATTTGCACATGTTGTGCGCCCTCTCTGCAGATGTTGATTGTAGAAGTCAGTATTGTTGGTGCCAGACTGTTTTATGATTTTGTCACAGTAAACGTTAGACGTGTGAAATTATGAGAGAGCGAGGAAAAGAGAGAGGAAAAACAGTTTGTTATGAAAGATGAAAAAAATCAGAGGGAGTGATAAGAGATAGAGTTGGTGGAAAATGTGAAACAGGATAATTTCATAAGCTGTCATTCCAGAGAAAGTAGCACACACAGAGGATAGCTTTAGTGGCCTGTTAACTTCCTTGATTAGGTAATATTGTCTGATTCATTTTAACGGAAAGCTATGAAGTGTGAAAGAACAGGAATGAAGTCCCTCTCGCCTCCATTTTGGAGTCAAGCTCGCCTAGGAGACTGGAGTTAAAACCATGATGCAGTGGTGTACTGTCCGCTATCCGGTGTGGCTTCGAACTCCACTTGGGCTGGAAATTTTCTTCATTCATTGCCTTTCGTGTTTCAAGGCTTTGATAGGAAAACGATCATATCAATATTAGGAAATCGAGTAGGTGAAAGTAATTGTGGGTCACTGCAACGCACGTCAGCTCCTGTTGTTTTGTGTTGGCACATTCATAAAGGTGGCAATCTCTACAGAGAAGACTAGAGTTCAGTGCTAAGAAAAAATTGCTATTATCCTTTGAGGTCTTGTGTGTGTGTGTGTTTGTTTGGCAGTGGCAGCTAATAAGCTTCGATGAATGTTTTGGCGTTTAGGCAAAGAAAGCATTCTCATAAGATTACTGAAATTAAGATGGAATGGGTCCGTGCTGTTTACACCTTTGCGCTCGCTAAACAAATAATATTCCCACCGCATTCTTTCCTCGTTACTCTCATCTAAAGGAACTATTGTCATCAAATTAAAGTCTTTATATTCATGCATCCTTATCTTTCACTGATTACTAGAATAGGTTATTTAGCTTTATCGTGAATCTTCTAAACGTTATTGAGGAGCTTGGCTCTATTTTCATGCACGGTGAAAAAATAAAGAAATACACACTAGCAAAGAAACAGTAATAAACTGCTTATTTTTTTTAGCAAGGAAACTGTAATAAATTGCTGATTTTTTCCACGCTACCTTCTTGCATCTTCTTAACCTGCTTCTTCAGGCGATGCACGTAACAGATCAGCCCAGACGACAGTACCCATGACAGTACCAACAGTCCACCTACAGCGACTATGAGGATGATGGTGTTGGTACTACCATCCTCACTCTTAGGTAAAATTTCGCAGAAGGTATCATTCCGATGATGTTCAGGAGTTGAATATTCAGGTTGTTCCGAAGTTGGAGGAAGTATCTCACATTCTGTAAACGTTAAAATCTAGCTTTTATTCTTTTATTGCATTATATATTCATTTAAAATTGCTACAGAAAGAATTCATGTCGTGTTAGTCAGCGTGAAAGTAGTGGCTTACAAGAAAATGAGTGCGTAGGTTTTCAGTCAGATACATCACGTTGCGTGTCAAAATTTGTTTTGCATCACCAAAGGCCGCTGTACTTAGGTCTCAAGTGGAAGGACAAAGTCTTGGTTGGCTGCAGATTGTTGTACGGTTGCCATTAGACTATAAAATGAGACTGGAAAGAAGAGCTTCCACGAGACTGAATTGTGAGTGGGTTTCTAATAAACAAAGTGGTTCAGGTGATAGTTACTGTCACAAGACAATTATCATTAAAGCTGAATACAGATCTAGAATTTTCCATATTTTAGAGACGATTTTCGTACTTTTTTAGGACCTCATTGGTACAAAAGTTATATGTTCAGTATGTAAAGGTTCAGGACTGAGTTTCAAATGAATGCCACTAACATTAACAATTTGGCATCAAACTGAAACTAGCAAGGCTGACTAAGAGATTTCATTAATAGGTATGTGTTGGATTTTGCAGTTCTCTTGTAGAAGTGAGTTTCTTGCTACTCTACATTGACCCTGAGACAAAGAATCCCCGGGGAGTAGTGCTGTCAGTGCACCTCACGTGAAGTGCATTGCAAGCATTACTTAGTGCAACTTTGGTTTTAGCTCTCAGTTCCACCTTTAGACCCTTAGTGCAACTCTGGGATTAACTCTTCGGTTCCACTTGTAGACCCTTAGTGTAACTTTGGATTTAGCTCTCGGTTCCATCTGTAGACCCTTAGTGCAACTTTGGGTTTAGCTCTCAGTTCCACCTGTGGGCCACTTGAGTTACCTTTGGGTTTTAGCTCTCAGTTCCACCTGCAGACCCTTAGTGCAGCCGTGGGTTTAGCTCTCGGTTCCACCTTTTAGAACCTTAGTGCAACTTTGCGTTTAGCTCTCAGTTTCACCTTTTAGAACCTTAGTGCAACTTTGGGTTTAGCTCTCAGTTTCACGTTTTAGAACCTTAGTGCAACTTTAGGTTTAGCTCTCAGTTCCACCTTTAGATACTTAGTGCAACTTTGGGTTTAGTTCTCAATTCTACCTGTAGACCCTTAGTGCAGCTTTGGGTTTAGCTCTCAGTTCCACCTGTAGACCCTTTGTGCAACTTTGAGTTTAGCTCCCGGTTTCACCTGTAGACCCTTGTACTTCATATCTTTATTTTGTGGATCTCTTATCTTATTGTCCAACCACTCTACCTTACTCTGCTCACTGTCTTGAGTGCCGATTGTCCAACCACTCTACCTTACTCTGTTCACTGTCTTGAGTGCTGAATGGCCGAAAGTGACCCAGTGCTTGGCTTGACAGCCTTAATGTTATATGGATAAACAATTTTTTTTAGATGATTAGTAAGGAAATGAATGGATCTAGTTTCATTAGTAATTAATCGGCATGCTTTACTTTAAAGAGTAGGCGGATTCTTTATCCTTTGTAAACAAGCAGTTCTTTCTTTCGAAGTTTTGACATTCTTTGTGCAGGCTATTCGTGGAGTCATCACTAACATAAAATTAACATTTACTAACGAATGTATCTAACAAAGAGACTTAAAAAATGGATTTAGATGTAGACTTACCCACTTTACCATCAGGAAGGAACATGCGCCAGCAGACTTTGTCGCTGCTAGATACTGTGAATTTCCTTCCAGCCAAAGTGATGTTCCTGGTTTTAAGGGAAATAGTTTTATCTGAGGTATCCGGTAATGCTGAGTGGAGAGAAATTGTGGTTGGAATTAGGCAGATGAGTTGACAGCTGAGATTTGTATTATTTTCCAGAAATAACAATGATCAAAATACTGCATTATTCTCAGTAACTTTACTGGGAGAATGTTGTTTCTGCATTGGCTATAGTTAAGAGGAATTGTACGTAATACTATTGGACAAGGCTTTTATATATATATACTGTATATATATATATATATATATATATATATATATATATATATATATATGTGTGTGTGTATTTAATATATATATATATATATATATATATATATATATAGATATATATATATATATATATATATATATATATATATATATTATATATATATATATATATATATATATATATATATATATATATACTGTATATATTTATTTATATATATATCTGTTTTTAGTACCACCCTTTTCTAATTAGATTTGCCGTGTTTTATACTAAAACTTTTGATATTTCCAAGAATTTTCAGGGTGTCTCTTTTTGAGAGATTATGGTTTATACTTATCGATAAGGTAGTCGTGACTTAAGCCAAAAACATGATGGGCGCAAACCTTGATTTTTCTACAAGAAGCCATGATAAAGTAGTTATTACTATTTCGACTATTCATTGCGTCCACACACTAAACCGTCTCAACCTGAATGTTATGAGAACTATGAATGCCGAAGTTGCTCTAATTATATAATTCAGATGTTTCCAAAATTTTCTCAATGTTTTAGCCTTCTCTTGTCTCTTTCAAGATTATGGAATCTAAGTGTTGTTTGCAACATGTTTCCTGTTTACTCTTGTAAATCATATACTCACATCTTCTGTTATTCTGAGGAAGAGCCAGTAATCCTTCTTATAAGAGTAAAATGTACTCTGACTTTCGCCTTCTATTTCTGCCGTGGAAAGAGAGACTCTAATGCGGGTACTATGGAATAAAAGTTTGAAACCGATGATAATTTCGTCCAGTTCAGGGAGATCGAATGTATGATTGAGGTTCTTGTTTGTTTCTGTGTGGCCATCACCTGTAAAGAAAATGAGATACATGTCCAATAAAATATTGTACAGCGGCACTTCACAAAAACTCTTTTATCATTCAGACTTGGTGATGATAGTAGTAGTAGTAGTAGTAGTAGTAGTAGTAGTAGTAGTAGTAGTAGTGGGTCAGTTGGGGGCGCTTAACATCCCTTCCCTTCGGTTGTAGGTAGCTAAAAGTCAAACGCAAGTCAGTAACTCATCGCAGAAGCATCACAAACAGGTTGAATACAAGTTAACGACTTATTGGTGGTCCTAAGCAGTTCTTCACAAGATTATCTAACATTTGCCAAAGATCATCTCTCCACTTACGGTTGCTGACTTGTTTTCAACCTATTTGTTACATGTATGCGACAAGGTGTCGACGACATGTTTTCCTTTCACTATGGACTCACCCTTTTGCTTTGTGTAAATTTTGATTAAGGGCCTCGCTGTCGTTTTCAGAGATTATGGTTCGTACTTCTGGATATGGTAGTCGTGACATTTGCCAAAAACCTGCGTTGGGTGTATACCTTGATTTCCCTGCATATAGCCCTGATAATGTGGTTATTAACTATTCGGACTATTCATAGTCTAAAAAAAGACAGATTTCTTGTCGCGCTCGGCTGTTATCATTGCGTCTACGATAAATTCTCTCAACTTGAATAATTTTCTGCGATTGGGAAGAGTAAAAGAGGGAAAGGTTCCAGAAGAATGGGTGACAGGTATAATTGTTCATTTGTATAAGGGGGAAAGGTGCAGGAGATAACTAAGGCCTGTAGGGAAGGTGTATGGCAGATTTTGACTGAGAAAGAAGGTAAAAGACCGGGGGATCGATAGGGAAACAGCTGTGAAGGTGTTAGACAAACTTCAGTTGTTTACTGTGAAAAACTTCAGTTGTTTATTATGAAACATTTAAGTGAGAAATCTGAGATGAAATGGAAAAGGTTGTATGTGGCATTTAAGGAGTAAGAAAAAATTTATGATAAATTCGAGAAAGAGGCTTCTTGAAGGGAGGTATTGCTGATTTATTTAGTTGGAAGTCTTTTGTTGCAAGTAGTTATAAAAATTTTATGGTGATAGTGAAGCACCGTTGGATTGTGGAACAGTCTCCCTGAGGATGTCGTGCAATTGGAACATCAAATGTTCAAGCGAAGATGCAATGCATTACTACCCCAATGCTATTCTCCTTGCATTTTGATACATTTTTATCTATTTATTAATTTCTTACTTTGTTTTTTCTTTTCAATAAGTGAGATCTCTTCTTTCTGCATCTTTCTGCATTTCCCTTTACCTTCTCGTACTTCCAAATGAACACTTTAATATTCTTTGGAAGCTTGGATTTTAAGTCAATGACCCCTGTGGGGTGCTTGTTCCATATGAATAGGGTTCATCTTCTGTAATGATAATAATAATAATAATAATAATAATAATAATAATAATAATAATAATAATAATAATAATAATAATAATTAATGTTAGACATAATAATGTGAATATCTTAAAACGACTGCTTGGTATGAAGGTACGTCTTGTGCAAGAGTAAATAATGTCTTTTTGGCCAATTAACATCCTTCTGGATGCAGTGGGGATAGAAGTCAGAGAAAAGACTTTAGAGGTTGGTAAAAAAAAGTCATGGGCTAAAGGTTATGGTGGTAAATGAAAGCCAGGAAGGTTCTGCAGTGAAGTTATTAATTTGTACAGGCACTTAGGAGTAAGTCAAAGGGTGCGTCCACGCTACTGTAAAACATGTTATGAACACATCGGCAACTTATTGCGTACATATCACAAGCAGGTTGAAAATCAGTCAACGACCGTAAGTGGAGAACAAACCTTTGGTAAGTGCTGGACAATCGTATGAAGCACCGGTTAGGGCTACTAATAAGTGACTTGACTTGAATTTCGCCTTTTGTGATGTGTATATGGTGAGCTATGGACGTGTGGTTATGACGTGTTACTACAGAATGGACACACCTGATGAATGATGGTAAGACGAGAGACGAATAGGTGAAAGTAGGAAGGCAGAAGGGGTGGGTGGGCAGGAGCTTTAAAAGAGTCTTAATATCTATGGCAGCCAAAGAGAAAAGGTATGAAGAGATTGTATGTTTGTGTATTTGCCGAATCGTGTGAATTCTGGTTTTAGAGTTATGACGAAATTGAGAATTATTTGCGCCCATAAACAAAGTCTAACAGGAACTGTTCGTTTTTACGAAAGGTAACGCATTATCTAACTTTGAAATTCCGCAGAGTTAGTGCCGTCAGTACCTCTCACACGGTGCAATATAGGCAGTACTCGAGAGTTGATTGCATGTCCCTTCTACCCCTTGGCTGAACCCACTTTTTAGTTTTCAAAGGAAGGTATTGAGATGGCGATTTTGTCTGTCCGTCCGGCACTTTTTCTGTCCGCCCTCGATCTTAAAAACTATTGAGGCCAGGGCTTTGCAAATTGGTATGTTGAACATCCATCCTCCTATTATCAGACATACCAAATTGCAGCCTAGGGCCTCAGTAGTTTTTATTTTTTTAAAGGTTCAAGTTAGCCATGATCGTGCGTCTAGCAATGCTATAGGACAGGCCACCAGCTGGTCGTGGTTGAAAGTTTCATGGGGCGCTGCTCATACAGCTTGATACCGAGACCCCCGAATGATAGTTCTATTTTCGGTGTCCGTGATTATACGCTATACAGAAAACTTGATTGCGCCGAAGATTATAACCTGCTCTCAGTTTACAATTCCTATCTTTTATCTTGGTGTCCAGTCACACTAACTCCACATTTTGAGTGTCACAAGCGCTTAATGGCTGAAAGTGAACACAGTGTTTGGCTTTATAGCCAACTTTTCGTGAATCAGTCTACCACGAAATCCTTGCAACTCGATGTTTATATAGTTATTTATTTACGTCACCAACAAAAAGACCCCGTAGGAGGGTAGTGCCGTCGGTGCTCCTCATGCGGTGCACAGTAGGCGCTTTGCAGCGTCCCTTCGACTCCTAGCTGTAACCCTTTTCATTCCATTTTCTGTACCTCCATTTATATTCTGTCTTCCGTCTTCCTTTCCCCGTAGGGGGTCAGTGCCTTCATCGCACCTCATGCAGTACACTGTAGTTATTACTTAAGAGTCTTTGCAGCGTATCTTCGGCCTCTAGCTGCATCCCTTTTTGTTCCTTTTACTGTGCCTCCTTTCATATTCTCTTCCCTCTTACTTTCCACCCGCTTCATAGTGCAACTGTGAGGTGTTCCTCCAGTTACACCTTGACAGAAAAAGAAGGCAACGCGCGAATTCCAGTAGATGAGTCTTGAAGGTCGACAGTTTTAAATCACTGAACTTCCTCTCAGCAAATATTTTTGTCTAGCAAACCATGGCAAAAGAAAAAGGTTTTAGGATAGGGCAAAGAGAGGTTTTAGGATAGGGCAAAGAAAGGTTTTAGGATAGGGCAAAGAGAGGTTTTAGGATAGGGCAAAGAAAGGTTTTAGGAAGGGCAAAGAGAGGTTTTAGGATAGGGCAAAGAAAGGTTTTAGGAAAGGGCAAAGAGAGGTTTTAGGATAGGGCAAAGAAAGGTTTTAGGATAGGGCAAAGAAAGGTTTTAGGATAGGGCAAAGAAAGGTTTTAGGGAGGCAAAAAGAAAGGTTTTAGGATAGGCAAAAAGAGAGGTTTTTGGATAGGCAAAGAAAGGTTTTAGGATAGGCAAAGAAAGGTTTAGAATAGGGCAAGAGAGGTTTTCGGATAGGGCAAAAAAGGTTTAGGAAAGGCAAAGAGAGGTTTTTAGGATAGGGCAAAGAAAGGTTTTAGGAAAGGGCAAGAGAGGTTTTAGGATAGGGCAAAAGGTTTTAGGATAGGCAAAAGAAAGGTTTTAGGATAGGGCAAAGAAAGGTTTTAGGAAGGCAAAGGAAAGGTTTTAGGAAAAGGACAAAGAGAGGTTTTAGGATAGGGCAAAAGAAAGGTTTTAGGATAGTAAAAGCAAAGGTTTTAGGATAGGCAAAGAGAGGTTTTACAGGATAGGGCAAAGAGAGTTTTTAGGATAGGGCAAAGAAAGGTTTTAGGAAAGGGCAAAGAGAGGTTTTAGGATAGGCAAAGAAAGGTTTAGATAAGGCAAGAAAGGTTTTAGGATAGGCAAAGAGAGGTTTTAGATAGGCAAAGAAAGGTTTTAGGAAAGGCAAAAGAGAGGTTTGAGGATAGGGGCAAAGAAAGGTTTTAGGAAAGGGCAAAGAGAGGTTTTAGATAGGGCAAAGAAAGGTTTTAGGAAAGGACAAAGAGAGGTTTTAGGAAAGGGCAAAGAAAGGTTTTAGGAAAGGGCAAAGAGAGGTTTTAGGAAAAGGGCAAAAAGAGGGTTTTAGAAGAAAGAGAGGTTTTAGGGGAGGCAAAAGATTTTAGGAAAGGGTAAAGAAAGGTTTTAAGAAAGGGCAAAGAAAAGGTTTGGAAAAAGGGCAAGGTAAGGTTTTAGGAGAAGGAAGAAGTAACCAGGGAAGACATTCGCAAATGCGTTTAAGCTTCCATTAATTATGATATGAATGAAGTCTTGTAGTGTCTATGTTTTATATTCATTTCTGACCGTGGCTTTCAACTCTTTGTGCGAATGTTTTGATAAAATTGGCTTCAAACACCGAGATGTATTATTGTTGCTATTTCATCATTAATGTCACCATAGATCCAAATATTATTTCTTCGAGAACTGATAGCAAATGAAGAAGGGTGCGTCCACACTACATATCATTAACATATCGGCAACTTATCGCGTGCATATCACAAATAAGTCAGTGACCGCAAGCGCGAGGGCGGCCCCTTAGCAAGCCGGGATAACTGATGAATCACTGTTTGTTAAACTACCAATAAGTTATTGCAGTTGTCTAAATGAAGAAGGGTGACACTATGCAGTTGATTAATGAAGAAGGTGACACTATCATGTAATTGGAAATCGACCGACTGTAAGTTTCGTTAGGAAAGAAGTGGATTACGAATTAATGACTGACCTGTGTTGCAATCGGCATAGCCGACGACGTAGTGGAATATCCCAGAAAATGCGAAAAGCAGTAGAGACGCCATTCCGCTTCACTGGCGGGCCGTACGTTTTCAAAATAAAGTGCTTCTTATATTTTATGATTGTCTTCAGTGTTTTCTCGTCAGTATCGTAGCTTCTGCAGAATAGGAGAGTCTGCTTAGTTCTTTTTAAATTTGTTTTCCTCTTGTATTAAATTTGCATAGAACATTATTAATCAAAGCCGTGATCCGTATTATTTTTACCTTTTGACACATATTCTATATATGCTGTGTACTTATTATCATATGTTTGATCTCCCTTCACGATATCACCTCCACCGCATGAGCGCCGAAAGGAGACTTCTCCTGAGTGTCAAAGGAGTGTGTAAATGTAGCATTACCGTTATCGAGAGGATGTGAATCAACGAGATAGTCCCTCTGACGCAAGATCACTTGAGGGTGTGTCCTCCACCACTTGGCTGTGGTTTTGTTTAATCCTTCTGCATGTAAACGCAATGTGTATCAATCACTTGAAAATTTGTGCAAACCCTGACTGCGCTGAGTCTTTGTTTCGTTCCCGTAGGGCGAGTAGTACTTCCCACCCTCTCCTAACAATTTATTCATCGTGCAACTGCGAGGTTTTCCACTTGTTACAACTTTAAAAAGCCTTTTACTCTCAATTTCCTTTTCGGCGCCGAATGATCTCATAGGTCCCAGCGATTGGCCTCTGGCCTAAATGCTGTGTTTCTTCCACCTCTCGTTGACCGTGTTTGTTCATTCTAGGATACACGTCTAGGTGTTATTGAAAAGTTGGCTGTAATCCACTGTGGCATGTTCAAAAAACCAAAATAACTAACGAAAGGTAGAAGTGACAAAAGGTATTAATAGCCAAAAGATATTTCTGTCCTCTCCTGTAAGATATGTGCTAAAAATAAAGTAGTAGAAATACAAATGCTTTCTCATCATGCAAAATTATTAGGAAATGTCTTTCAGGTTGCATGTAGTGCGATGCTGTTTACGCTGGGTGATGCGCACTGAAAATAAGAAAAAAAGACCTAAAAGAAAGAAGAATTTAAGCCTGCATAGAGAACTTGCTAATCGAAGTACTTCTTTGACCCACTTTGTAAATTCAGGTTTATTCTGTCATATGCTCCGGTGGAATTTTGAAGCTGAATTGTGTGGAAATTCTGGCGGAAATAAAAGGTCAAGTTAGCGAGTTGAATTTAGTCAAAATAAAGTGTGTGTACTTTGACGTAAAGTATTTTTCAGTATAGAAAATGCATTAGCCTACTTATAGCACCCCACCTAACCCGATCGGCAATACGAACAAAATGCTGCATCCAAAATTTTGATGACGTTCATATTTTGCATCCACCCCGCCCCCGCCCCCCTCCTTCTAATCTAGCCATAGATCAATAGGCATTTTGTTGAAGAGGGCTCGGGTGCGCTACTGTATAATACTGCAGATTAGTAGCTTAACTTACTCAAAATCATAACAAGAGAAACTACAAAACCTTTATTATGTAAGGGAGTTACACTTACCAGCAGCTGCTCCTTCAAAGTCCTTAAAATTTCTGGTGCCCGAGCCCTATTGGCCTAGGCCCTTTGAAAACGTTATTATTCTCATGAGTGACGAATCCAGTACAGCATGTGATGCAAATTTCGGGACTGTCGACGACGAAGGGGGAAGTGGCCTAGCTGGCATTCCATCAGTTGGGGGGTGGGCCTAGGTGGGGCCAAGATATTTTTTGGGGGACCAAAGAAAACTACACAAAACTAATGTACCAGTTGTGTCATGAGTAAAATATACTATTCTCGAATGCATATATCCATGTGAATGAAGGAAAATAATAGTATTAGTAATTAGTGAACCTGTATTTGAAATTATAGAGCTCAATTTTCAATTAATTTTCAACTAAAAGCCAAAAACATTTTGCTTTGGGGCGAATTCGTTGTCAGATTTAGATCTTCAGCTTCTGTTTAGGCATTTAGACTATAACAAAATATCTTGATAACTATTCAACAATTTATTAATTTAGATGCAAATTAATAAACGAAAAATATATATAAATACTGAAGAGGCCAAATTTGACTTGCATGTATAATATGGAACTGAGATTTAATTTGATTTGTGTTGTACTAGAGCAAACAGTCTGGGTGAACGTAACCCTAGTAAGAGTCAAAAGCGAAAGTAGTTTCTTGTTATCCGTGTAGGTTACTATACGCGACCTGGAGACGTCCTCCTCCTTTGGTAAAATGGAAAGAAAGGCGAGAAGTGGATGACATTTATTTGAACGTACCAGGCTGGATAATGGTTTATAAGTGGCTAATATACGATAGAGCTATATAACCTACACAGTTGGGTAGAGCTCCTCAAAACTAGCATTTTGAACTGCAATACCACTAGCCGCAAACCAAAATTTACTTACATAATGAATATGTCTACGTCTCAACTTCATCTTACCTCCGCCTGAAATCGCTCCTGTGCGTGCGTTTGTACGTGTTCGTTGCAGACTGTTTGGCCGAAGTTCCGCCCACGCATTCAAATAATCCAATGAATGCGATTGTTTCCAGTAGGCGCGTTTTTTGAAGTCCCTCCCAGACTATCGAATTCCCCCAATGAATTTGAATGGTTTCCGATGACTAGATGCTATTGGCAATATATTATATTACATGACTTTCTTAGCCAATTATACTGCATTATCTAAGACACGTCATTGGGCATGTATCGCGCTTTCATTTGAATTTTTAGATCAACGTTAGTCTTATGTATGGCTGTTGTAGAGGCAACTTTTAATGGTTTTCATTACGGTCAATGGCTATTCATTCGAAATCTCCATTCAAAAAGTGAACATTTTATTGAGTATTTGCAGTCTCACGGAGTTTTGAAATTGTACCCTACATTTTTTAAAAGAGCTCTTCATCAAATTACGACCTAAAAGGTAAGACATAACCCTGTCCCCCGCACCTCCACGGGTAATGCAGCAAAATAGTAACCTGTACACCAATATCGAAAGAATACCTTTGGATATTGCTGTAAACAACATGCTATAAAGCCACATTGTTTGAGTGTCGGTACACACAGCCATGGTTCATGATTTCGTGAATTAAGAGTTTTACACCCACACTGGATATCGGAATAGTTTAGTTTTCCTGGTGTATTTTCGTGCGTTCTCAACGACTTTGATGGAGATTTTTTGTCGGAAATCCATATTTTTCGGAGTTGAAATCCTTCAACTCCAAAACTATGGATTTCCGACGAGCAACTCCATCAAATTCGTTGAAAACGCGTGGAAACACACCAGAAAAACTATTCTGTTAGACAGTGTGGGATAATGGCAACTTTTCAACATTTTCCCCATCCTGAAATAAGGACGACGATCCCGAAATTCGTATCTTGAGCGCCCTGGTCTCGTCGCCCATTTGTACGGATCATGAGAACAATAACCGCTCTTAAAAGGGCCTAGGCCTATGCGGCATCACCTGCAAGGGGAGTTTTAAGCTGCTGGGAAGTGTTATTGACTTATATACCAAAGCTTTCTTTCTTTTTTTTTTTTTTTGCTTGTTATGATCTGGAATTATAGTAGAATAAGTTAAGCAAGTAATCTGCATTGTGACTCCGTAGCGCATCCGTGCCTCCTTTAACGATATGTCTGTTGATAGAGAAACGGTCTAGGGTTGTTCTAGGCTGAGGGGAGGGTTGGTTACTATAATGTTTTTGGCTGTGGGGTTTTGTGGGGGGGGGGGGTGCCAAAGATCATTTGCGTTTTGTTTCGGTTTAGTTGAACTTATTGACATGCAACTACTGTTTAGCTGATGGGTTTGGGTTGGGTGCTGTAAGTAATACCTTTCGACACCGAAATTAATTTTTTTTTTTTGGGGGGGGATGCACATTGGAAGCATTTTTCTCGTTGACTAAGCTGTCCCTTATGCCAGCACGGGATGTTGTTCATGGATCATCCTTTTGAAGCATCTAATGTGCATGTATGCATGATACCAGAAGTAAGGGTAAAACTGAGGACCCTGGTTCCTGCCAGTCTCCGACCGCGACATGTACTGCCTTTCTTTATGTATATGATATTTACCGCGTTTTGTTTGTTTTAAGAATAATGGACCAGAAGAGTTATCTTCTCAATGGAACTTGGAGGGATACGAAGTGAAAAGAAATGAATATAATTTTGAAAGAGGGACTAGGCCTAGTAGAGTCAACACTGTGATAAGAGTGTTGGCAAATCTCTTGAGATTTTTGTACTGAATTTTATGTGTACGTTTGAAATAAATGTTTTCACCGCAGAGGCCTCCTTCCTGGTTCTGCTTAACCAGTTACCTCTTACGTAATAAACTGCTCTATGAGTCTACGTGGACCACAAGTATAGGGTATGTTTACATCCTAAATATCTCCCAAAATTACGTTTTAGACAGTTAAGTTCTTGAATCATTCTGGAATGCATCAAGTCTGTAACGTGTTTTTCAAAATAATATGAACTTTAAGGATGAGAGGGAGAAAATTTCTGGCTTGTATATTTGGATTTTATTATAGTGGGCATTGTTTACAATCTTGTCTAATGTTTCAGGGTAATTTACGAAAAAAAATATGAAACCAGTTGCTCGTGAGGCCTAGACCAGTCGAAAAAACAATGTTTTGCGAGAGTTAATTTTGAATATTGAGGAACAGCTGAAAAATCACGAGACTAGTAACAAATTTTTCAAAAAAGTCTACAGCTTCAAATGCAGGTTTATCAAAACTTCATAATTTTACAGAACATTTGACGATGCCACTCTCATTTCAAGGGATTTTTTTTATCAACAACTTTTATCTTAGGAATAGGGTTACCATTAGGTTAGAATAGATAAACATTTTATTCAAATACACACATACACACCCATATATATATATATATATATATATATATATATATATATATATATATATATATATATTATATATATATATATATATATGTGTGTGTGTGTATTTATATATTGTGTGCTTTATTAGTTCATATTTGAGCTTTAACGAACAATAACACCGTAGATACTATTTTCGCTCTCGTGAGCCGAGTTTGGCCTTCCGGAAGTCGAGTCTGAGACAGTTCCTGTAGCGTTCCTTGTGTTGAGGTCTGGCCTCTGGTTTGCTGGGTTCATGATAATGGCTTGATGTTCTGGTGAAAAAAAGAAAGAAAAAAATACTTATTTTTCTTTATTGAAAGATGGAGGTTTGGTAAACTCATTTTGCATGTTAAACAAGAGATAGCTCTATGCTGCTAGGTCTTTCTGTGTTGGAGAATTCTGGCATCAACACTCTTAAGTTTCTCAACTGAATAGCTAGACCGCAATTTTTTACTGAAAGTAATTCAGGGATCGTGTAAGCCATTTTAGACAATCTTAGACTATTTTGATCAGCGAAGTTGTTTTTGAACAGGAGGAAGAAATAGTATTTGACCAAGAGGAAGAAATAGTGCTTTATATTATTTGTTTTCGTTCTCCCACGGTTATTTGTGTATGATGTCGCCCAATCTTGCCTGTAAAATGTTAATGCACTAACTGTCATTTGAATTCCATAGCCATGTAATAACAAGTATGTGTTGCTAATGAGGCCATGTTGCTTCTGCAATTTATATCATTTGTTGCTGTTTTTATGGTTGTATATATTCCTGTAATCATTGTTGGTCATACGTCAGAGCACCAACCAAAACCCCTTTGGGCAAGAAACTTGAAAATTGTGCACTTATGAAGAGGCAGATTGCAGTAGTGAATCAAGGGATTGAATGAAAGCCAAGTCTGATAATTGTACATCTGGATGGGACAGGGGATGTAAGAGCACCTTTCTTTACTTGGCTATGCTTTGGTGTTTGTCGCAGTCGTTCTGGAAAGGTCGTCATTTGCTTTTTAATTTGCACATGCTGTGCGCCCTCTCTGCAGATGTTGATTGTAGAAGTCAGTATTGTTGGTGCCAGACTGTTTTATGATTTTGTCACAGTAAACGTTAGACGTGAAATTATGAGAGCGAGGAAAAGAGAGGAAAAACAGTTTGTTATGAAAGATGAAAAACCCAGAGAGTGATAAGAGATAGGAGTTGGTGGAAAATGTGAAACAGGATAATTTCATAAGCTGTCATTCCAGTGAAAGAAGTAGCACATACATACACACAGAGGATAGCTTTAGTGGCCTGTTTTAACTTCGTTGACTAGGTAATATTGTCTGATTTTCTTTTAACGGAAAGCTATGAAGTGTGAAAGAACAGGAATGAAGTCCTCGCTTCCATTTTGGAGTCAAGCCCACCTCGTCTAGGAGACTGGAGGTAGAACCATGATGCAGTGGTTTACTGTCTTCTATCCCGTGTGGCTTCGAACTCCACTTGGGCTGGAAATTTTCTTCATTCATTGCCTTTCATGTTTCAAGACTTTGATTGGTAAAGATCATATAAATATTAGGAAATCGAGAAGGTGAAAGTCTTTGTGGGTCACTGCAACACACGTCAGCTCCCGCTGGTTTGTGTTGGCACATTCATAAAGGTGGCAATCTCTACAGAGAAGACAGAGTTCAGTGCTAAGAAAGAATTGCTGTAATCCTTGGAGGTCTTGTGTGTGTGTGTATGGCAGTGGCAGCTAATAAGCTTCGATGAATGTTTTGGCGTTTAGGCAAAAAAAGCATTCTCATAATACCTCTATCGAAGAATATTAAGTCAAATTAAGATGGAATTGGTCCAAACTATTCACACCTTTGCTCCCACTAAACAAATAATATTCCCACCGCATTCTTTCCTCGTTACTCTCACCTGAAGCGACTATTGTCATCAAATTAAAGTCCTTATATTGATGTATTCCTATCTTTCACTGATTACTAGAATAGGTTATTTAGCTTTATCGTGAATCTTCTAAACGTTATTTAGGAGCTTGTCTCTATTTTCATGCACGGTGAAAAAATGAAAAAATACACCCTAGCAAAGAAACAGTAATAAATAGCTGATTTTTTTTTTGTCACCCTACCTTCCTGCATTCTCTTAACCTGCTTCTTCAGGAGATGCACGTAACAGATCAGCCCAGACGACAGTACCCATGACAGTACCAACAGTCCACCTACAGCGACTATGAGGATGATGGTGTTGGTACTACCATCCTCACTCTTAGGTAAAATTTCGCAGAAGGTATCATTCCGATGATGTTCAGGAGTTGAATATTCAGGTTGTTCCGAAGTTGGAGGAAGTGTCTCACATTCTGTAATCGTTAAAATATAGCTTTTTTTTTCTTTCATTGTATTATGCATTTAAAATTGCTATAGAAAGAATTTATGTCGTGTAAGTCAGCGTGAAACTAGCGGGTTACAAGAAGTGAGTGAGTGGGTTTTCAGTCACATACATCATGTTATTGTCAGATTTTGTTTTGCATCACTACAAGCCACTGCACTTAGGTCTCAAGTGGAAGGACAAAGTCTTAATTTGGCTGCAGATTATTGTACGGTTGCCATTAGACTATAAAATGAGACTGGAAGAGAAGAGCTTCACGAGACTGAATTGTGAGTGAGTTTCCTAATAAACAAAGTGGTTCAAGGTGATAGTTACTGTCACAAGACAATTATCATTAAAAGCTGAATACGAATCCTAGAATTTTCCATATTTTAGAGACGATTTTCGTACTTTTTTTTTAGGACCTCATTGGTACAACGTTATATGTTTCAGTATGTAAAGTTCAGGACTGAGTTTAAATGAATGCCACACTAACATTAACAGTTTGCATCAAACATTGAGACTAGCAAGGCTGACTAAGAGATTTCACGTTAATAGGTATGTGTTGGATTTGCGGTTCTCTTGTAGAAGCGAGTTTCTTGCTACTTCTACATTGACCTAAGGACAAAGAATCCCATAGGGGAGTAGTGCTGTCAGTGCACCTAACGTAGTGCATTGCAAGCATTACTTTGTGCAACTTTGGGTTTAGCTCTGAGTTCCACCTGCAGACCCTTAGTGCAGCTTTGGGTTTGGCTCTCAGTTCCACCTTTAGACCCATAGTGTAACTTTGGGTTTAGCTCTCGGTCCCACCTGTAGACCCTTAGTGCAACTTTGGGTTTAGCTCCCAGTTCCACCTGTAGACCCTTAGTGCAACTTTGGGTGTAGCTCTCAGTTCCACCTGTAGACCCTTAGTGCAACTTTGGGTTTAGCTCTCAGTTCCATCTGTAGACCCTTAGTGCAACTTTGGGTTTAGCTCTCAGTTCCACCTGCAGACCCTTAGTGCAACTTTGGGTTTAGCTCCCAGTTCCACCTGTAGACCCTTAGTGCAACTTTGGGTTTAGCTCTCAGTTCCACCTGCAGACCCTTAGTGCAACTTTGGGTGTAGCTCTCAGTTCCATCTGTAGACCCTTAGTGCAACTTTGGGTTTAGCTCTCAGTTCCATCTGTAGACCCTTAGTGCAACTTTGGGTGTAGCTCTCAGTTCCACCTGTAGACCCTTAATGCAACTTTGGGTTTAGCTCTCAGTTCCATCTGTAGACCCTTAGTGCAACTTTGGGTTTAGCTCTCAGTTCCAGCTCTGCAGACCCTTAGTGCAACTTTGGGTTTAGCTCTCAGTTCCATCTGTAGACCCTTAGTGCAACTTTGGGTTTAGCTCTCAGTTCCATCTGTAGACCCTTAGTGCAACTTTGGGTTTAGCTCTCAGTTCCATCTGTAGACCCTTAGTGCAACTTTGGGTTTAGCTCTCAGTTCCATCTGTAGACCCTTAGTGCAACTTTGGGTGTAGCTCTCAGTTCCATCTGTAGACCCTTAGTGCAACTTTGGGTTTAGCTCTCAGTTCCATCTGCAGACCCTTAGTGCAACTTTGGGTTTAGCTCTCAGTTCCACCTGCAGACCCTTAGTGCAACTTTGGGTTTAGCTCTCAGTTCCACCTGCAGACCCTTAGTGCAACTTTGGGTTTAGCTCTCAGTTCCATCTGTAGACCCTTAGTGCAACTTTGGGTTTTAGCTCTCAGTTCCACCTGCAGACCCTTAGTGCAACTTTGGGTTTAGCTCTCAGTTCCATCTGTAGGCCCTTAGTGCAACTTTGGGTTTAGCTCTCAGTTCCACCTGCAGACCCTTAGTGCAACTTTGGGTTTAGCTCTCAGTTCCATCTGTAGACCCTTATTGCAACTTTGGGTTTAGCTCTCAGTTCCATCTGTTCCAGCCCTTAGTGCAACTTTGGGTTTAGCTCTCAGTTCCATCTGTAGACCCTTAGTGCAACTTTGGGTGTAGCTCTCAGTTCCACCTGAAGACCCTTAGTGCAACTTTGGGTTTAGCTCTCAGTTCCATCTGTAGACCCTTAGTGCAACTTTGGGTGTAGCTCTCAGTTCCATCTGTAGACCCTTAGTGCAACTTTGGGTTTAGCTCTCAGTTCCATCTGTAGACCTTTAGTGCAACTTTGGGTTTAGCTCTCAGTTCCATCTGTAGACCCTTAGTGCAACTTTGGGTTTAGCTCTCAGTTCCACCTGCAGACCCTTAGTGCAACTTTGGGTTTAGCTCTCAGTTCCATCTGTAGACCCTTAGTGCAACTTTGGGTTTAGCTCTCAGTTCCATCTGTAGACCCTTAGTGCAACTTTGGGTTTAGCTCTCAGTTCCATCTGTAGACCCTTAGTGCAACTTTGGGTTTAGCTCTCAGTTCCATCTGTAGACCCTTAGTGCAACTTTGGGTGTAGCTCTCAGTTCCATCTGTAGACCCGTAGTGCAACTTTGGGTTTAGCTCTCAGTTCCATCTGTAGACCCTTAGTGCAACTTTGGGTTTAGCTCTCAGTTCCACCTGCAGACCCTTAGTGCAACTTTGGGTTTAGCTCTCAGTTCCATCTGTAGACCCTTAGTGCAACTTTGGGTTTAGCTCTCAGTTCCATCTGTAGACCCTTAGTGCAACTTTGGGTGTAGCTCTCAGTTCCATCTGTAGACCCTTAGTGCAACTTTGGGTTTAGCTCTCAGTTCCATCTGTAGACCCTTAGTGCAACTTTGGGTGTAGCTCTCAGTTCCATCTGTAGACCCTTAGTGCAACTTTGGGTTTAGCTCTCAGTTCCATCTGTAGACCCTTAGTGCAACTTTGGGTTTAGCTCTCAGTTCCACCTGCAGACCCTTAGTGCAACTTTGGGTTTAGCTCTCAGTTCCACCTGCAGACCCTTAGTGCAACTTTGGGTTTAGCTCTCAGTTCCATCTGTAGGCCCAGTGCAACTTTGGGTGTAGCTCTCAGTTCCACCTGCAGACCCTTAGTGCAACTTTGGGTTTAGCTCTCAGTTCCATCTGTAGACCCTTATTGCAACTTTGGGTTTAGCTCTCAGTTCCATCTGTAGACCCTTAGTGCAACTTTGTGTTTAGCTCTCAGTTCCATCTGTAGACCCTTAGTGCAACTTTGGGTTTAGCTCTCAGTTCCACCTGAAGACCCTTAGTGCAACTTTGGGTTTAGCTCTCAGTTCCAAGGTAGTGCAACTTTGGGTGTAGCTCTCAGTTCCATCTGTAGACCCTTAGTGCAACTTTGGGTGTAGCTCTCAGTTCCATCTGTAGACCCTTAGTGCAACTTCGGGTTTAGCTCTCAGTTCCATCTGTAGACCCTTAGTGCAACTTTGAGTGCAGCTCTCAGTTCCATCTGTAGACCCTTAGTGCAACTTTGGGTGTAGCTCTCAGTTCCATCTGTAGACCCTTAGTGCAACTTTGAGTGTAGCTCTCAGTTCCATCTGTAGACCCTTACTGCAACTTTGGGTTTAGCTCTCAGTTCCATCTGTAGACCCTTAGTGCAACTTTGGGTTTAGCTCTCAGTTCCATCTGTAGACCCTTAGTGCAACTTTGGGTGTAGCTCTCAGTTCTACCTGCAGACCCTTAGTGCAACTTTGGGTTTAGCTCTCAGTTCCACCTGTAGACCCTTAGTGCAACTTTGGGTTTAGCTCTCAGTTCCACCTGCAGACCCTTAGTGCAACTTTGGGTTTAGCTCTCAGTTCCACCTGCAGACCCTTAGTGCAACTTTGGGTTTTGCTCTCAGTTCCATCTGTAGACTCTTAGTGCAACTTTGGGTGTAGCTTTCAGTTCCATCTGTAGACCCTTAGTGCAACTTTGGGTGTAGCTCTCAGTTCCATCTGTAGACCCTTTGTGCAACTTTGGGTGTAGCTCTCAGTTCCATCTGTAGACCCTTAGCACAACTTTGGGTGTAGCTCTCAGTACCATCTGTAGACCCTTAGCGCAACTTTGGGTGTAGCATTCAGTTCCATCTGTAGACCCTTAGTGCAACTTTGGGTGTAGCTCTCAGTTCCATCTGTAGACCCTTAGTGCAACTTTGAGTGTAGCTCTCAGTTCCATCTGTAGACCCTTGGGTGCAACTTTGGGTGTACCTCTCAGTTCCATCTGTAGACCCTTGGTGCAACTTTGGGTGTAGCTCTCAGTTCCATCTGTAGGCCCTTAGTGCAACTTTGGGTTTAGCTCTCAGTTCCATCTGTATCACCCTTAGTGCAACTTTGGGTGTAGCTCTCAGTTCCATCTGTAGACCCTTAGTGCAACTTTGGGTTTAGCTCTCAGTTCCATCTGTAGACCCTTAGTGCAACTTTGGGTTTAGCTCTCAGTTCCACCTGCAGACCCTTAGTGCAACTTTGGGTTTAGCTCTCAGTTCCACCTGCAGACCCTTAGTGCAACTTTGGGTTTAGCTCTCAGTTCCATCTGTAGACCCTTAGTGCAACTTTGGGTTTAGCTCTCAGTTCCATCTGTAGACCCTTAGTGCAACTTTGGGTTTTAGCTCTCAGTTCCACCTGCAGACACTTAGTGCAACTTTGGGTTTAGCTCTCAGTTCCACCTGCAGACCCTTAGTGCAACTTTGGGTGTAGCTCTCAGTTCCATCTGTATAGTGCAACTTTGGGTTTAGCTCTCAGTTCCATCTGTAGACCCCTTAGTGCAACTTTGGGTTTAGCTCTCAGTTCCATCTGTAGACCCTTAGTGCAACTTTGAGTGTAGCTCTCAGTTCCATCTGTAGACCCTTAGTGCAACTTTGAGTGTAGCTCTCAGTTCCATCTGTGAGACCCTTAGTGCAACTTTGGGTGTAGCTCTCAGTTCCATCTGTAGACCCCTTAGTGCAACTTTGAGTGTAGCTCTCAGTTCCATCTGTAGACCCTTAGTGGAACTTTGAGTGTAGCTCTCAGTTCCATCTGTAGACCCTTAGTGCAACTTTGGGTGTAGCTCTCAGTTCCATCTGTAGACCCTTAGTGCAACTTTGAGTGTAGCTCTCAGTTCCATCTGTAGACCCTTAGTGCAACTTTGGGTGTAGCTCTCAGTTCCATCTGTAGACCCTTAGTGCAACTTTGAGTGTAGCTCTCAGTTCCATCTGTAGACCCTTAGTGCAACTTTGGGTTTAGCTCTCAGTTCCATCTGTAGACCCTTCCATCTTGCAACTTTGGGTGTAGCTCTCAGTTCCATCAGTAGACCATCTTAGTGCAACTTTGGGTGTAGCTCTCAGTTACATCTGTAGACCCTTAGTGCAACTTTGGGTGTAGCTCTCAGTTCCATCTGTAGACCCTTAGTGCAACTTTGGGTTTAGCGCTCAGTTCCATCTGTAGACCCTTAGTGCAACTTTGGGTTTAGCTCTCAGTTCCATCTGTAGACCCTTAGTGCAACTTTGGGTGTAGCTCTCAGTTCCACCTGCAGACCCTTAGTGCAACTTTGGGTTTAGCTCTCAGTTCCATCTGTAGACCCTTAGTGCAACTTTGGGTTTTTAGCTCTCAGTTCCACCTGCAGGCCCTTAGTGCAACTTTGGGTTTAGCTCTCAGTTCCATCTGTAGACCCCAGTGCAACTTTGGGTTTAGCTCTCAGTTCCACCTGCAGACCCTTAGTGCAACTTTGGGTTTAGCTCCAGTTCCATCTGTAGACCCTTAGTGCAACTTTGGGTGTAGCTCTCAGTTCCACCTGCAGACCCTTAGTGCAACTTTGGGTTTAGCTCTCGGTTCCACCTGTAGACCCTTAGCGCAACTTTTTGGGTGTAGCTCTCAGTTCCATCTGTAGACCCTTGCAACTTTGGGTGTAGCTCTCAGTTCCATCTGTAGACCCTTAGTGCAACTTTGGGTGTAGCTCTCAGTTCCATCTGTAGACCCTTAGTGCAACTTTGGGGTGTAGCTCTCAGTTCCATCTGTAGACCCTTAGTGGAACTTTGGGTTTAGCTCTCGGTTCCATGTGTAGAACGTTAGTGTAACTTTGGGTTTAGCTCTCGCTTCCAACTATAGACCCTTGTACTTCATATCCTTCGGTTTGTGGATCTCTTATCTTATTGTCCAACCACTCTACCTTCCTCTGTTCAATGTCTTGAGTGCTGAATGGCCGAAAGTGACCCAGTCCTTGGCTTGACAGCCTTAATGTTATATGGACAAAGTTTTTCTAGATGATAAGCAAGGAAATAAGTGGATCTAGTTTTGTTAGTAATTAATCGGCATGCTTTACTTAAAAGAGTAGGCGGATTCTTCATCCCTTGTAAAAAGCAGTTCTTTCATTCGAAGTTTTGACATTCTTCGTACAGGCTATTCGTGGAGTTATCACTAACATAAAATTAACATTTACTAACGAATGTAGCTAACAAAGAGACTTAAAAAATGGATTTAGATGTAGACTTACCCACATTACCATCAGGAAGGAACATGCGCCAGCAGACGCTGTAGGTGCTAGATACTGTGAATTTCCTTCCAGCCAAAGTAATGTTCATGGTTTTAAGGGAAATAGTTTTATCTAGAGGTATCCGGTAATCCTGAGTGGAGAGAAATTGTGGTTGCCAGCAGACAGATGAGTTGACAGCAGAGATTTGTGTTATTTTCCAGAAGTAACAATGATCAAAATATTGTACTATTCTCAGTAGCTCTACTGGGAGAATGTTTCTGCACACATTGGGTAGTTAAAAATGGATATTACTAAATACCATTTACAAGACTCTTCAACGCTACACACACACACACACACACACACATATATATATATATATATATATATATATATATATATATATATATATATATATTGTACATATATATGTGTATATTAATATATATATGTATATATACAGTATAATATATATATATATATATATATATATATATATATATATATATATATTGTACATATATATGTGTATATTAATATATATATGTATATATACAGTATAATATATATATATATATATATATATATATATATATATATATATATATATATATATGTGTGTGTGTGTGTGTGTGTTTAGTACCACCCTTTTGTACCTTTGTTTTGCCATTTTTATATTAACAGTTTTGGTATTTCTAAGAATTTTCAGGCTCTCTTTTTGAGAGATTATGGTTTATACATATTGATATGGTAGTCGTGAAATAGGGCAAAAGCTATGATTGGGCGCATACCTTGATTTCTCTACAAGTAGCCATGATAAAGTAGTTATTACTAACCTGTCTATTTGTTGCGTCCACACACTAAATTATCTCAACCTGAATGTTATGAGAAATATGAATGCCGAAGTTGCTTTAATTATATAATTCAGATGTTTCCAAAATGTTCTCAATGTCAAAAACAGACTTCAAACATTTTTTGTTTTATCCTTCGCTTGTCTCTTTCGAGATCATGGAATGGAAGTGTTGTTTCCAACATGTTTCCTGTTTACTCTTTTAAATCATATACTCACATCTTGTGTTATTCTGAAGAAGAGCCACTCATCTCCCTTCCCGTAGTAAGTTATACTCTGACTTTTGCCTTTTATTTCTGCCGTGGAAAGAGAGACTCTAATGCTGGCTTCATAGACTGAAACTTTGAAGCCGAAGATAATTTCGTTCACTTCAGGGAGATCGAATGTATGATTGAGGTCCTTATTTGTTTCTATGTGGCCATTACCTGCAAAGAAAATGAGATACATGTCCAATAAAATAATGTACACTGGTACTTCAGATACACTCTTTTATCATTCAGACTTGGGTAATAGTAGTAGTAGTAATGGGTCAGTTGGGGTCTCTTAACATCCCTTCCCTTCAGTTGTAGGTAGCTAAAAGTCAAACACACGTCAGTAGCTCATTACAGAAGCACCACAAACAGATTGAATACAAGTTAACGACTTATTGGTGGTCCTAATCAGTTCTTAACAAGATTATCTAGCATTTGCCAAAGATCACCTCTCCACTTACGGTCGCTGACTTGTTTTCAACCTGTTTGTTACATGTATGCAATAAGGTGTTGATGACATGTTTTTCCTGCAGTGTGGACGCACCCTTTTGCTTTTCTATGTGTAAATTTTGATTAAGGACCTCTATCGTTTTCAGAGATTATGGTTCGTACTTCTCGATATGGTAGTCGTGACATTCGCCAAAAAACTGCGTTGGTGTATACCTTGATTTCTCTACATATTGCCCCGATAATGTGGTTCTTTTCCGACTATTCATAGTCTAAAAAAGACAGATTTCTTCTCGCGCTCATTGCGTCCACGATAAAGTGTCTCAACTTGAATATTTTTCTGCGATTGGAAAGAGTAAAAGAGGGAAAGGTTCCAGAAGAATGGGTGACAGGTATAATTGTTCATTTGTATAAGGGGAAAGGTGCAGGAGATAACTATGGCCTGTAGAGAAGGTGTACGGCAGATTTTGACTGAAAGAAGGTAAAAGACCGGGGGATCGATAGGGAAACAGCTGTGAAGGTGTTAGACAAACTTCAGTTGTTTACTATGAAAAACTTCAGTTGTTTATTTTGAAAAATTTAAGTGAGAAATCTGAGATGAAATGGAAAAGGTTGTATGTGGCATTTAAGGAATAAGAAGAAATTTATGATGAATTCGGGAAAGAGGCTTCTTGAAGGGAAGTATTGCTGATTTATTTAGTTGGAAGTCTTTTGTTGCAAGTAGTTATAAAAATTTTATGATGATAGTGAAGCACCGTTGGACTGTGGAACAGTCTTCCGGAGGATGTCGTATAATTGGAACATCAAATGCTCAAGCGAAGATGCAATGCATTACTACCCTAATACGATTCTCCTTGCATTTTGATACATTTTTATCTAGTTATTAATTTATTAATTTTTTTTTCTTTCTAATACGTGAGGCCTCTTCTTTCTCTATTTCCCTTTACCTTCTCCTACTTCCAAATGAGCACCATATTCTTTGGAAGCTTGAATATCAAGTCAGTAACCCCTGTGGGGTGCTTGTTCTATATGAATAGGGTTCATCTCCTGTAATAATGATAATAATAATAATAATAATAATAATAAAGTTAGACATAATAATATGAAGATGTTGAAACGACTTTGTATGAAGGTGGGTCTTGTGCAAGGATAAATTATGTCTTTTTGGCCAGTTAACATCTTTCTGGATGGAGTGGGAGAGAACTCAGAGAAAAGACATTAGAGGTTGGTTAAAAAAAAGTCGTGGGCTAAGAAAGGGGGTTGTAAATGGAATATGAAGTAGCTAACATTTATAAATGATACAGTGTTGATTGCAGATAATGTTGAAAAACTGCTGAAACGAGCGAAGGAGTTGAAAAAGTGTTTGGAAGAGAAGAAAACTGAAAGGGGATGCTAGAATGATTTAGGTTATGGTGATAAATGAAAGCCATGAAGGTGCTGCAGTGAATGTTGCCATTGACGATGGAAGAATTGAAGTTATTAATTTGTACAGACACTTAGGAGAAAGTTTAAGGGTGCGTCCACACTACTGTAAAACATGTTATGAACACATCGGCAACTTATTGCACACATATCACAAACAGGTTGAAAATCAGTCAGCGACCGTAAGTGGAGAACAAACCTTTGGTAAGTGCTGGACAATCGTATGAAGCACCGGTTAGGGCTACTAATAAGTGACTTGACTTGAATTTCGCCTGTTTGTGATGTGTATATGGTGAGCTGCGGACGTGTGGTTATGACACGTGTTACTACAGAATGGACACACCTGATGAATGATGGTAGGACGAGAGACGAATAGGTGAAAGTAGGAAGGCAGAAGGGTGGTGTGGGCAGGAGCTTTAAAAGAGTCTTAATATCTATGGCAGCCAAAGAGAAAAGGTATGAAGAGATTGTATGTTTGTGTATTTGCCGAATCGTGTGAATTCTGGTTCATAGAGTTATGACGAAATTGAGAATTATTTGCGCCCATAAACAAAGTCTAACAGGAACTGTTCGTTTTTACGAAAGGTAACGCATTATCTAACTTGGAATTCCCGCAGGGGGTTAGTGCCGTCAGTACCTCTCACACGGTGCAATATAGGCAGTACTCGAGGTTGATTGCAGCGTCCCTTCTACCCTTGGCTGAACCCACTTTTAGTTTTCTGTAAAAGGAAGGTATTGAGATGGCGATTTGTCTGTCCGTCCGCACGTTTTCTGTCCGCCCTCTGATCTTAAAAACCACTGAGGCTAGAGGGATGCAAATTGGTATGTTGAACATCTACCCTCCAGTTATCAAACATACCAAATTGCAGCCGCCTAGCCTCAGTAGTTTTTATTTTAAGGTTCAAGTTAGCCATGATCGTGCGCCTAGCAACGCTATAGGACAGGCCACCAGCTGGTCGTGGCTGAAAGTTTCATGGGCTGCGGCTCATACTGCATTATACCGGGACCCCCGAAAGGTAGATCTATTTTCGGTGGCCTTGATTATACGCTGTACAGAAAACTCGATTGCTCCGAAGACACTTTGGCGCATTTTTTACTTGTTTATTTTTAAGCTGCTCTCTGTTTGCAATTCCTATCTTTTATCTTGGTGTCCAGTCACACTAACTGTATACTCTGAGTGTCATAAGCGCTTAGTGGCTGAAAGTGCCTCAGTGTTTGACTTTGTAACCATACTTTCTTGAATCAGTCTACCACGAAATCCTTGCAACTCGATGTTTATATAGTTATTTATTGACGTCACCAACAAAAAGACCCTGTAGGAGGGTATTGCTGTCAGTGCTCCTCATGTGGTGTACAGTAGGCCCTTTGCAGCGTCCCTTCGACTCTAGCTGCAACCTATTTCATTGCATTTACTGTACCTCCATTTATATTCTGTCTTCCATCTTTCTTTCCCCGTAGGGGGGTAGTGCCTTCATTGCACCTCATGCGGTGCACTGTAGTGATTACTTAAGGGTCTTTGCAGCGTGCCTTCGGCACCTAGCTGCAACCCTTTTTGTTCCGTTTACTGTGCCTCCTTTCAGATTCTCTTTCTTCCATCTTACTTCCCACCCTCTTCTAACAATTGACTCATAGTGCAATTTCCTCCTGTTACACCTTTCAGTCCACTTACTCTCAATTGTTCTTTCAGCGCTAAATGACTTAATAGGTCCCAGCGCTTGGCCTTCGGCCTAAATTACATATTCTATCTATTTGTCTACTAACAAAACGAAGCCACTTGATGACAAAAAAGAAGACAACGCGCGATAATCGTGTTATCGTCGTATTCCGGTAGATGAATCTTGAAGGTAAACAGTTTTAAATCAATGAACTGTCTCTGTAGCAAATACTTGTCCGGCCAACTCATGACTCATATAACAAAATCGTTTTAGGAAAGGGCAAAGGAAGGTTTAGGAAAGGGCAAAGAAAGGTTTTAGGAGAAGCAAGAAAGCAACCAGGGAAGCATTCGCAAATGAGTTGAAGCTTCCAATATTATGATGTCAATGAAGTCTTGCAGTGAGAAACGCGTATACGGTTCATATTCATTTCTGACCGTGGCTCTCAACTCTTTGTGCGAATGTGTTGATAAGAATTCGGCTTCTCAAACAATCGGGATGTATTATTGTTGCTATTTCATCATTAATGTCGCTTCATACATCCAAATACATTTCTCGAGAACTGATAGCAAATAAAGAAGGGTGCGTCCACACTACATATCATCAACATATCGGCAGCTTACCGCATACATATCACAAACAAGTCAGTGACCGCAAGTGGAGAGCGGTCCCTTAGCCGATTCCGATAACTGGATGAATCACTGGTTACAACTACCACTAAGTTATTGCAGTTGTCTAAATGAAGGTGACACTATGCAATTGATTAGATGAAGAAGGTGACACTATCATGTGTGTTGGGAAATCGGACTGACTGTAAGTTTTGGTAGGAAAGAAGTGGATTACGAATTAATGACTGACCTGTGTTGCAATCGACAGAGCCGACGACGTAGTGGAATATCCCTGATAATGCGAAAAGCAGTAGAGACGTCATTCCGTTTCACTTTGTTTCACTTTGTTTCACTTTGGTTTTATGTACAGCCCTCCCTCTGAGGCGGGCCCTTGTACGTTTTCAAAATAAGGTACTTCTTATATTTTATGATTGTCTTTCAGTGTTTTCTCGTCAGTATCGTAGCTTCTGCGGAAGAGGAGAGTCTGCAGTTCTTTTTAAATTTGCTTTCTTCTTGTATTAAATTGCATAGAATATTATTAATCAAAGCCGTGATCCGTATTATTTTTCACCTTTGACACATATTCTTTATATGCTGTGCACTTATTGCCATCATATGTCTGATCTTTCCTTCTCGAAATTGCCTCCACCGCAGGAGAGCCGAAAGCAGACTTACCCCGAGTGTCAAAGGAGTGTGTAAATGTAGCATTACCGTTATCGAGGGGATGTGAATCAACGGAGATAGTCCCTCTGAAGCAAGATCACTTGAGGGTGTGTCCTCCACCAGTTGGCTGTGGTTTTGTTTAATCCTTCTTTGTCTCGTTCCCGTAGGGCTAGTAGTGCCGTCAGTGCACCTCTCACTGCATACTGTAGGCATTACTTAAGGTTCTTTGCGGCGTCCCTTCGTCCCTGTCTACAACCCCTTTCATTCCTTTTACTGTACCTCCATTTGTATTCTCTCTCTCTTCCATCTTACTTTCCACCCTCTCCTAACAATAATATTGATTCATAGTGCAACTGCTTTGAGGTTTTCCACTTGTTACAACTTTAAAAAGCCTTATATTCTCAGTTTCCTTTTCGGCTCTGAATGACCTCGTAGGTTCCAGTGCTTGTCCTCTGACCTAAATCTCATATTCCTTCTATCTCTCGTTGACCCTGTTTGTTCATTCTAGGACACACGTCTAGGCGTCATTTAAAAGTTGCATACCTGTAATCCACTGTGGCATGTTAAAAAAAACCAAAATAACTAACGAAAGGTAGAAGTGACAAAAGGTAGCCAAAAGAGATTTCTGTCCTTTCCTGTAGGATATGTGCTACAAATGAAGCAGTAGAAATACAAATGCTTTCTCATCATGCAAAATTTTCAGGAAATGTCTTTCAGGTTGCATGTAGTTTGATGCTATTTATGCTGGCTGATGCGCATTGAAAATATGAAAAAAAAAAAGACCTAGAAGAAAGAATAATGTAAGCCTGCATATAGAACTTGCTATTGGAAATACTTCTTTGACCCACTTTGTGAATTCAGGTTTATTCTGTGATATGCTCTCCGGTGGAATTTTGAAGCTGAAATGTATGGAAATTCTGGCGGAAATAAAAGTTCAAGTTAACGAGTTGAATGTAGGCAAAATACAGAGCGTGTGCTTTGATTTAAAATATAGTTTATTGAAGTCAACCAATATATATATATACAGTATATATATATATATATATATATATATATATATATATATATATATATACATATATATACATATATATATATATATATATATATATATATATATATATATATATATATATATATATATAGTATATGCAGCAGTCTCATTTTTCAACTGAAAGACCTGGATTTGAACCTGATGTGAGTCAGAAATTTATTTCTGTTCCATACGTATTTGTGGGTTGATTATTTCTTTATAAATATATATATATATATATATATATATATATATATATATATATATATATATATATATATATATATATATATACATATACATATACATATATATATATATACATATACATATACATATATATATACATATACATATACATATATATATATTTATATATATATATATATATATATATATATATATATATATATATATATATATATATATATATATATATATATATAAAGAAAGAGAGAGGTTATTACGTCACTTTTGTCGTTACGGGCATACAACTGTTAAACATCATGAGAGTAATATTGGACACCACGGGGACAGCGTTTAAACCTTTGAAAATGAGGTGCATGATTAGTAACAGTATCATTACAACTGTTCCTGTCATTACTGCAGTCAAGTAGTGTTCACCAATGATTGTAATTGCATTTGCATTCTTAAAGCCCTTCAGCTAACCCTAAAAGGACGCGTGGCCGCCCTAAGGGAAATCCTGAGGTTAAATTTAACACAATAAGTTTTCCTTGAGCTGTGTGGTTCGAATAAAGAGCAAATGATTTTGATACACGTTTGTTCCAGTTGGTGTCGCCTGCTAATATTCACTTTGGTTCAGCACGGACTTGCACCTGATGTGTACGATACATGAATGGAGGCTCACATATGTACTGCATATATTTCTCTCTCTCTCTCTCTCTCTCTCTCTCTCTCTCTCTCTCTCTCTCTCTATATATATATATATATATATATATATATATATATATATATATAATATATATATATATATACGTATACATAATATATACATTTCCATCCTTCCTGGGTCAACGGCCACCTGCGTACCACCGGAGACTTACTGCCACATCTACGTATAATTTGTATATACACTTTGTATCAAATCATCTGTCCATTTTTTACCAGTGAACAGGAGCACAGAAGGAAGTGCTCGAATAATATGGTTGCAACGTTCAAACAGTGTTTTATGGGCCTTTTTATCTTTATATACATATTATATACGTATACAGTATATAGTACAAAATCAAAAGTAATAGGCTTGGAAAGGAGTCCAATGATGTCGAAGAGGTTTCCACAGTTATGATAGAGCTGTCTTTCGTATCCTGTAACGAAAACTGATAAAGAAGTGACATAAATAATGGTGTAGGAAATTCCACGGATGTTCGGACAGTGTTATCGCCACTCGGCCGGATACCTCGCAGTCTAATCTTTCTGTTGTTGCGGGAGACAATCCTTTAATCACTTACTAGTTGACGTAATATTTAAGTTTACTCGTGGAAATGGTTGTGTTGAGATGTATACATTATTTTATATCTTGATTACAACATTATAGTTGCAAATGAATTGATGATTTACTCGGGAAAAACTCTCTGGTGTTTTTATTAGTTTGATCGTTTTGATCGAAGTATTGTGTCTGCAAGAAAATGTCTAGAGGAAGGATTACTCCAAAGCTCAGTGCTGAGTGTAACATTATGTTGGCATGAAGTGGGATAGCCTCTGGTATCCCATCTAATATTCTCCTCGCACCCTCTGTGGATGACCTTTTTTGTATCACTCGCAGGGGCAAGAAGTACAGGGGTCGAGACAAAACTACAACTTTGCATAGATCCGATTAGAAACTGGGCAGACATGAATGGCTCCGATTTTACGACAAGCAAGGCTGTTGTACTTGGTTGTGTAGAAGATTGAAAATTTTTGGAGTTGATATTCGACCACAGACCAACATGGACTTCTTAGTTGAAAAATTCTAAAGGAAAATGTCTTAGAGTATTGATTATTTTAAAGGTGGTGTGTATGTCTTGGATAGATTGCTTATGAAAAATTCCACCAGAACCTGATATTGGAATTCTCTTTGCCACCACCCGCCCACGCCAGATGAGACCTCTTTCCTTTTAACACTCCACTGGGGGCACATCAGCGAGAGTGTCGTGGGATGAACTTGAGTCCTTCCTCACTCTACCAGAAGTGGACGCTGACGGGAAAGCAAAAGGGTAGGCCTTTTCTGTGAAATTCAGCTGCACTGTCTACCGATGAATATCCATGCCACTCCTCCCATTGCCAGTCACACACCCAAGGTGGGCCTCCTGAAAATGGTGGACGAATTGCTGGAGATCTCCAAGGTTTCACGACTTACCTCCCAAAAGGGGAAACCAAAAAGGTCGACCTTTTTTCAGTGAAATCTAGCTGCGCTGTCTACCAGTGAACATCCATGCCACTTTTCCCGGTGCCAATGGCACGTGCAAGGTGGACCTCCTGAAAATGGCAGACGAATTGCTGGAGATCTCCAAGGCTTCACGCAATTTGGGAGGCCGAAGACGACTAGGGCAAGGATTATGGACACGCTAACACTGTGCAAAGGCAGCTGCATAAAGCATGAAAAAAAGGGTGCCCCCAGCTGCCTGTATGGTGCATTTACCATCTGGCATTTGAGAAAGCATCCAGGAACTTATTCTTAATTGTAGCTGGAGATAAATTGTACGGCGAACCATTCAAAATGAATGGTGGCCACCACAATACCAGCAGATATCCACTTTACCAGATTCTACTTCGCTGACATTTCCTCCAACAAGAAGTTTCTAGTGGACATGATCACCAAGTCCATACCACCCACATCGAAGGATGACTGCTGATGACCACCAGACACCTAGCGGCTTCCTATGGTTGCCCCTTAGTGTCCTACTGCCATCAGAACCTCATCCTGCAACTAATGGGAAGATAATAAAGTTGAAAGTTCATTATCACCAATGTTTAGATGCCTCTACTTGATACCAGCTCCTGCGGACATTAAGGTCTGCTGGTGGACATCACTCATCACTGCCTCATGAACCTGTCATCCTCCCAAATGGCCCCTCTCTCCATGGGGCCTAGGCAACTACCCATCTCAATAGTAGGACCCACGGACCTACACCACCTACTGCAGGAGTATCATGAAGTCTTAAGACCTGAACTATGTTAGACCCCTCGGGTACCCACCAAACTAGGCAACCACTAATCATTGAGTTAACATATTCCTGGTTCATTTCAAGCTCTGCTGCCTGCCACTGGAAAAACTACTTGCTGCAAAGAGAACCTTCAAAAAAATGGAATGCATGGGCCTTTGTCAGAAAGCCTTAAGTCCCTTGGCCTGGCCTTTCCAAATGTCTTGTGGCACCCTTGACAAAGACCGATCATGAGCCTTTTCCTAGCATGGAATCCTTTTCAACTTTGACCTAATGAAGGGCTACCCCCAAGTCCCAAGTCCCTTTCAAATATATACCTTTAACTACTCCATATTTAGCCTCGAGAATTTAGGAGCTACATTCCAAAGGGTGATAGACAGCATCCTTGGAGACCTCCCCTCTGTGCCTGCTACGTTGATGACATACTCATATTAGGCTGAAACTGGGAGAACACCAAAAACACATCAAAGCCATGCTGTCCCTTCTGCGATGCAATGACCTATGAATCTGTCTTGACAAATGCATTGTTGGGCTCCATGAATTTCTTGGGCATCACAAACTGAAAATGGAATACATCTTCTACCCACCAAGGCGTCAGCTATCAGGCAATACCCAACTCCAACCACCATAAAGTTGCTGCAAGAATTATCAGGAATGGTGAAGTATTCCCACAGGTTCCTTCCAACATCACCCAAACCATGGCACGTCTCATGAACCCATCAGCAGAAACTCCAAGACACTCATTTGGCACTCTGCCCAACAGAATGCCTTTAAAGCAACAAAGGATGCACGTGCCGATGCCACAATACTGCCATTTCCCAACCTCTGGATCAGACACACTTACAGGCACCATCATAGAGCAATCAATCAAGAGTACCACCAAACCTCTTGGTCTCTTCAGTTGAAAGTTAACACAACTAGAGAAAAGAAACAGCATTTCTGATAGAGAACTTCTCGCCTTACACCTGATTACTTAAAATTTTCATCACATATTCAAAGGTACATCCATCACCAACCACTTGTCCAGTGCTTAACAGAAAAAAAGGTGTATATTCTGCTTGTCAGCAATGACAACCATTAGCCAACACCAAATTCGGGTATACTATACAGCACATTCCTGGAAAGAAAAACCCTGTAGCAGACTCCCTATCCAGGATAGAAATGAATGAGATTCAGCTGGGAATAAACTATGAAGAACTGACAGGTGCTTAACAAGAAGGTTTTGAAACAAGAAATTGTTGTACTGCCATAGTAAGTCTGAAATGGGAAATGTCCTCTTTAGTGACGTGGGAATGGGACAAACCATCCTCTGCAATGCCAGCATGGGCTGCCCATGTCACCTTGTGTCAAGATCTTTACAAGAAATAAAGTAGTTCAAGTTTATCCATGAATTTGCCACTTCATCTAGCAGAACAACAGCTGAACTAACTAGTGTGTAAAAAATTTATATGGCACAGAGATAAGAGGTGTAACAACATGGGCAAAACATTGCATCAGTTGCCAAAAGAACAAAGTGACCTGTCAAATGGAATCTGGCATCGAGTGGTTTGGCCATCTCCACGTCGACTTGGTAGGACCTCTTTCCCTTCCAACAGGTTCAGATATATCTTCAGAGGCAATCATGAAGACAGAAGCAGCAGTAAGTGCCTGTACCAAAGTACTTCTCAGTGGTTTGGCCAGCTGTTTCAGCATCCCCAACGACATAACTTCAGACAGAAAGCAAGCTTTCACCTTTAAAATATATACCACCTTGCCAAAATGATGGCATCCAATGTACGCCACACCTAACTGCCAATGGCATGCCGTGAAGAACTAAATGAACAAAACTTGAGGTAGCACTCATAATCAAGTGTGAAGGCCCCAGCTGGAGGGTACAACTACCCTGGGTCCTCCTTGACCTAGGCACTGTCTCAAAAGAAATAAACACCCCTCTTATCAGAATATTGTTCAGCAAAACCACCTGTGTAGGAAAATCTTCCCAGCTAGCAACGACAATCCCTTAGAAGAATCGTCGAGGGTTACAGAGGGTTTTTGGAAACTTCCAACCCTGCGTACAAACATGCAAAACCAAGAAACCACACAACCCTTCAGCACCTGCTGGTTCATCTTGATCTGAAATGATGGCCACAAGCTTCCCATAGACCCTCCACACAGGTGACCATACCCAGTCGTTGACTATCGAGACAAAGCATTCAGAATATTGATACATTGCCATGAGGACTGGACATTCATCAACAGGCTGAGGCTGGCCAACTCTGTGGGAGAACAAGATCCCCCACCCCCTAACCCCTACCCCACTCAACCTCTGTAACTTATGGCGGCAAATCCAGCCGCCACATAAACTGGACTTAAACAGGTAGTAACTAGTGTGAATAATAACCAACACAAAAAATGGATCAGTGAAAAAGATTATCTCAGCCATACCATTCTAGTACCTTATTGGCATTCTTGAACGTAAAACACTCATTAAGGATGTGTAACAGTTGAGTGTATATATATACATCTTTAGTACAATACCCATTCTTGTTACCATTTTTATACCATAACTTATTAATGTTATTTATGTTATGTATGTGCATATTTTCTTTCTCTGTAAAGGTTTTAATTATCCACAAATTTTTTTGCCTTATTACCCTATCAGCACCCCGAACAGTAGCAGTTTGAGTATGGGTGGGGAAGAGTCTCATATTTTTGCAAAAGATACAGCAAAAGTTCCATACGAAATCCATGGTGGCGTGCAAACACATGCCATTTTCCAAATGCATCAGTTTTCTTTGCCCTTTTTGAACCTGTAGGTGGGTAGTGCCGTCAGTGCACCTCATGCGGTGCACTGTAGTCATTACTTAGTTTCTTTGCAGCATCCCTTTGCCCCTAGCTGCAACCCCTTTCATTCCTTTAACTGTGCTTTTGTTCATATTCTCTATCTTCCATCTTACTTTCCACCCTCTCTAACAGTTGATTCATAGTGCAACTGCGAGGTTTTCCTCCTGTTACACCTTTCAAACCATTTTACTGTCAATTTCAGTTTCAGTATTGAATGACCTCATAATTCTCAGTTCTTGGTCCTTGGCCTAAATTCTATATTCCATATTCCATTTGTTCTTTTTAAGGGGGGAGCGCATTAAGCTTCAAGCTTCGTTGCCGAACACAAGGTCAAATGGCAAGTTCGGCAGCCAGTCACGAAGCACCATCGCAGTCACGTACTTGTGTCTCACCTGTCTCACCTGGGCCGGATCATCACCGGGTCAAATTTCGGCAATGAATAAGTAATCTGGGCATCCTATTTTACGAGTTAACCTCTACAGTGAAAGTGCAGCTGATTTGGCTTTTGTGTGACGAGGCCCTGAAGTTTTTAACCTGGTTTGTATGGTGCCATTGTCTGTGATTCTATAGCAGTAACTGTTATTTTTTCTGAAGCAATTTCTTTTTATGGGGAAGGATATTTTTTTCCTGTAATACCTCTGTTTGTCTCCTCTTCCGTTTCTAACCCCTCTTCCCTCAGGCTCTGGGTAAGATAAGAAGGGTGTAAATGATGGCCCTGGATAAAATAATAAGAGTATAAATGATGGCTCTGGATAAGATAATAAGGGTATAAATGATGGCTCTGGATAAGATGATAATGGTGTAAATGATGGCTCTGGATAAGATAAGGGTATAAATGATGGCTCTGGATAAGATAATAAGGGTATAAATTATGGCTCTGGATAAGATAATAATGGTATAAATGATGGCTCTGGATAAGATGATAATGGTATAAATGATGGCTCTGGGTAAGATAAGGGTATAAACGATGGCTCTGGATAAGATAATAAGGGTATAAATGATGGCCTTGGATAAGATAATAAGGGTACAAATGATGGCTCTGGATAAGATAATAAGGGTAAAAATTATGGCTCTGGATAAGATGATATGGGTATAAATGATGGCTCTGGGTAAGAAGATAAGGGTATAAATAATGGCTCGGGGTAAAATAAGGGTATAAATGATGGCTCTGGATAAGATGATAAGGGTATAAATGGTGGCTCTGGATAAGATAATAAGGGTACAAATGATGATGGCTCTGGATAAGATAGTTATGGTATAAATGATACACACACACATACTGATAGAAATACTTTAATGTATTTTTACATATCTACATTGGAAATTTTGTAGGACTAGCATGAGCTGAATGAAACTGAGAACCGTAAATCCTAAACAGTATCGTAGGAGAAATGGATCTTAAACTGTACCTTTAAGTACTACAAAGATAAGTCTTAATAATGGTAGCATATGAGGAGTAAACCTATTAGAGAACTTGCATCTCTCGAGTTTCAAAGAAATGTGAAAAAGATTTCCAGTTAAAGAATTAATTTTAACCGTAATTTAAATTACATATGTACAAAATATGGTAAATTAAGTTTTGCCTCTTTTTGTGAAATTGGTGAAAATGAAGTTAATTTGGTAAAGGAGATCGTAGGACTGGTGTATAACTTGTACATTTTGATCGAAGCAGGAAGATAAAGGACAGACTCTGAAGAAGTGCATTTTTCATGAGTGAACAAAAATGAAAACGTGAGTCATCATGGAATTTACAAGAATGTAAGACGGATCTCTATTTCTAACTACAGTCTCTTAGCCTTTTCTTAATTCATTCATTCATCATTAAGGACAAAACGTGAATGGAAAATGGCATCCACACTTGTTTGCCCATCACGTGTGGGTATAGTACACGAATTACTTTGGTTGACCTGTTTTTGGGAATTATCAAGAATAACAATGTCAGTGTGCATATGACAGACTCAGACCGTTTCTCACTGATATAATCAACCTCCCCCTCCCCTCCTGCACCTAAGCCAACCCACAATGACCCTGACGAAGGGATCAAGATCAGAGGTTCTGGACTTCTAAAACAAATTCAGTATTTTGCCAAAAACGCTCTCACGTGCCCAGTTGCCCTTAGCAAGCTGTGTGTCATCCGGAACCCATTTCTGAGAATCGAGTATCTAGTTAATCTCTCTTGAGGGAAAGTTTATATTAGAGTAAAAGGAGCTAAGTTTGTAATTGATTTGTAATTCTAACAGGATTATTGGAGATACAGTGTCCAGACGAAGGTCTAGAGAATACAGACAGTAAGGAAGCTTTTCAAATTCGTATGTCATCCAGGGATGACGTAGACTCTACTAAGCTTCGGATTTCTGTGGTTCATGTACAGTATCGCACGGATACTGGACAGAAATAAAAAAAGAAATGAGGTATTTATATAGTGTTATGCGGCAGGTACGCTTGTTTGGTATTGGTAATTTCTAAATTATCATGTGTAGTACCGAATCAGATTTCCACTGATTTATACCCGTCTCAATTATCTTCATAATAAAATAAATATATGTTTATTTAGATATATGCATGTATAAAAGATCAGTTTAATTTTATTTGATTAGGATTGATTTAAGAATCTACCAATCGTAGATCGGTGTTTTTGGCGTGTCTGAAATTATCACATGTTGTCATGAGCTTAAGTACAAGGATCTGTAAATGTTCAACTCTGTACAGTACTGTATTAGCTTAGTTTTTTTTTATTTTTTTTTTTTTTGCGAATTTTGATTTTGTGGGTATAATTCTCCAATGTCAGTTGCCTGGTGTTTCTTGCTTTTAACGAATCTTCTGGCCTTGTTTGATTCATTTTGAAGGTCGTTTTGCATACCCAATGATCTTGCTATTTCTCACATTTATTCTTACTGATTTGTTTGAAAATATATTGCATAATGTGAAAGAGTTCCATTGACTCAACCTGAATTGTTGAAGATTTATCATTACATTTTTCTAACTTTTAAATTTTATATCATTGGTTTACTTCACTGTATTTTTTCATCTCTTGTAATTATGTAATTTTAAACTTTTCAAGTTTCTGGAATTTTGGCTTGTTATGGAAATACTGTGTAAATTTGTGGTTGACTTTTGAATTGTGGCTAAGTATCAAAGTATTTTCATGATAATGTATTTACTTACGACCTCTGGAAAGTCCTGAAATTTTTCTCGGTATATTTCGCAAGTCTGTATATATTTTCCTTTTAAATCAAGAACATGTGCAGCATTCTGTGTTCGTGGATTGTGTAGCTCCAGATAATGACATCTCATTGTTCTCAAGGACTGCCTAACTCTATTTTGTATTCATGATTAAGGGTTGACTTTGTTTTATGAACATTCTTCTATGCCTGCACATCTGTTAAGGCCGCCACTAACGCTTAGTTATACCTGCGCAGTTATACCAGTGCAGACAAAACTGAACCAACTAACGTTCAGTTTTGCCTGCACAGGCATAACTGCGCAGGTATAACTGAACGTTAGTGGCCGCCTTTATAAAGATGCACTTTTCCAAAGGAACACACCCACCCGCCCTAAATCTTTTCAAAGCGGCAGAGATGATGGGGCATTTGGGTCTGTCATATGATATTTCTCTAGTGACTTTTTCATCCGAGCGTTGCTTCAATGGGCTCTGGTAGTTCCGGGATACAAGGAGGGAAGCTCAGCCCTTGGAAGGCCAATTGCATGAGGGACTCTGTGGAGAGCGCCTGGTAGTTGGACGTGGAAGAGAGGAGGTTTGTCAGGAAGGTCAGGGGAGACACCTTCCCGTCTTCGCTGGCGCTGGTGCCGAAGCCCATCTCCCCAAATTTGACCCCGGCAGCATCCTCCACTGCCTCTAGGACGAGTCGACCTAGGGTCCGTCGCGATAGGTTCTGGGGAAAAGAGGGAAAATGTCACTATTCGTCATGTTAGATCTGCATTCGGTACAGGAATAACTTGTAGGTAATGAAAAGATTTTCAGTTAGGAGTCTAAAAAAACAAAAATTATTATTCTCCTTGCAATAGAAAATCTACATTCTTTGTATGTCTACAGTAATTTGGTGTATGAATAGCTTATTGTATTGCTGAAAAGATTTTCAGTTATGTCTAAAAATCAAATGACTATTTTCATTACAATAGAAACGTGCAGGGTAAAGTACATCGCAACATCTTGATCGATAAAACTGGAAAATATCTGTAAAGGAATAGTAGTACCTCGAACTTAAGTGAGGTTTGGTTCCAGAACCCCTCGTGCAATGCGAGGATTCGCGTAAGTTTGGTACGGTCACTAAAAATGCTAATACTGTATGTCCCACTGAGTATTTGTTGAATGAATCCATTGGTACTTTGCTCGCTGGATGTCCTTTGACACTAGTTCTTTAAAGTATGATCTTGTGAAGAAAAATGAGAGTGAATGAAAATGCTGGTGATCATTTTTGTAGACTGCTTTAAAAAACCTCCTTAAAGACACCCACCTTTCAAGTTTCAGTAAATATTGTTTGTGAGGAACTTACTCTTGATTCTCAAACCCAGTGGAACTGGTGTATGTGGCATTGGCATCTGTGACACTTTCTACTGTGTACACCCATGTGTCGCCTCTTTGTGGAAATCATACTATATAATTTTCATTGTACTTTATATGTGTGAAAAAAGGCCCTGGCTTCTGTACTACGATTATTAGACGCTGTAGTCATTACTTAAGGTCCTTTGCAGCGTCCCTTCGGTCCCTAGCTGCAGCCCATGGACGGTCCCTAGCTGCAACCCATATCACCCCTTTTACTGTACCTCTGTTCATATTCTCTTTTCTTCCACCTTACTATCGACCCTCTTCTAACAATTGATTCATAGTGCAATTGCGAGATTGTCTTCCTGTTAAACCTTTCAAACTTTTTTTATTATTAGTATCTGTTTCAGCGCTGAAGGACCTCATAGGTCCGAGCACTTGGCCTTCAGCCTAAATTGTATATTCAGTTCTATTCTATTAATGCCTGAAAACTGTTCTGTAAGTGTCTCCACCAATGACATATGGTGCTACTTATGATCAGATGCTTAAAGGCAAATTACTCTTAAAAAGTGACAACAAGAGTTCGAGCGTTCCTTACCAGATCCGCAACAGAAAGCAGCACTTGAAGGAGCTGTCGGAGTTTCTCCTCGATGAGAGCAAGCCTCATTCTCTCTGCCTCCACTTCTCGCAGCTCGTTCTCGAGAAGAGCGGTTTCTTCTTCTTCTTTGATCTTCCTCTCCGTTGTCTTCTGTGGGGGGCACGTCTTCTCCTCCAGTGAGGAGAAAGATAATAGTTGTAAAGAGAGAAAATTTGCACTCAGAGTGTGGCTGCTTTCATGACATTGAACACTGGATATGATGGCTATCTGTTTCTATAAGAATTTGCACACAAATACTGATTGTACAAGAACGTGTAAAATTTCTTGTGAACGATGAAGCTCGAGAACGAACAGATAGCAATTGTCTCGCTTCAGTTTTGGTGTATGCATTGAGACTCCTAATATTATCAGGCAATCTGCTGAGTATTATATACATTTATATAATGTATTCAAGCAAAAATAAAAAAAGAAAATCTTGAAAATTTTTCCCTGTTTTGACGAACTGGCCTATCCCATTTTTTTTTTCATTTTTTTATTTTTTAAAGTTTTTGAGTTTTCCAGCCGAAATGTCTCAGTTTTTGACACTCTGTAACGTATGAAAACTTCAGCTGTCTGTGCTGTCGTATATTCAAACCAAATTTCCTCAAAAGGTAAGCTAATAATAAGCTCTGAATAATATGTAAGTCTTTGAAGCCCATGTTCTCAGAATGGGGGAAAAAATGGCTTGCGCCAGTTCGTTAAACTAGGTACGAATCATCTGCATCTTTTCGTTGTGCTGAAATGACAGGCATTTCAACACTACAGCTTCGTTTTGGGAGACTTACTTGTTGCCACTCCAACTCTGCCTCGTCGAGCGTCTGCTGGAGATTTCTGAGTTCTCTTTCCAACCCCTCGATGATCTCAGTCGAGTTCGACGCCAAGCCATTCGGACGCGTTTTGGGCCATGGGGAGGAGGCGGAGGCCACTTCTGGGGCATCCTCCAAGTCTGTGATCACCATGGGCGAGGTCTGCCCCCTCGGGGGTACAGGACTGTCGTATTCGGAGGCTGGACTCGACAGGGAGTTCGGGCTGCACGAGGAAATGCTGGAGGAACCGCTGGTTTGATTGTTGTGGTACAGCAGGGATTCCTTGAGGCTGTCTTTGGATTTGTTCAGGAGCCATAGGTCGTCCTCGGAAGCTGAAAGAAGGGAGCGCCATTTAATAAAATTGTTTAGTGATGTTATATGTAGTGGTATTAGTGGTACATTAGTATCAACATCAGTATGCAATCAATTTTCCAGTTTTTTTTTCTTAACCCTAACTTTTCTAATTTTACCAGTGCAAGCAATTAATATTCATATATATATATATGAATTTTTTTTTTATCACACCGTGATTTATATACAATCCTGAAGCTACAAATGTCGCTTGATATCATATTCACGCTACCTCGAGAATGTCCCCGATGGGGAATTATCACCGAAGGGGAATTTATAATTGATAACTTATAAATTTCCCATCGGCAATATTCCCAAGGTAGCGTGAATTTGATATTAAGCGACATTTGTAGCTTCATGATTGTATATAAATCACGGTTTGATAAAAAAATTTCATAATAAGAGCTGCGTGTTCCAAACGTCCCAAAGAACTATCTTGGTGGAGGTGGGTTAATGCCGAAGCTAAGTGCAATTTCCCTGCTCTTGACGGATATATATATATATATATATATATATATATATATATATATATATATATATATATATATATATATATATATATATATATATATATATATATATATATATATATATATATGAATGTATATATAAATACATACACACACATATATATTATATATATTTATATATTCTTAGTCAACAATCATTTCTATCAGAACCTCAATGTTTCATGAAGTATTAAGGTACCTTTTTTTATATGTTTATACTTATTATAAAAACCTTTTTCTGGTGCCATGTGCATATCCTACACTTACTTCTATCTTGACTAACCTGAGTTGTGGCCAGTAGACCTCTCTGGTGACCTTCGGAAGTCTTCCTCCCGTTCGCTTTCCTCGCTGTAAAGGCCGCTGTCAGCACGACAGTAAGTGTCCAACCTGAAAAAAGAAGTTGTGTAAGTTACCCGTTCAGTATGGCTTTGGTGGTCGTTTTCTATAATTTAAAAATTCTGTTTTCTATATTTGAAGTCAATGGGAGAATACTACAGGAACCACCAAACACATGTCAAGAATCCCGATATTCACCAGATTTAAATTGTCCAGCCTGAAAAACAAGTTACATGCGCTACCCATTAAATATAGCCTTGCTGATCATTTTCTATGATATAAAAGATCAATTTTCTATGATAATGAAATGAGATGGGACACTATTGAATCTGCACGATCCATCCAACACATGTCAAGAATCCGGTCACACCCACCTTGTATTTGAACATTAAATAGTCACAATGACATAAGAACTTTCTCATTTCCTCTCACTTAAAGTTTATTAGACAGTCAGGTCAGCAAGACTTAGGGTGCATCCACCGCGGGAAAACACGTCCTAAACATGACAGCAGCTTATCGCAGACACGTTACAAACAGGTTTAATACAAGTAGGCGACTGATTGGTAGTCCTACCTGTAATGGTGCTACGTACGATTATCCAACATTTGCCCCAGATTCGTTCTCCAGCTGTGGTTGTTGATTTGTTCTCATTCTGTTAGTGATATGTGTATAAATAATTTTGCGACGCGTGTTCTTGACAGATTTGACCCACCCTTACACGCGAAATGCATGTGCATGGCAGCCTCCCTCTTGGATAGTGCCGTCAGTGCACCGCATGTGGTGCAATGTAGGCATTACTTAAGGCTCTTTGCAGCGTCCCTTCGGCCCCTAGCTGCAACTGCTTTCGTTCCTTTTACTCTATCTCCGTTCATATTCTCCTTCTTCCACCTTACTGTCCACCCTCCCCTAATAATGGATTCATTGTGCAATTGCGAGGTTTTCCTCCTGTTACACCTTTCAAACCTTTTACTGTCAATTTCCGTTTCAGCGCTGAATGACTTCAGTTGCCCCAGTGCTTGGCATATGACTAAAATCTCTATAAATCACTGTTGTTAGAACTTCATTTATTTCCCATTCGGAGTCAAGGGTTGGAAAATAACACTTGCAAAAAATGCCAGGAAATCGACAAGTTGTAGTTATTGAAAACACACACACACACACACACCTAGAATTGGATGGCTAACCAAAGTGTTAGGCATTTCTTGATGAAGGGGGAAAATTCTGAAAGAGTCTTAAGGATATTTGTTAGAGGAAAGAAAGATATTAAATGTGAGCTTATGAATAAGAGAGGCATAGCATCACTCAACATACCGGGGATGTATTGACAGGGAACAGCATTGTGGGTGAAGCGAAGAAAGATGGTTTGCTAGTCAAGTGCTTATTAGGAGACCATTTATCTCTTTTTTTATACCATTTGTATAATGTTAAGGGATAAAAACTCCAATTAACTTTCATTCATTTTACGAAACTGGCTAAATCTAATCTACTTGTTAAGGCAAATATAAAAGGACATTGGTGTGATTAAGCTTTGATTTTCTTCCTCTCCTTCCGTTCTCCAACATTTCGATCACCCCTTGTCTGTCCAGCCCTGAGGGCATCATTGGTTTTTCCCAGGCCAACCTCTTTTCCTACCCTCTGTGTTTCCATCAGACTTGACTGGGTATGGGTATTGGATTCCCGTTCCACCGGCCTTTTGATTTACGTACATGCGTGTGGAGAGAGAGAGAGAGAGACGCCTGCTAGTGCTAGTTGAAAAGGCTAACTCAATATTTGGTATTCATACCCGCGTCTGATGCGTACCTACGCAGTTGGCGGACGTTACTCTTAATTTCATGATGCATTCAAACAGTTCTCTCTCTCTCTCTCTCTCTCTCTCTCTCTCTCTCTCTCTTAAATGATTAAGGTACTCTTGCCCTTTGGATTTATCAATGTCAGAAGTTAGTATTTGTCTTGTAAAATGTGTTAACCTAGACTTTTTTTTTCGTTAATAAATCTTTGTGAAAGAATTATCTAGACTAACCTCTACAGGAGAATCGAGAGGTATACTGAGATGATCTAAGAAATAAATGTAAATTCAGTTCAGTGGTTCCCCAAGGTTGCTATCTTGCTGCTTTGCATATCTACTGCTATTTTACCTTTGCGCCGAGAACCTCCTGTAGTTTGGTGAATTATGGCCCGGTGAAAGTCATTCAATTCTTGAATAGTAATAGTTATTCTTTTTCTAGTAACTGATCTCTCAGTATTTCCTCTTATCTTCTGTAACTTCTTTCAAGTGAACACCATATTCACTGGAAGCTCGAATTTCAAGTCGATACCCCATATGAATAGGGGTTATCTTCAGGATAATAATAATAATAATAATAATAATAATAATAATAATAATAATAATAATAATAATAATAATAATAATAATAATAGGTTTTATTGAATATTATTGCTGCTTCAGCTGCATTTATTTTGTAGAAGACTTTTTCTATTTTCCTTATTGCGGACTTCTCTTCGTTGGAGGTGCGTGCTAACAGCTCGCCTATATTTGTCATTTCATGGGGGATAAGTCAATGAAGAGAAATCCGCAATAAAGAAAACAGAAAAAGTCTTCTACAAAATAAATGCAGCTGAAGTAGCAATAATATTCAATAAAACCTTTTTAAAAGAGGGTCTGCTGCCAAATAATAATAATAATAATAATAATAATAATAATAATAATAATAATAATAATAATAATAATAATAATAATAAAATACTCATGGTAGCACGAATCTTGGAATGGAGAAGCAAATCCACAGTTATGTACTGGTACAAATATATTTACAAATATATGTCAACAGAGAGCTTTCGGGAATATTTTCGATTCCCGAACAGATTCCCGAAAGTTCTCTGTAGAGATTGATTTTTAAATGTATGTACCCATACGTAACTGTGGATTTGTTTCTCCAGTAATAATAATAATAATAATATAACAATAATAATAATAATAGCTGTATCTATGTGATATTTCGTTAGCGGTAGACAACCGAGGCTTGAGCAATAGATGGGGGTAGGGGTATATGATTTCCAAATGTACCCATTTTGATACTCCGTTCACCAATTGGAAGAATGAAATCAAAAGGGGACCAGTGTCATTGTTAAGCCTAGATAGATCGATCACTTATACGGCACGCTAAGGGGCGTACTGCCGTCAGTGCACCTCATGCGGTGTACTGTAGGCACTACTTAAGGTTCTTTGCAGCGTCCCTTCGGCCCCTAGCTGCAACCCCTTTCATTCCTTTTACTACACCTCCATTCATATTCTTTTCCTTTCATCTTACTTTCCTTCCTCTCCTACCTGCGTGGTTTTCCTCCTGTTACGCCTTTCAGACCTTTTTACTGTCAATTTCCGTTCCGGCTCCGAATGACCTCGTAGGTCCCAGCGCTCGGCCTTGGGTCAAAATTCTATATTCCATTCCATTCCTATAATTCTTCGAGCCTCATTCGTCTTACATTATTAGTTAGCAACATTCGTGAGGCCAGGTAAAATACCGGGGCTACCGAGTGGCAGTAGCGCCTCACTACGCACGCGCGTAGATTACGAACTGACCTTAGACGATTTGCACGGGGGGTGAGGCTTAACTACCCTCTCGTGCCCGTTCCAGTGGCTGTTCCCTGCTCAGTATAATTATTGTAATCATCTTCGGCACTCCCTCCTCAGTGCACTCTCGGCTCCAAGGCCTCCTCACACGGTTTCTCGCCTTTTGTTTTGTCTCTGGTACTCTTAATGTATGTATGTATGTGTGTGTGTATTTACATTTAACTATATATGTGTATTATATATGTATATATATACACATACTGTATATACATATATACTGTATATATACAGTATACTGTATATACATATATATATATGTATGTACAAAGAGCAGTATTTGTAAAAATATATAGAGTTTAAAGCTTTCGCCTAGCTTTCTGTGGACTCGATCAAGTCCACAGAAGGGTAGAAGAAAGCTTTAAGCCCCTGTATATATTTCTACAAGTACATTTCGTCTTTATAGTCAAGATTATTACTGCGGTTCTTACTATATTCCCCTTTACCTTCTCTTACTTCCTAATGAACACCATAATATTCTTTGGAAGCTTGAATTTCAGGTCAGTGGCCCCCAAGGAAGGCTTGTTCCATATGAGTAGGGTTCATCTTCCGAATTATTATTATTATTATTATTATTATTATTATTATTATTATTATTATTATTATTATTATTATTATTATTATTCAGAAGGTGAACCCTATTCATATGGAACAAGCCCAAGGGGGCCCATTGACTTGAAATTCAAGTTTCCACAGAATATCATGGTGTTCATCGGAAAGAAGTAAGAGATGGTATAAAGTGAAGTACAGAAAGGGAAGGTCTCACTTATTAAAGAAGAAAAGGAAAATTAAAAGAATAAAAACATTTCCTCAGGACAGACAGGTCGTCAAAAAACTTGAAACTCTCTACTTAATATCCCAATTTTCGTGCAGCTGAAGGAAAATATACAGGATATGTTTCTTAAAGGGGGAATTTGCAGTGAAGAATGACACCTAGCGTTTTAAACGAGTTTCGCGTAGTTGACGAAACACAGTCATTGGAAGAGATGGTAGAGGAATCCAGTGAAACCTGTTAACTTATCATACTTTGAGTTTTGCTAGGATTTAACTTCACCCTCCATATTGTGAACTGTGAATTTCAGCTCAAGTTCTGCTGAGAGTTTCAGCAACTGCAGTTCTATACTCGCGGGATGAGATCAGGACAAATTAGTATATTCCCATTATTGGTTTCATAAAAATCGTTATGAATTCTAAAATGAGAATATATCTTACATTTTATTCTAATTCTCTCATTACAAAGAAAGTATTTCTTCTCTCTCTCTGCATCTTTTCCCACTTCTGAGTGGGGGTCGATGTTTCTGATAGCTTTCCTCTTCCACCTGGCTCTGTCAAACACATCGTCCTCTGACTAGAATTGTTTGTCTGTCAGGTCGTCTAATGCAAAGAAAGTAGCAATTCCCACCATTGGTTTCGTTATTATCGTTATGTCTTCGAAATCGAGAATATATTTTGTAGCTCACAAGCCATTTATTCTAATATTCTCAATACTGCAAGAAAAAATTAATGAGAAAATAACTAAAGAACAGAGAGAAACATTTTCTCTGAAACCCGACGACCAAGGTCCCTTATCAAGATTCATTATTTTTTCTCACTGGCGTTTTTCTTCTTCAAAGCGTCGTGAATTCGACAGCATCACCACCACCGATTGCAGAAGAAAAGGATTAATGTTTTTAGTTATAGTCACAATACCTATGGAACCCGTAGGGGGTTAGTGCCGTCAGTGCGCCTCATGTGGGTGCACTGTAGGCATTACTAAAGGTTCTTTGCAGCGTGCCTTCGGCCCCTAGCTGCAACCCCGTTCGTTCTCTTTACTGTACCTCCTTCCATATTCTCTTTCTTCCATCTAGCTATCCACGCTCTCCTAATAATTGATTCATAGTGCAACTGCGAGGGTTTCCTCCCGTTACACCTTTCAGACTTTTTACTGTCAGTTTCCATTTCAGCTCTGAATGACCTCATCGGTCCCAGTACTTGGCCTTGAGCCGAAGTTCTATATTCAATTCAGTTCAGTTCAACAATACCTGTGGATCTTATTTCACGTTCTTAAAATTTATAGTGGCTGTGGCTTGCTGGAAAACCGATTTTTTTTTTTTTTTTTTGTCATAAAGTTTTGTCATTCTGTGCTTACATGTATTGTTCTTTATCCGTGCATTGTTCTGTATATGCTTAATGTAGCATTTACCTGGACTAATTAGGCTCTTTCAACATAGAAATTTACTGATTTCTCTTAAATTAGTTTTTTTAACACCTCTCAAAACGTTTCTGACTGGACTAGAGAATAAAATCTCTCCTTTGCGTGAAGTTCATTTCCATTTGTGAATGTTGAGGGGTTGCCATTGATGTTATTATTGTGTGAAGTGATAAACCCTGAAAAGCCTCGTGAGGTGAAGATATATTTGTTCATTGGGAGTAGGAGCCCTGTCGACTGCAGAATTAAAAAAAAAAAAAAAACACGTCTGGAGAAATTTTCATAGTTTTGGAACCAGAAGTTTGAAATGGTACATTAGAGTTCTGGAAGTTTTATCAGTAAAACCAGTGCTTGCTACAGCAGCTTTGTCCATTTGTGATGCTAGAATTCTTCCCCTTTCATGTGTCTCATAGGCAAAATTCGTGCGCAGTAAAATACGAGATGAGGAAGCAGTAGGAGTGTAAGATAATTGTCGTTGTGTTTAGACACTATCAAACTAAAATTCTGCTCCATATTTGAAAGCAATGCTACTTTACATTGAAGTCAGTGCTTTGTATCTTAACCTGGTGTAATAAAATGCTGAACCTTTGATTTTCAGTTTACCGTTTTGATCAAAGATGCCATAGGATAGGAATATTTAAAGATACTGCTTCATTTTATCAGTAATTTCATTCAGATTTTTTGTATCGTAGATGGAATTATCCCACGTTTTGGCGTCTGTCTGTATAATAATTTCATTCAGAGTCCTTGTATCGCAAATGGAATGATCCTATACGTTTTGCCATTTCTATCTAATTATTTAGAAAATGAAGGGGTTGGGGGGGGGGTGCACAACACAATCACCGATGCTTCCCCAGAGCTGATAGACTTTTATTTTTACAAGGCCAGCAAGACCATCGACGAAATGCCGTTAGCTGACGAAGCCTTGAGGCGTTTCATACCTGACTGAAATCTCTGGGTGGGAAAGTTGTATCCAACGTCCGGTTTTACTCATTCTCCCTCAAGTTCTTGCCAGTAATTCCTTGTTTATTTTCTTCATTTTTTCATTTAAAAAATTTTTTTTTTTTTTTTTTTTTTGTTTACCAATGGCTGGATCTTTCTCAATTTTTAAATTTTTTTTTAGCAATTGGTGGATCTTTCTCGTCGAGATGACTGACTCCCTTTTGATGTCTTTAGTACCCGGTGGGGGTGGGGGGGCGGAGTAGTGCCGTCAGTGCACCTCACGTGGTGCACTGTAGGCGTTACTAAAGGGTGGTTGCAGTGACACTTCGGCATCTAGCTGCATCCAAGTTTCGACCTTTAGATCCTTGTACTTCATTCCCTTTACTTTCTAGACCTCCTTATCTTGCTGTCCAACCACTCCAGCTCCCTCTTTTCGTTGTCTGAAGCGCTGAACGGCCGAAAGCACCCCAGTGCTTGGGTTGACAGCCGAAATTCATAAGAGGAAATCATAAAACCAAACCTCCTTCTAGCATAGTTTTCAATCTTCTGTCCTCATTTTCACTGTCCCACTCAGATATGGTGGCTCCAGAATGTGTAAACTCTCTGAATCGTTGGAAGTAGCCCTACGCCCTTTTCCAGCTTGTTGTGACTCCCCGCAGTCAAACAGTGACCAGGTTCATAAATCCCCTGCGCAGGTCAACAGATGCTCAGCGGACTTTCGGGAAATGGGACCCAGATCTTTTCCTTAACCGATCTGAAAACTGCCGCTGGTGAGTAGGAAAATGTATCGTGGGAGTTAGTTCCCCGGTGCACTGTATAGGCATCACTTGAAGTCCTTTGCAGCGTCCCTTCGGCCCCTAGTTACAACCTCTTTTACTGGACCTCGGTTCGTGGTCTTTCTTCCACCGTACTTTCGACACTCCCCTAGCAATTGTTTCATAGTGCACCTGCGAGGTTTTCCTCCTGTTACACCTTTCAGACCTTTTGCTCTAAATTTTCCTTTCAGCGCTGAATGGCCTCGTGGGGCCCAAGGATTGGACTTCGGCTTAAATTGTAGATTCCATTATATTTTCCGGGTCAGTTAGTTTGCGGAGGAAAATGTTTCGAGCGAAAAAGTAAGGTTTTGTGTACTAACATTGTTGCCCATTGCGAAGAATGGACATCCATCCAAATGTCCTAGTCTGTGATTTTGCGACCAAGATGTCCAAATGAACACACAGTGCTCTGTATAGAAGAGAAGCGAAGGGTTGTAACAGGTCCTGTTCAACCAACCTGACTGTTGCTTAACTTCCATACTCTTCGAAGCTTCAAAATCACTTAAGCTCACGAAGTACTGCATCGGATTAAAAAAGAAAAAAGCATGAATACCCAAAGTTATCAACCATTTCTCTTCACAAATTAAAACTCGAGAAGGCTTGAAAAGACTCTTCTCCGATGTCTTGAGAGAACAGTGGTTTTAGGTTGTCAGTTCTCTTGGCACAGAATCGCAGCAGGAAAACAATCTGACTGGAAAATCCGACTGGACAAATAGACATTGTGTGACGCACGGGAACGAGGACAGTGTCCCCTTCACAGCTCGCTGACTGCCAAAAAAAAAAAAAGCAAAGAAATAAAGAAATGTCTTTCTAGTGTCCTGGCCTTGGCTGGTCGTAGGTATTCCCTTGCATTTCGTTCATTTTATCTCTTCTGACCTATGCAAGAATTTACGAGCAGAGAATTCCTCTTTACTGCCGAAGACCATTACACGTAGGATCACGAGCGTTGCTTCTTAATCATAGTTAATAAGCTGTGAGATCCGTTTAATCTTATCTTGGCCACTGTCTTTTTGCCATGTGTTCCAGTCGAAGTCTTTTAAAAGCCACACTTATTTTTTCATACAAATAATTCGCCCATTTCTTTCACTAAGGATCAGACTTATTTCTGGATAGACAATTCACCCGTTTCCTTCAATAAAGATCAAAATTATTTCTATATAGACAATTCACCCGTTTATTTCACTAGAGATCAAACATTTCTGTATAGACAATTCACCCGTTTCTTTCACTAGAGATCAAACATTTCTGTATAGACAATTCGCCCGTTTCCCTCACTAGGGCATCGAGGCTCATTCCTTCCACTAACATTTTGTACATAATAACCGTCCACGGATATCACTTGCAAACACCGTAATTATGCCATCATGAGTTCTCAGCCTCAAATGAAAGTCGTGAAGGTAAAGAAAAGTTTCGTAACCGTCGGAGTACACTTTAGCAGTGGGGAAAAAAAAAAAGATATAGAAAACATTTCGCCGGACTTTGGTAGACAAAGGAGATATTTAAACTCAAGGTCTTTGAGCATTTGAAAATTAACTTTAATTTTTTTTTAATTTCTGAGAGAGAGAGAGAGAGAGAGAGAGAGAGAGAGAGAGAGAGAGAGAGAGAGAGAGAGAGAGAGAAGAATGGGTGGGGGAGCAGCAAATTAACTTTAATTTTTTTTTTTTATTTCTGAGAGAGAAGGGGGTGGGAGGGGGGGCAGCTTTGAACAATGACCATTACGGTTTCACAAGAGAGTGGTTTAAGGCGTACTTATGCTATTAAATATTAATATTTATGCCTTACACCCCCGGGGCTGTTCGCTTGGTCATGCCAAGAGAAAGACCGGAGTTGTGGACATGTCTGTTGCTGCATGCTGCATCAAGAGAAGGAAATCCGTAAAATAACTACTGTTTACACATTAAATCGCTTATAAAGACGCTATAAAAGCCAGGCATAGGCAGTCATTAAACGCCCGAGAAACAGGGAGAGAGAATTGCAGTAATAACGGTGGTATAGTCAGACGTAGTCTCAACTGAGCGAGCACTGTCTCCTGCTCGTGTGAGCATCCGTAAAAGTTAATAAAAAATGGGAGTATTATAATTTCCCTTTGATCCTCTGTGAGGAAGGAGAGAGAGAGAGAGAGAGAGAGAGAGAGAGAGAGAGAGAGAGAGAGAGAGAGAGAGAGTAGGGAGATTGCATTGAAGTAGTTACAATGGTACACAGCTTCACTGTTGTCCACCCCTCCTGGTTCCTGGATATCTTGCACCCGCAGGAGCTGTAGCGCGCGCACACACACACACACACACACACACACACACACACACACACACACACACACACACACACTCAAGAACCCCGAGGAGGCTTTGGAGGCCGTTATGGGTAGAATGCCCTGAGCTTACTTTCCTAAGGTAGTCATGCGTTACCGAGCATTGCGGCACGTTTTGTAAATCCAGCCTTTTGACCTGGTGTGCCCCCTTCCCCCTCCTCTGCCCGGCGACTCCTCCGACCTCCCCCCCACAACCCACCAGAGTACTTCTGTCCCACCCACCCCATCCCCTAATTGCCAGTTGTAAATTCCCGTCTTTATGACGTCTGCATTACTCTGGAAAATATTTAGTTTCACGAGATTCTCTCTCTCTCTATCTCTCTTTTTCTCCGAGTTTCCTCCGACGATTTTGGACGTGGCCGGAGATGACAGAACACTGAAAAATGTGCATGAAATTTATACTTTGAAGTGCTCATGTAGTCCTCCGTAACTTGCGACCTAGATCGGGTGATGTTTTTAACACCTTGTATTAGGCAGGTAATAATTTTCTGGGCGTTTTTTCGTTATGCTTCCCTGAAGTCACCTTGACCGCATACACTCACATTAATCAGGTTACTTCGGTCACACTAAGAGTTTCTACCTCTCTAAGCCTCTAAGTCGTTGCTCTGCCCGCTACCTCGCCCTGTTAGAGAGAGAGAGAGAGAGAGAGAGAGAGAGAGAGAGAGAGAGAGAGAGAGAGAGAGATATCACCATGCTACCTGATAAATATCGCAGTTATATGTTCATTTCCTCCTCACAGAACATAGTCACAGAGTATCGCATAGAGCCTGCATAACAAGTATATGGCGCGTGGTCTAGTGGTCAGGACACTCGCCTCACCAGCGAATATGCATGTGTGATCGGTTACCAGATGTGGAATGATCTGGACAAGTTCTCTTAAAACCCCACAGTTCGTCTGTTGAATTATGTACCAAGCAGCTACAGTAGGTAGCTGGCGTGGGATGCAGCCACGATGGAGAAGGGCATGAACTGGCGATCTTCATCTTAGAGCAAGTGCCTAGAAATGTAGGGTCAGTGAATGTTTGTGGCATGCAAGTGCACCTATGCCATTGTAAGGGATGGTCAGGATGGCATATTATGCACCATCCTGAAGTTCAGTGAAAGGTTCCTTCATCCCGCAAACTTTTATAGGGACCGGTGGTGAGAGGGCTGGCGACGGCAAGTATAAATATGGATTTCCTTACCCACAGACTACGTCCTTACACAAAGAAGAAGGAAATGTATTACATTTTATTACGTGGATGGATGGATGGAACTTCCCTGGCATCAGAACTTCGAAGGTCATTGTTGCTGATGTCAGAAACATAGATGCCGAAATGGAGTACTTTAAAACAACAGAAAATTAAATATTAAAAATAAATAAATTGCTTCTGATGACGAAGACCAGCCTATGCTCCAGGCTTAATGAAGCTTCCCTCCAAGGATCCTGCCAAGGGTGTACAGGCCACGAGCCTCGAAGGAGAATCGATCCTCGAGATCCCAATACTGGGGCATTCAGTTAACAAATGCCTAACAGTCATGGGTGCCAAACAGTCATTCCTTGGAAGCAATGCAACTGCAGCTTCTTTAGCTAATCCGTCCACATCTTCATTTCCTGGAACACCTACATGAGCTGGAACCCAGCAGAACTGAACTGTTATGCGTCTCCTTTTGATAATGTAAAGCCTTTTCTAAATTTTTTTGTAACTAATGGGTTGGGTTAATTAAAACCCTTGAGAACTTGTAAAGAACTCTTTGCATTGGTTCTGGTGTGAGCGCAGTATTCCCAGGAGGCAGATGACACAGATCCAGTGGCAGTTCTCCTGAAACTAGCAGACTTGGAATGAGGATGACTTGCAGGCACCAGTCGCTAACAGAATCCAAAATCTTCAACTGGCTAGGACAGTGTAGATGCAACGAGGGTTTTGCGTAATCTTAGAAGTTTCTGATGGTCTCTCTACCCCAAGGAGTGGGGGCCAAAATCTTGAGAATATGTAAAAATCTCCAGTCATTTTACATTCAGCTCCTCAAGATGGGAAGCCTAGGTCAGTTTGCAGTCATATTCTTCAGATTTGTTTTTATTTTTGCTTATTCTTTTAACATCGTTATTTATCAGGTTCTGGTAATTTTTGTAGTATTATTTGCGAAGCCGATTAGGAAAATAAAATTCAGCATTATTTGTATGGTTTAGCTACAGAGAGAGAGAGAGAGAGAGAGAGAGAGAGAGAGAGAGAGAGAGAGA